>NW_024044839.1:3389498-3722687 GCF_015852505.1 Tachyglossus aculeatus | reverse complement strand
TCATTCAATCGTATTTATTGAGCGCTTACTGTGTGCACAGCACTGTACTAAGCGCTCGGGAAGTACCAGTCGAGACGGCTCCTACCCAACAACAGGCTCACGGTCTAGAAGAGGGGAGACGGACAGCAAAACAAAACGTGGAGACAGGTGTCAAAATCGTCAGAACAAACAGAATTAAATTAAATTAAATTAAACAAATAGACATGTTGCCAACTTGTCCTTCCCAAGCGCTTAGTACAGTGCTCTGCACACAGTAAGCGCTCAATAAATACGATTGATTGATAATTAAAGCTAGAGGCACATCATTAGCAAAATAAAAAGAATAGTGAATACGTACTAAACGTTTTCCAGTGGCTGTTAAGACTGTCCAAATATTTCCAGATATAGTGTTGTGATGACCCAGCCAATAGGAAAAAGTCTCAATTGTATTTTCAACACAGTCTTATATATCTTAAATATCTGCTGCTTAAATATCTTAAATATTCCCCTCCTTCCTCTCCCTCTCATCCCCCTCTCCATCCCCCCGTCTTACCTCCTTCCCTTCCTCACAGCACCCGTATATATGTATATACGTTTGTGCATATTTATTACTCTATTTATTTACTTATTTTACTTGTACATACCTATTCTATTTATTTTATTTTGTTAATATGTTTGGTTTTGTTCTCTGTCTCCCGCTTCTAGACTGTGAGCCCATTGTTGGGTAGGGACTGTCTCTATATGTTGCCAACGTGGACTTCCCAAGCGCTTAGTACAGTGCTCTGCACACAGTAAGCGCTCAATAAATACCACTGATTGCTGCAGAAAGAAATGTTTGAAACCACCAGCATCTGAATAATAATAATAATAATAATGATAGCATTTATTAAGCGCTTACTATGTGCAAAGCACTGTTCTAAGCGCTGGGGAGGTTACAGGGATCAGGTTGTCCCATGGGGGGCTCACAGTCTTCATCCCCATTTTCCAGATGAGGGAACTGAGGCCCAGAGAAGGGAAGTGACTTGCCCAAAGTCACCCAGCTGACAATTGGCGGAGCCGGAATTTGAACCCACGGCCTCTGACTCCAAAGCCGGGGCTCTTTCCACTAAGCCAGGCTGGTTCCCTTGAATCTTCCTCGTCCCATAGCAGGGCATTGGAGAATGTCACGGGTTCTAATCCCGACTCCGCCACTTGTCTGCTGTGTGACCTTGGGCGAGTCACTTCTCTGGGCCTCAGTGACCTCATCTGGAAAACGGGGATGAAGACCGGGAGCCCCGCGGGGGACAACCTGATCACCCTGTACCTCCTCTAGAGCTTAGAACAGTGCTTCCCCTCGTCCCCCTCTCCATCCCCCCCCATCTTACCTCCTTCCCTTCCCCACAGCACCTGGATATATGTATATATGTTTGTACATATTTATTATTCTTTATTTATTTACTTTACTTGTACATATCTATTCTATTTATTTTATTTTGTTAGTATGTTCGGTTTTGTTCTCTGTCTCCCCTTTTAGACTGTGAGCCCACTGTTGGGTAGGGACTGTCTCTATATGTTGCCAACTTGGACTTCCCAAGCGCTTAGTACAGTGCTCTGCACACAGTAAGCGCTCAATAAATACAATTGATGATGATGCTCGGCACAGAGTAAGCGCTTAACAAACCCCATCATCATAAACAGACCCCTTCCCTGCCCACGCCGAGCGGAAGGTCTAAGCGTCGAGCACCGTGCGGAGCGCTGGGGTCGATTTGAGGGAAGCGGGTCGGACGCAGACCCTGTCCCACGAGGGGCTCCCAGCCAGCTTATCCCCACTGCACGGATGAGAAGGCCGAGGCCGAGAGAAGTTATCCTTCAGTAGTATTTACTGAGCGCTTACTATGTGCTGAGCACCGTCCTGAGCGACTCCCGACGAGGCCGCCCGCGTGGCAGGCGGAGCCGGGATGAGAACCCCGGTCTCCCGACTCCTGGCTCTTTCCCAGCGGGGAAAGGAGCGGGAAGGAGGACGGGTTTCCAAGGCGGGAGGAGGCAGCTGTCCTGCGGCGGGTAGCGGATTCGAGGGGAGGGGGAGACCGGGGGGTCCGGCGGGGCGCGAAGGAGGGGAGGGGGCGGCGCCGGAGCCAACGGGGAGTGTGGGAACCATGTGTGAGGCCAGCGGGCCTTCCCCCGGACCACATGTCCACCGCCCCCGGAATCCCGGGATCCCTCCGTGGGGATTCCTGTGGAATGAGCACTGGAGAGACGGCGGTCGGAACAGATTGAGAGCCCGGGAAGCCCCTTCCCTCCCTGGCTCCAGCCGGGCCTGGTCCTCGCGGGGCCTGAGAACGAAACATCCCACCCATCGGGGGTGGGCGAAGAGCCCGGGTGACTTGAAGGGGGTGGGGGGCAGGCCCGGTGGTCTGACCCCGGGAGATCCGGGTTCTAATCCTGGAATGGCCACTTGGGTCAATCATTCATTCGGTCGTATTTACTGAGCGCTTACTGTGTGCAGAGCACTGTACTAAGCGCTTGGGGGGCGTCCGTTACAGCAATAAACAGTCACATTCCCTGCCCACAATCGGGGGGGGGACAGTCCTCCAGGCCTCAGTCGCCTCATTAGAGAAGCAGCTTGGCTCAGTGGAAAGAGCACGGGCTTTGGAGTCGGAGGTCATGGGTTCGAATAACGGCTCAGCCACGTGTCTGTTGTGTGACCTTGGGCAAGTCACTTAGCTTCTCTGTGCCTCAGTTTCCGCCACAGGAAGCAGAAGCAAAAAGGCCCTGCCACCCAGGCTCTCCCATAAAGCCACCCAGACCTCCTGGCATCCCCTCCTCCCCAAGAAAAGAAAAAAAAAGAGAAAAAGAAAGATAGAAAAGAAAAAAAAAGGGAAAGACAAAAGAAAGTAGAGAGCGAAAGAAAAGACAAAGGAGAAGGGAAAAAAGATGGAAAATAGAGAAAGAAAGAGAGAGGAAAAAGAAAGAAAAGAAAAAGAGAGAGAAAAGTAGAAAAAGAGAAAGAAAAGAAAGTAGAGAGCGAAAGAAAAGACAAAGGAGAAGGGAAAAAAGATGGAAAATAGAGAAAGAAAGAGAGAGAAAAAAGAAAGAAAAGAAAAAGAGAGAGAAAAGTAGAAAAAGAGAAAGAAAAGAAAGTAGAGAAAAAAGAAAAAAGAGAAGGAAAAAAGAGAAAAGAAAGAAAAAGAGTGAAAGAAAAAAGAGAAAGAGAAAGAAGAAAAAGAGAAAGAGAAAGCAGAGAAAGAGAAAGAAAAGTAGAGAAAGTGAGAAAGAAAAGAAAAAAGAGAAGGAAAAAAGATAGAAAATAGAGAGAGAAAGAGAAAGAAAAGAAAGTAGAGAGACAGTGAGAAAGAAAAAAAAGAAGGAAAAAGAGAAAAATAGAAAGAGAGAAAGAGAAAGAAAAAAGAAAGTAAAGAAGAAAAAAGAAAGCAGAGGGAGAAAGAAAAGAAAAAAAGAGAAGAAAAAAGAGAAAATAGAAAGAGAAAGAAAAAGAGGGTGAAAGAAAAACGAAAAAAGAAGAAAAAAAGAAAGAAAAATAGAGAAAGAAAAGAAAAAAGAAAGTAGAGAGAAAGAAGAGAAAGTAGAGAAAGAAAAAATCAATCAATGGTATTTATTGAGCGCTTACTGTGTGCAGAGCACTGTACTAAGCGCTTGGGAAGTCCAAGTTGGCAACATATAGAGACAGTCCCTACCCAACAGTGGGCTCACAGTCTAAAAGGGGGAGACAGAGAACAAAACCAAACATACTAACAAGATAAACTAAATAAGAATAAATAAAAAAGAAAGTAGAAAGAAAAAAGAAAAAGGAGAGAGAGAGAGAGAGCCAGAAAAAGAAAAAGAAAGACAAAGAGAGAGAGAAAGAAAAAGAGAAAGAGGAGAGAGGAAAAGAGAGGAGGAAGCGGGCTGAGTCAGGAACAGGAACGGGATGGAAACGAACATCTGTTTTGAGTTAGAAGTGAGTAGGCCCGGCCCTTTCTGGAAGCTGAGAAATGGGTTGTAAAAAGAAAAAAGAAAAACGGGGGGGAAAAATTAAATTAATTAATTAAATTAAATCCTGGCTGTGGGTTCCCTGAGAACAGTCCCCTCTCCAGCTCTTACCCTCTTCTCCCCTCCATTTCCGACCAGCTGACTCAGAGGCCGCTGGCACCCAAGGCCGTGTGTCTGGCTGCGCAACTACACGTGGACACACACAAAACACACAAAACCACAGACACGGACACATAAACACACACTCACACACACACCCCCACCTTCCGGCAGCTGATGCCCTCGTTTCCTGTCTCAGGGAATATTTTGCCCCCGCCGTGTTCTCCCTTCTGCTACCCACGGATGTCAGAAATAATAATAATGATGGCATTTATTAAGCGCTTACTACGTGCCAAGCACCGTTCTAAGCGCTGGGGAGGTTACAAGGTGATCGGGTTGTCCCACGGGGGGCTCACAATCTTCATCCCCATTTTGCACATGAGGTCACTGAGTCACAGAGAAGTGACTCTCTATAGAATTTAAATATAAATTCTATTTATTTTATTTTGTTAGTATGTTTGGTTTTGTTCTCTGTCTCCCCCTTTTAGACTGTGAGCCCACTGTTGGGTAAGGACCGTCTCTATATGTTGCCAACTTGGACTTCCCAAGCGCTTAGTACAGTGCTCTGCACACAGTAAGCGCTCAATAAATATGATTGATGATGAAGTGACTTGCCCAAAGTCACACGGCTGACAATTGGCAGAGCCGAGATTTGAACCCATGACCTCTGACTCCAAAGCCCGGGCTCTTTCCGTAACTTGCCCAGAGTCACCCAGCTGAAAAGTGTATATATGTACATATGTTTGTACGTATTTATTACTCTATTTTATTTGTACATATTTATTCTATTCATTTTATTTTGTTAATATATTTTGTTCTGTTGTCTGTCTCCCCCTTCTACACTGTGAGCCCGCTGTTGGGTAGGGACCGTCTCCATATATGTACATATGTTTGTACGTATTTATTACTCTATTTACTTTATTTGTACATATTTATTCTATTTATTTTATTTTGTTAATATATTTTGTTCTGTTGTCTGTCTCCCCCTTCTAGACTGTGAGCCCGCTGTTGGGTAGGGACCGTCTCTATATATGTACATATGTTTGTACATATTTATTACTGTATTTTATTTGTACATATTTATTCTATTTATTTTATTTTGTTAAGATATTTTGTTCTGTTGTCTGTCTCCCCCTTCTAGACTGGGAGCCCGCTGTTGGGTAGGGACCGTCTCTATACGTTGCCAACTTGCACTTCCCAAGCGCTTAGTCCAGTGCTCTGCACACAGTAGGCGCTCAATAAATACGATTGAATGAATGAATGAATGAATGAAAGTGGCGGAGCAGGGATTCGAACCCATGACCTCGGACTCCCAAGCCCGGGCTCTTTCCATTGAGCCGCGCTGCTTCTCAAAATAATAATAATTTAATAAATACTCTTCCCCCACTCGAGACTCTGAGCTCACTGTGGGCAGGGGGTGTCGTTGTTTATTGTTGTATTATACTTTCCCAAGCGTGTATTACAGGGCTCTGCACACAGTTAGCGCTCAATTCAATCGTATTTATTGAGCGCTTACTGTGTGCAGAGCACTGTACTAAGCGCTTGGGAAGTACAAGTTGGGAACATATAGAGACGGTCCCTACCCAACAGTGGGCTCACAGTCTAGAAGGCCAGCCCAACAGTGAGCTCAATAAATACGACTGACTGAATGAAATACTGTTATTATTGTTATTATTCATTCAGTCGCATTTATTGAGCGCTTACTGTGTGCAGAGCACTGTACTAAGCGCTTGGGAAGTACAACTTGGCAACATATAGAGACGGTCCCTACCCAACAATTACGATCACTATTATTAGTGTGATACGATATCCTCCCCTTTCCTCTCCCCCGTCCTAGTGAGGCACTTAGGGAGTAGCAGTTAATCAATCGTATTTATTGAGCGCTCACTGTACTGAGCGCTTGGGAGCAGATAATATAACAATATAACAGACAAATCCCCTGCCCACAAATGCGCTTACAGTCTAGTCTAGAGAAGCAGCGTGGCTCAGTGGGAAGAGCCCGGGCTTCGGAGTTGGAGGTCATGGGTTCAAATCCCGGCTCCGCCGCTTGTCAGCTGGGTGACTTTGGGCCAGTCACTTCACTTCTCTGGGCCTCAGTTCCCTCATCTGTAAAATGGGGATTGAAACTGAGCCCCCCGATGGGACAACCTGATCACCTTGTAACCTCCCCAGCGCTTAGAACAGTGCTTTGCGCATAGTAAGCGCTTAATAAATGCCATCATTATTAGTAGCAGCAGACACAAGCTGCCCAAACTCTTTTCCCTACCCGCCGGAGCCCTGGGAGGGATGAGAGACCGTGTCCTATCTGCTTGATATTGTAGCTTCCCCCAGCACTTAGCACAGGGCTTACCACATTACTCTATTTATTTATTTTATTTGTCCCTATTTATTCCATTTATTTTATTTTGTTAATATGTTTGGTTTTGTTCTCCGTCTTCCCCTTCTAGACTGTGAGCCCACTGTTGGGTAGGGACCGTCTCTAGATGTTGCCAACTTGGACTTCCCAAGCGCTTAGTACAGTGCTCTGCACACAGTAAGCGCTCAATAAATATGATTGAATGAATGAATGAATGAATAATACGCGCTGAATACCATTTCTTCTATGTATTTATCTGTCTTCCAGCGCTTAGGCTTAGAACAGTGCTTGCACTTAATAAATGCCATTATTATTATTATTATTATTTTGAAAACCAAAGGCTAATCAATGGTTGGACTGTGTCCAACCTGATTATCCTGAATCTACCCCAGCGCTTAGCACATAACTTCCCAAGCGCTTAGTACAGTGCTCTGCACACAGTAAGCGCTCAATAAATACGATTGAATGAATGAATGAATGAATAATAAGCGCTGAATACCATTTTGAAAATCAAAGGCCAATCAATGGTGTTTATTAAGAAGCAGCAAGGCCTAGTGGAAAGAGCCCAGTCCTGAGAGCCAGAGGACCTGGGTTCTAATCCCAGGTCTGCCACTTGTCTGCTGTGTGACCTTGGGCTGGTCACATGGCTTCTCTGTGCCTCAGTTTCCTCACCTGTAAAATGGGGGTGCGCTACCTGTTCTATCTCCTTCTTAGACCGCAAGCCCCTTGTGGGAAACAAGACTGTGTCCAACCTGATTGTCCTGAATCTACCCCAGCGCTTAGCACATAGTAACTTCCCAACTTTTACTTCCCAAGCGCTTAGGACAGTGCTCTGCACACAGTAAGCGCTCAATAAATACGACTGAATGAATGAATAGTAAGCACATACCCCATACCACAATTTATAATAATAATAGATGATATTTGTTTAGCACTTACTATGCATCAAACACTGTTCTAAGCGCTAGGGTAGAGACAAGTCAATGAGTTTGGGCACAGTCCCTGTCCCGCATAAGGCTCATAGTCTATTATAATTATTATTATTTTATTGTTCATTAATTTCTGTCCCCCCCATAGACCATTTGTGCACAGGGAAGTTAACATGTCTCCCCACTCTGATGTATTGGACTCTCCCAAGCACTTAGTCCAGTGCTCTGCACACAGTAAGTGCTCAATAACCACCATTATTATGAGATTATTACCTCACTCCACTCTCTTTTCCACCTCCCAAAACATAATAATAATAATAATAATCCCAATGAGCCCGCTGTTGGGTAGGGACCGTCTCTATATGTTGCCAACTTGTACTTCCCAAGCGCTTAGCACAGTGCTCTGCACACAATAAGCACTCGATAAATACAACTGAATGAATGAATTTATTAAGCTTACTATGTGCAAAGCACTGTTCTGAGCACTGGGGAGGTCACAAGGTGATCGGGTTGTCCCACGTGGGGCTCGCAGTCTTAATCCCCATTTTCCAGATGAGGTCATTGAGGCCCAGAGAAGCGAAGTGACTTGCCCAAAGTCACACAGCAGACAACTGGTGGAGCCGGGATTTGAACCCATGACCTCTTTCCACTGAGCCACGCTGCTTCTCAGAAGCAGGCAGATCGGGGTGGGGAGGCGGGCGCGTAGAATCGATCGGTCGATCAATGGTATTTATTGAGCGCTTACTGGGTGCAGAGCACTGCACTAAGCGCTTGGGAGGGTCCCGTATGGCCTGTTCCCTGTCCGCAGCGGTCTTCCGGTCTAGAGGGCAACCAGGAACGTGGGAAAGAAATGGGGCGCAAGAAGGACGGAAGAAGAAGTGGCCGAGCTGGGGAATGGGGTGGAAGGAAGGAGGGCGGGGGCCCGGGGAGTCATCCCGGGAACCGTTCTCGGAAACGAGAGTGGGAAGACGCCGCTGGATCCCAGAAACCTCCGGGAATCTGGCCCGGTAGACCCAGACGGGAAGCCAGTGTGAAACCTCCAGAAAAGCCAGGCAAACCCAGCTCCGTCCTACCCATAATAGGGAAAATATTTGGTCCCCAGGCCAGCAGACAAAACAAATATGGAAACGCTTGGGATTCGATGACAACAAGGGAAGAAAAAAAAAACAACCCAAGGAGAAGCAACCCCAAAACTAATAAAAGAAAAGAAAAATCGGATATAAATCTGGTTCCTATTAACAGGGTAAATATAGTCTGCTGGCCGGGGCCGGGGGGGGGGATGGATACCCCTGGGGGGCAGGGACTCTCCCACATTCTCTGGCCTCGGGCTGGTTCAGCCATGAATCAGAGGGTGGGAGGGGAGCACGGAGAGGATACGGGGAGCCGGGGGACGCAGATCCCTCCGGCTGGAAAAGCGGTCCGTTTCCCGGAGGGCTGGGGTTTGTGGACTCCCTTCTCCGACTCGCTTCTCTGACTGGGTGACTTCGGGCAAGTCACTTAATAATAATTATAATAATTTTGGTATTTGTTAAGCACTTACTATGTGCAAAGCCCTGTTCTAAGTGCTGAGGAGGATACAAGGTGATCGGGTTGTCCCATGTGGGGCTCACAGTCTTAATCCCCATTTTCCAGATGAGGGAACTGAGGCCCAGAGAAGTGAAGTGACTTGCCCAAAGTCACACTTGGAGCCGGGATTTGAACCCGTGACCTCTGACTCCCAAGCCAATGCTCTTTCCACTGAGCCATGCTGCTGCTTAACTTCTCTGTGCCTCAGTTACCTCATCTGTATAATGGGGAAGAAAACTGTGAGCCCCAAGTGGGACCACCTGATTACCTTGTTTTTATCCTAGTACTTAGAACAGTGCATGGCACAAAGTAAGTGCTTAACAAATACCATTATTATTATTATTTTACCTCCCTCCCTCTCAACTCCCTCCCTTTCACCCCCACTTTCACCCCCTTCACCTCCCTCTCATCCCTGTCTACATGTCTTCTTTTGTTTTGTTCTCCGTCTCCCCCTTCTAGACTGTGAGCCCGTTGTCGGGTAGGGACCGTCTCTAGATATTGTCGATTTGTACTTCCCAAGCGCTTAGTACAGTGCTCTGCACACAGTAAGCGCTCAATAAATACAAATGAATGAATGACTCGCTCCCTTTATTCATTTAGAGAAGCAGGGTAGAACCCGGGCCTGGAGTCGGAAGGGCCTGGGTTCTAATCCCGGCTCCGCCACACGTCTGCTATGGGACCCTGGGCAAGTGACTTCACTTCTCCGGGCCTCTGTGACCTCATCTGGAAAATGGGGATTAAGGGTGTGGGCTCCACGTGTCCAAACTGATTAATTTGTATCCGCCCCAGTGCTTAGAACAGTGCCTGGCATATAGTAAGTGAGAAGTGGCGTGGTTTAGTGGAAAGAGCCCGGGCTTGGGAGTCAGAGGTCGTGGGTTCTAATCCCGGCTCGGCCACTTTTCAGCCTTCCCAGACTGAGACCCCTCCTTCCTCTCCCCCTACTCCCCCTCTCCATCCCCCCCGTCTTACCTCCTCCCCTTTCCCACAGCACCTGGATATATGTATATATGTGTGTACATATTTATTACTCTATTTATTTATTTATTTTACTTGTCCATATCTATTCTATTTATTTTATTTTGTTAATATGTTTGGTTTTGTTCTCTGTCTCCCCCTTCTAGACTGTGAGCCCACTGTTGGGTAGGGACCATCTCTATATGTTGCCAACTTGTACTTCCCAAGCGCTTAGTACAGTGCTCTGCACACAGCAGGCGCTCAAAAAATACGATTGAATGAATGAATAAATGAATGTCTCAGAGTAAGCATTTCACAAATACCTTCAGAAAAAAACTCCATTTAAATTAAAAAAAAAACCCAGCAGCGGGTGGATGGAAGGAGCCAACTCCACCCAGCCCTCCCTGTACACCAGGCTTGTAAATAAGAACCCTGAGTTACCAGCCCATAATTTAAAAAAAAAAAGAAAAAAGGGGGGGGACGCAGAGGGTGGGTGGAAAGAGCCAACTCCATCCACCCCTCTCTGTCCAGCAACCTTGTAAATAAGGAAACGGAATTACCAGCCCACAGAAAAATGAACACGCACACTTCTTCCCAGCTCTCCCTTGCCCAAAATGAGTGAGAGGAGCATCTGTCTACCCGCCCGGCACCAATTCTCTCCCTCCCTGGGTGAGTAATGGGAAGGGGCGGTGGGGTTGGGTGGAGGATGGGGTGGGAAGTTAGGAGGGGAAGAGGGAAGGTCTCTCGTGGGCGGCGGCCCGCGGACCTTCCCCTCCCACCCCGGCACAAAATTCCCAAGCAGCGGCAGCCAAGGAATCCGGCAGCGGGGATGGACGGTCAGCTGGAAGCCACAGGCCCGTGGCTCTCGGCCCAGTTGGATAATCCCATCCAGGGGCCCTTGGCCGGACCCCGGGGGTGGGTAGGGGGGCTGGACGGGCCGAGGAAGAGGAATTTCTGGTCCGTTTCTGGGATGCGGGCGGCGGGCTGGGGAAGGAGAGGGAAAGGCACCAAGGGCACGGAGGGGATTCATCATTACCATCATCAATCATATTTATTGAGCGCTTACTGTGTGCAGAGCACTGGACTAAGCGCTTGGGAAGTCCAAGTTGGCAACATATAGAGGCAGTCCCTACCCAATAGTGGGCTCACAGTCTAAAAAGTCCACAGGATTCTGGGGAAAGTTCAATCCCAGAATCCGGCTCTCACGCCCCGGATCCCCCTGAGCCCCTCGGCCTCACACAGGCTGACCGCTGCCCACTCCCCGCTGGACAAAGTTTCTCCACCTCCCGCACACCAGGTCTTGCCCCCCAAGACAGAGCCTCTTCGCTTGTTCTCCGTCTCCCCCTTTTAGACTGTGAGCCCACTGTTGGGTAGGGACTGTCTCTAGGTGTTGCCAACTTGTACTTCCCAAGCGCTTAGTCCAGTGCTCTGCACACAGTAAGCGCTCAATAAATACGATTGAATGAATGAATGAACGTTGGGTAGGGACCGTCTCTATATGTTGCCAACTTGTACTTCCCAAGCGCTTAGTACAGTGCTCTGCACACAGTAAGCGCTCAATAAATACGATTGATTGATTGATTCTCACTTGCCAGTCTCTGCCGACCCTGGGGCCAAGGCTCTCCGCCTCACAAAAACCGGCCTCCCAGAACGAGCCTCTTCTCTTCACATTCGCCGGCCTCTCTGCCTCCCACATTCCAGCCTCCACTCGCTCACTTCGCTTCTCTGGGCCTCAGTTCCCTCATCTGTAAAACGGGGATTAAGACCCGCCTGGGACAGGGACTGAGGCTATCTTGAAAAGAGTCAGAGGTCGTGGGTTCTCATCCCGGCTCCACCACTTAGCAGCTGCGGGACTCTGAGAAAGTCACTTCTCTGTGCCTCAGTTACCTCAGCTGGAAAATGGGGATTAAGACTGTGAGCCCCATGTGGGACAACCTGATTAACTTGTATCTACAGTGCTTGACACTTAACAAATACCATTATTATTATTATTATCACCCCAGCGCTTAGAAGAGAGCCTGGAACATAGTAAGCGCTTTATCTATTCTATTTATTTTATTTTGTTAGTATGTTTGGTTTTGTTCTCTGTCTCCCCCTTTTAGACTGTGAGCCCACTGTTGGGTAGGGACTGTCTCTATATGTTGCCAACTTGGACTTCCCAAGCGCTTAGTACAGTGCTCTGCACACAGTAAGCGCTCAGTAAATACGATTGATTGATAAGTACCATAATTATTATTATTATTATTGTTACCAAGCCTCTCCTCCTCAAATACGCCAGCCTCTGTCCCCCCAGACTGAGCCTCTCTGCCTCTGACACACAACAGCCTTGTCCCCCGCCAGCCTCTTCAGTCAATCAATCAATCGTATTTATTGAGCGTTTACTGTGTGCAGAGCGCTGTACTAAGCGCTTGAGCACTCACCGCACACGCTACCCCCCGCCCACCCACCCACTCAGGGGAGGAAGACCCCGCCAGCCCTTCTTCATGCCGAGCGGAGTCCAGGCCCCCTTCCCATCTCCACAGCCTCCCCCAGCCATTCCCATCTGCGTATGCACCCCCTAAATGCTACGGATTATGGATTCTACGGAGATTCTACGGAGAAGCAGCGTGGCTCAGTGGAAAGAGCCCAGGCTTTGGAGTCCGAGGTCATGGGTTCGAATCCCTGCTCCGCCACTTGTCAGCTGTGAGACCTTGGGCAAGCCACTTAACTTCTCTGTGCCCCAGTTACCTCACCGGCAAAACGGGATTAAGACTGTGAGCCCCACGTGGGACAACCTGATCACCTTGTATCCCCCCAGCGCTTAGAACAGTGCTTTGCACATAGTAAGCGCTTAATAAATGCCATTATTATTATTATTATTATTCTACAGATTATGGATTCGTAGGCCTCTCCCTCTTGGTTCCCTATGGACCGGATGAGGCGGAGCGAGCTCCTCACAACCAAGGCCCGTTCACGGTCTCTCACCGGTGGACCCTGGGGACAGCTGTGGTCAGATCAGCCGGACCCCGCGCTTAGTACAGTGCTCTGCACACAGGAAGCGCTCAATAAATACGATTGAATGAATGAATGAATCAGCCAGACCCCCAAAACCAGGACCCTCGCCCATCAGGCAGCCCCCTCCCCTTACACAGGGGAAGAGCTGTAACAGGGAGGGAGGGAGGACACCATGACTCACGGCCCCAGCCCTGCTGAATCATCGGCCATGTTCCCCTAGACACACCCCGGGGGGTTCCCCTCGGAGATCCCATCTGGAGTGAGGAGCCAGAGAGCGTGGAAGCAGTGTGGAAAGGGCATCCGGTCCTGGGAGTCTGCTGAGAGGCCTACGAAGTGACCCTGGGCAAGTCACTTAACTTCCCTGGGCCTCAGTTTGAGCAGCATGGTGCAATAATAATGACGGCGCTTTTATTAAGCGCTTACTATGTGCAAAGCACCGTTCGAAGCGCCGGGAAGGTTACAAGGTGATCAGGTTGTCCTACGTGGCGCTCACAGTCTTCATCCCCATTTTCCAGATGAGGGCACTGAGGCCCAGAGAAGTGAAGTGACTTGCCCAAAATCACCCAGCTGACAATTGGCGGAGCCGGGATTTGAACCCCTGGCCTCTGACCCCAAAGCCTGAGCTCTTTCCACTGAGCCACGCTGCTTCCCCGTAGTAGTAAAGCCAGAGCTTGGGAGTCAGAAGGTCACGGGTTCTAATTCCGGCTCCACCGCTTGTCTGCTGGGTGACCTGGGACCAGTCGCTTCACTTCTCTGGGCCTCAGTTCCCTCATCTGGAAAATGGGGATGGAGACTGTGAGCCCCACGGGGGACAACCGGATTACCTTGTATCTACCCCAGTGCTTAGAACAGGCTTGGCACATAGTAGGTGCTCAACAAATGTCATCGTTATTATTATTAAAGAGGGAAAAGGGGGAGAGAATGAGGGAGGGAGGAAATGAGGAAATGAGAGGGAGAGGGAAGGAAGGAATGGGGGGGAAGGAGTGGGGAAGTGGGGGAGGGAGGGAAGAAATGGGGGAATGAGTGGGACCTTGTATCTACCCAGTGTTTAGAACAGTGCTTGGCACATAGTAAGCGCTCAGCAAATGCCATCATTATCATTATTAAGGAGGGAAAAGGTGGAGAGAATGAGGGAGGGAGGGAATGAGGAAATGAGAGGGAGAGGGAGGGAAGGAAGGAATGGGGGAGAGGGAGGAAGAGAGTGAAGGAATGGGGGAGAGGAGTGGGGGAGGGAGGGAAGGAAGGAATGGGGGAGGGAGGGAGGGAATGGAGGACAGAAGGAAGGAGGGAATGAGGGGGAGAAGGAGGGAGGGAAGAAAGGGGGGAATGAGTGGGACCTTGTATCTACTCAGTGTTTAGAACAGTGCTTGGCACATAGTAAGTGCTCAACAAATACCATCATTATCATTATTAAGGAGGGAAAAGGTGGAGAGAATGAGGGAGGGAAGGAATGAGGAAATGAGAGGGAGAGGGAGGGAAGGAAGCAATGGGGGGGGGGGAAGGGAGTGGGGGAGGGAGGGAATGAGGGGGAGTGGGAGGGAGGAAGAAATGGGGGAATGAGTAGGAGGGGGAGTGAATGAGGGGGAGAAGGAGGGAGAGAAGAAATGGAGGAAAGGGTGGGAGAGGGAGGGAAGGAGGGAATGAGGGGGAGAAGGAGGGAAAAGAAATGGGGAAAAGGGTGGGAGAGGGAGGGAAGGAGGGAATGAGGAAGAGAGGAAATGAGGGGGAAAAGGAAGGAATGGGATAGGAAGTGAGGGGTGAAGGAGAGGGGAGGAAGAGGGAAAGGGAAATGGGGGGAAGGACAGAGGCGAGCCCCAGAGGAGCGACGGTGACCACCCACTCCGGTCCCTCAAACGGAAGGCCCTGAATGGCTCCTGCGTTCTGGCCTGGAAACCTTTAAAAGCGCTTGAGGCCCTGAGAGCCGCCTGCTCCCCGGACAGAGAGAGCAAGTTTTGGGGGTCCCCGGGGTCCAGCCCCCTCAATCCACCCTTTTCCCACTGAGCCCCCAGCCTCATCCGTCAGGCGATGCAACTGACTGGATCGAACGGGACTCCAGGGTTCACTGGGGTCGGGGGAGGCAGAGGAAAAGAAGCAGAAAGACACCAAAATAGGGTCAGGGAAAGATGTTCAACGGTCCAGAGATGGCCAGCCCCAACGCGCCCAGAGACTGAGAGACAGGCACCCCGAGAGACGGAGATTGAGAGAGACAGAGAGGCAGGCATGCACAGGCACACACACACACCCGCAGCGAGACACGGATCCAAAAGAGAAAAAACACCATTGGCAGCGAGGAGAAAAATAAATCGTAATGAACATGTAAAAGGCGGTAAATGTTTTGTGGTAAATGAGATATGACAAGCAGGGATGGAGGGAAATGGAGGAAATGCAGGATCCAATTAACTTAAAATGCTGTTTATTTCTTGCATCTCGCTGCTGGGGCTGGGGGGAGGTTTGGGGGGGGGAGCCCCTATGTTACCCAGCCCAGAAATCCTGCACTGTTCAATCCCAGGTGGGAGGATTTCAAAGCCCAGGGGGAAATTCTCCAAATTCTCCAAATCAGGCAACTGAGGCGCAGAGATGCTGAGCGGTTTTCCTAAAGTCACACAGACTCAGGAGCGGACAATCAATCAATCAATCAATCAATCGTATTTATTGAGCGCTTACTGTGTGCAGAGCACTGTACTAAGCACTTGGGAAGTACAAGTTGGCAGCATAAGGCAAGGACAACCGTCTCCCAGCCTGGGTCTAATAAAAATAATTGTGACGGTCTTCCTATGTGTAAAGCGCTGCGCTAAGCACGATATTAGCAGATTTGTCCCACGTGGGACTGCCAGTGCCAGTGTTGCTAACTTGGACTTCCCAAGTGCTTAGTACAGTGCTCTGCACACAGTAAACACCCCTCCCCGCCCCGCTCCACAGCACTTGTGTGTACACATGTACATATCTATAACTCTAATTAATGCCTGTTTACCTGTTTTGCCATGTATCGCCCCTCTTATAGACTGTGAGCCCATTGTGGGCAGTGATTGTCTCTTTTTGTTGCTGAATTGTACTTTCCAAGCGCTTAGGCTGGACCGTCCAACCAGATGAGGGAACTGAGGCCCAGAGAAGTCAAGTGACTTGCCCAAAGTCACACAGCTAATTGGCGGAGCCAGGATTTGAACCCATGACCTCTGACTCCAAAGCCCGGGCTTTTTCCACTGAGCCACGCTGCTTCTCCAGATAGATCCAAGCTCATCAGGTCGGGCCCGGTCCCTGTCCCTCGGGGGGGTGGGAGGGTCCAGTCTTCGTCCCCATTTTCCAGAGGAGGTCACCGAGGCCCAGGGAAGGGAAGTGACTCTTCCAAGGTCACACAGAGCAAGCAGATGGCGGAGCCAGGATGAGATCTTCCCACCTTCTGACCTCGGCCGTTCCTTTTACTTCTGGGGGTGTTTTCGACTGACTCTAGTGGGGGTGGGGTGTGTGTGTGTGTGTGTGTGTGTGTGTGTGTGTGTGTGTGTGTGTGTGTGTGTGTGTGTGTGTGTGTGTGTGTGTGTGTGTGTGTGTGTGTGTGTGTGTGTGTGTGTGTGTGTGTGTGTGTAGACTGTGAGCCTGTGATCACCTTCTAACCTCCCCAACGCTTAGTACAGTGCTTTGCACAGAGTAAGCGCTTAATAAATGCCATCATTATTTTACTTGTACCTATCTATTCTATTTATTTTACTTCGTTAGTATGTTTGGTTTTGTTCTCTGTCTCCCCCTTTTAGACTGTGAGCCCCCTGTTGGGTAGGGACTGTCTCTATATGTTGCCAACTTGGACTTCCCAAGCGCTTAGTACCGTGCTCTGCACACAGTAAGCGCTCAATAAATACGATTGATGATGATGATGATCATTATTATTACTAGTCTTCTAGACTGTGAGCCCGCTGTTGGGCAGGGGCCGTCTCTACATGTTGCCAACTTGGACTTCCCAAGCGCTTAGTACAGTGCTCCTCTGCACCCAGTAAGCGCTCAATATATACGATTGAATGAATGAATGACTAAATGCGATTATTGAATGAATGAATACGAATGAATGAATAATATATTTTCTATTGTGATAATAATAATAATAATAATAATAATAATAATAATAAGTGGGAAATCTCCCAAGGCGGAGACAGTTTATTAGGATTTAAGACCCAAATCTGAATGAATGAATGAATACGATTGAATGAATGAATGAATGAATAATATATTTTCTATTGTTATAATAATAATAATAATAATAAGTGGGAAATCTCCCAAGGCGGAGACAGTTTATTAGGATTTAAGACCCAAATCTGAATGAATGAATATGATTGAATGAATGAATGAATAATATATTTTCTATTGTAATAATAATAATAATAAGTGGGAAATCTCCCAAGGCGGAGACAGTTTATTAGGATTTAAGACCCAAATCTGAATGAATGAATACGATTGAATAAATGAATACTAATGAATGAATGAATAATATATTTTCTATTGCAATAATAATAATAATAATAATAATAATAAGTTTATTAGGATTTAAGACCCAAATCTTGCTGGGTGCTCATGAGTGCCCTCTCCTGGCCCCATGGGGGTAGCTCCGAGTCAATCAATCAATCAATCATATTTATTGAGCGCTTACTGTGTGCAGAGCACTGTACTAAGCGCTTGGGAAGTCCAAGTTGGCAACATATAGAGACGTTCCCTACCCAACAGTGGGCTCCCAGTCTAGAAGGGGGAGGAGAGTCCTGCCACCACCTCATTTCGCCCGCAGACGGGAAATGGATCAACTGATTGATCAATCAATCCTATTTATTGAGGGCTAACTGTGTGCAGAGCACTGTAGTAAGTGCTTGGGAAAGTACCGTGCAACTGAGTTGGAGGTACAATTAGTTTCGAGGGTGGGGTGGCAAGGAGCCCCCCGAAAAACCTCAGCTTGCCTGGGAGGCAGAAGGTCATGGGTTCTAATCCCGCCTCCGCCACTGGGCGACTCACTTTTCTTCTCTGGGCCTCAGTTATCTCATCTGGAAAGTGGGGATTGAGACTGTGAGCCCCACAGGGGACGGGGACTGTGTCCAATCTGATGATGATAATGGCATTTATTACAGCGTGGCTCACTGGGAAGAGCCCGGGCTTCGGAGTCAGAGGTCATGGGTTCAAATCCCGGCTCCACCAATTGTCGGCTGTGTGACTTTGGGCAAGTCACTTCACTTCTCTGGGCCTCAGTTACCTCATCTGTAAAATGGGGGTTAAGACCGGGAGTGAACGTGTCAGCACTGTGCGAAGCGTTTTGGTAAATCCAAGATATTTGCTGTCTACTATGCCCCAAGCCCTGTACAGACATAAACAGAAGCATAATAATAATTTTGCTATTTGTTAAGCGCTTACTTGGTGCCAAGCACTGTGCTAAGCGTTTTGGTAAATCCAAGATATTTGCTGTCTACTATGCCCCAAGCCCTGTACAGACATAAACAGAAGCATAATAATAATTGTGCTATTTGTTAAGCGCTTACTTGGTGCCAAGCACTGTGCTAAGCATTTTGGTAAATCCAAGATATTTGCTGTCTACTATGCCCCAAGCCTGTACAGACGTAAACAGAAGCATAATAATAATTGTGCTATTTGTTAAGCGCTTGGTGCCAAGCACTGTGCTAAGTGTTTTGGTAAATCCAAGATATTTTCTGTCTACTATGCCCCAAGCCCTGTACAGACATAAACATAAGCATAATAATAATTGTGCTATTTGTTAAGCGCTTACTCTGTGCCAAGCACTGTGTTAAGCACTGGGTTAAATCCAAGATATTTGCTGTCTACTATGCCCCAAGCCCTGTACAGACATAAACATAAGCATAATAATAATTGTGCTATTTGTTAAGTGCTTACTTGGTGCCAAGCACTGGGCTAAGCGCTGGGGTAAATCCAAGATATTTTCTGTCTACTATGCCCCAAGCCCTGTACAGACATAAACAGAAGCATAATAATAATTGTGCTATTTGTTAAGCGCTTACTCTGTGCCAAGCACTGTAAATCCAAGATATTTGCTGTCTACTATGCCCTAAGCCCTGTACAGACATAAACATAAGCATAATAATAATTGTGCTATTTGTTAAGCGCTTACTTGGTGCCAAGCACTGGGCTAAGCGCTGGGGTAAATCCAAGATATTTGCTGTCTACTATGCCCCAAGCCCTGTACAGACATAAACAGAAGCATAATAATAATTGTGCTATTTGTTAAGCGCTTACTCTGTGCCAAGCACTGTAAATCCAAGATATTTGCTGTCTACTATGCCCCAAGCCCCGTACAGACATAAACATAACCATAATAATAATTGGGCAATTTGTTAAGCGCTTACTCGGTGCCAAGCACTGTGCTAAGCACTGAGGTACGGAACCTCCATTTCACAGATGAGGAAACAGAAGGCAAAGGGAGATCTGGTACGGACCCCCCGTTTTACAGACGAGGAAACTGAGGCGAAGGGAGAACAGATATGGCGTGGCTCAGTGGAAAGGGCAGGGGCTTTGGAGTCAGAGGTCATGGGTTCAAATCCCGGCTCCGCCAACTGTCAGCTGGGGGACTTTGGGCAGATATCTTGGATTTACCCCAGCGCTCTGGGCTGGGCTGTGAGGGAGGGAAGGGAGGGCAGACAGAGGGAAGATGGTTCAGATGCCAAGGCCTCGCCGTCTCAATCTCCTATCGGCCGCAATCCCGTGCCAGCCCTGGGAAACGGGCCCGCGCCCACGGAGATATCGCCCGACGAAGGGGACGCCGTTCCTTCTTCTTGGATTCCTCCTCCTCCTCCTCAACACATACAAACACCCCTCTCTCCCTCTTATCTCTCCCTGCCCTGATATTCTGTTTGTTGTTTAGCACAGCAGTGAAACCCACAGGGTCTCCCCGCCGCCGGCATCATCATCATCATCATCGATCGTATTTATTGAGCGCTTACTATGTGCAGAGCACTGTACTACGCGCTTGGGAAGTACAAATTGGCAACATATAGAGACAGTCCCTACCCAACAGTGGGCTCCCAGTCTAAAAGGGGGAGACAGAGAACAAAACCAAACATACTAGCAAAATAAAATAAATAGAATAGATATGTACAAGTAAAATAAATAAATGAATAAATAAATAGAGTAATAAATATGTACAAACATATATACATCCCCTCCCTCCCGGGATTGTGGGATGGGGGGCACCTCGTCTTCCCTGGCCGTGGTTCCCCAAACCTTCTTCTAGCCGTGAGCCCGTTGTTGGGTAGGGACCGCCTCTATATGTTGCCGATCTGTACTTCCCAAGCGCTTAGTCTGGTGCTCTGCACACAGTAAGCGCTCAGTAAATACAACTGAATGAATGAATGAATCGCCCTCCGGCCTCATCCTGAAAAAACGCCAACTCCACAGTTTGGCTCTTTCCCCTGGCGGGCAGGCGGCGGTCCGGGAGTTGCAGGGAAGAGGGGGATGGAGAGAGGGGATTTGGGATACCCTCCCTCCCTGGATCCTGTTCCCCGATGTGTATATATCATATATATATGTATGTGTGTGTGTGTATGTATATATATATATATACATACATCAATCAATCAATCGTATTTATTGAGCACTTACTGTGTGCAGAGCACTGTACTAAGCGCTTGGGAAGTCCAAGTTGGCAACATATAGAGACAGTCCCTACCCAACAGTGGGCTCACAGTCTAAAAGGGGGAGACAGAGAACAAAACCAAACATACTAACAAAATAAAGTAAATAGAATAGATATGTACAAGTAAAATAGAGTAATAAATATGTGTGTGTATATATATATACACACACACACACACACACACACACACATATATATATATATATATAAGAAGCAGCCTGGCTCAGTGGAAAGAGCCCAGGCTTTGGAGTCAGAGGTCATGGGTTCAAATCCCAACTCTGCCAATTTGTCAGCTGTGTGACTTTGGGCACATCACTTCACTTCTCTGAGCCTCAGTTCCCTCATCTGGAAAATGGGGATGAGGACTGTGAGCCCCCCCGTGGGACAACCTCATCACCTTGTAACCTCCCCAGCGCTTAGAACAGTGCTTTGCACATAGTAAGCGCTTAATAAATGCCCTTATTATTATTATATATGTTTGTACATATTTATTACTCTATTTTACGTGTACATATTTATTCTATTTATTTTATTTTCTTAATAGGTTCTGTTTTGTTCTCTGTCTCCCCCTCCTAGACTGTGAGCCCGCTGTTGGGTAGGGGCCGGCTCTAGATGTTGCCAACTGTGCTTCCTTACTCTGCACGCAGTAAGCGCTCAATCAATCAATCAATCAATCGTATTTATTGAGCGCTTACTGTGTGCAGAGCACTGTACTAAGTGCTTGGGAAGTACAAGTTGGCAACATATAGAGACGGTCCCTACCCAACAGTGGGCTCACAGTCTAAATACGATTGAATGAATGATGGTCTCCCGTTTTAGGGGGTCCACACGCCCCCAACCCTCTCGCCCGACCCAGAGCTCCGTGAGGCACAGACGAAACCACTCAAGTCTAATTCTCCCGGATCTGTTTGCCGGGACTGCTCTTTTTCCGCCCTGACACCCGGTAATCTTCTGTGGCCGTGTCGCTAATAAGGAGTAGACAAGTTAATCTTGAAATCTGCTTAACTTTGACACCCTTCTTGCAGGAGCGGTGCGGGAAGCGGCCTAGTGGAAAGAGCCTGGGAACCGGGAGCCCCGGGATCTCATCCCGGCTCCGCCGGCCCGCTGGGTGACCTGGGGAGAGTCGCTTCGCGTCTCTGGGCCTCGGTGACCTCGTCGGTGAAACGGGGATTCGATACGGCCGGCTTGGGATCCGATAATAATAATAATAATGATCGTATTTGTTAATCAATCAATCAATCAATCATATTTACTGAGCGCTTACTGTGTGCAGAGCACTGTACTAAGCGCTTGGGAAGTACAAGTTGGCAACATATCATCATCATCATCATCAATCGTTTTTATTGAGCGCTTACTGGGTGCAGAGCACTGTACTAAGCGCTTGGGAAGTCCAAGTTGCCAACATATAGGGACAGTCCCTACCCAACAGTGGGCTCACAGTCTAAAAGGGGGAGACAGAGAACGAAACCAAACATACTAACAAAATAAAATAAATAGAATAGATATGTACAAGCAAAATAAATAGAGTAATAAATATGTACAAACATATATACATGTATACAGGTGCTGTGGGGAAGGGAAGGAGGTAAGATGGGGGATGGAGAGGGGGAGAGGAAGGAGAGGGGCTCAGCCTGGGAAGGCCTCCTGGAGGAGGTGAGCTCTCAGTAGCGCTTACTATGTGCCAAGCACTGTTCTAAGCGCTGGGGGGTAATACAAGGTGATCAGGTTGTCCGACGGGGGTGCTCCCAGTCCTAATCCCCATTTTACAGATGAGGTCACTGAGGCACAGAGAAGTTAAGTGACTTGCCTTCCCAGACTGAGCCCCCTCCTTCCTCTCCCCCTCATCCCCCTCTCCATTCCCCCCCGTCTTACCTCCTTCCCTTCCCCACAGCACCTGGATATATGTATATATTTTTGCACATATTTATTACTCTATTTATTTATTTATTTTACTTGTACGCATCTATTCTATTTATTTTATTTTGTTAATATGTTTGGTTTCGTTCTCTGTCTCCCCCTTCTAGACTGTGAGCCCACTGTTGGGTAGGGACCGTCTCTATGTGCTGCCAACTTGTACTTCCCAAGCGCTTAGTCCAGTGCTCTGCACACAGTAAGCGCTCAATAAATATGACTGATTGATCTTACTATTAATATCCTTATAAAAGGCTATTTCCTCTACCTGTAATTTATTTCAATGTCCACCTTCCCCCTCTAGACTGTAAGCTCCTCATGTGCAGGGAATGTGCCTACCAATTCCAATTTAATTCAATTCAATCATATTTATTGAGCACTTACTGTGTGCTTACAGTTTTCTAGACTGTGAGCCCACTGTTGGGTAGGGACTGTCTCTATGTGTTGCCAACTTGCGCTTCCCAAGCGCTTAGTCCAGTGCTCTGCACACAGTAAGCGCTCAATAAATACGATTGATTGATTGATTGCCCAAAGTCACATGGCTGACAAGCGGCGGAGCCGGGATTTGAACCCGGCTGATGATCTTGTAGCGAGCCCAGCGCTTAGTACAGTGCTCGGCACGGAGTCGGCGATCGCCAAATACCACCACTGTTAGGGAAGGGGCTTAGGGAGTGGACGGAGAGAACTCCAGAGCTGAAATCGGCATCATCAAATCCCATCCCGAGCCCCGCCCCCAATCAATCAATCAATCTTATTTATTGAGGACCTGCCGTGTGGAGAGCACTGTACTAAGCGCTCGGGAGAGTCCATTACAACAGAGTTGGCAGACACATTTTCTGCCCACAAGGAGCTTAATCAGTCAATCAATCAGTGGTATCGAGGACTTGCCGTGTGGAGAGCACTGTAATAATAATAATAATAATGGCATTTATTAAGCACTTACTATGTGCAAAGCACTGTTCTAAGCGCCGGGGAGGTTACAAGGTGATCAGGTTGTCCCAAGGGGGCTCACAGTCTTAATCCCCATTTTACAGATGAGGTCACTGAGGCCCAGAGAAATTAAGTGACTTGCCCAAAGTCACACAGCTGACAAGCGGCGGAGTGGGGATTTGAACCCATGACCTCTGACTCCAAAGCCCGTGCTCTTTCCATTGAGCCACGCTGCTTCTGTACTAAGCGCTTGGGAGAGTCCATTACAACAGAGTTGGTAGACACATTTTCTGTCCACAGCGAGTTTAATCAGTCAATCAATGGTACTGAGGACTTGCCGTGTGGAGAGCACTGTACTAAGCGCTTGGGAGAGTCCATTACAACAGAGTTGGTAGACACATTTTCTGTCCACAGCGAGCTTAATCAGTCATCAATCAATGGTATTGAAGACTTGCCCTGTGGAGAGCACTGTACTAAGCGCTTGGGAGAGTCCATCGGAAGACACATTTTCTGTCCACAGTGAGCTTAATCAGTCATCAATCAATGGTATTGAGGACTTGCCGTGTGGAGAGCACTGTACTAAGCGCTTGGGAGAGTCCATTACAACAGAGTCGGCAGACACATTTTCTGCTCACAAGGAGCTTAATCAGTCCATCAATCAATGGTAATTTATTGAGGACTTGCCGGGTCGAGAGCACTGTACTAAGCGCTAGGGAGAGTCCATTACAACAGAGTCGGTACATATTTTTTGCCCACAAGGAGCTTAATCAGTCATCAATCAATGGTATTTAGGACTTGCCATGTGGAGAGCACTGTACTAAGCGCTTGGGAGAGTCCATTACAACAGACTTGGTAGACACACTTTCTGCCCACAGCGAGCTTAATCAGTCATTCAGTCCATCAATCACTGGTATTTATTGAGGACTTGCCGTGTGGACAGCACTGTACTGAGCGCTTGGGAGAGTCCATTACAAGAGAGTTGGTACACATTTTTTGCCCACAAGGAGCTTAAACAGTCAGTCAATCAATGGCATTGAGGACTTGCCGTGTGGAGAGCACTGTACTAAGCGCTTGGGAGAGTCCATTATAACAGAGTCGGTAGACACATTTTCTGCTCACAAGGAGCTTAATCAGTCCATCAATCAATGGTATTTACTGAGGACTTGCCGTGTCGAGCACACTGTACTAAGCACTAGGGAGAGTCCATTACAACAGAGTCGGTACACATTTTTTGCCCACAAGGAGCTTAATCAGTCATCAATCAATGGTATTGAGGACTTGCCGTGTGGAGAGCACTGTACTAAGCGCTTGGGAGAGTCCATTACAACAGACTTGGTAGACACACTTTCTGCCCACAGCGAGCTTAATCAGTCATTCAGTCCATCAATCAGTGGTATTTATTGAGGACTTGCCGTGTGGACAGCACTGTACTGAGCGCTTGGGAGAGTCCATTACAACAGAGTTGGTACACATTTTTTGCCCACAAGGAGCTTAAACAGTCAATCAATCAATGGCATTGAGGACTTGCTGTGTGGAGAGCACTGTACTAAGCGCTTGGGAGAGTCCATTACAACAGACTTGGTAGACACACTTTCTGCCCACAGCAAGCTTAATCAGTCATTCAGTCCATCAATCAGTGGTATTTATTGAGGACTTGCCGTGTGGACAGCACTGTACTAAGCGCTTGGGAGAGTCCATTACAAGAGTTGGTAGACACATTTTCTGCCCACTGTGAGCTTAATCAGTCAATCAATCAATGGCATTGAGGACTTGCCGTGTGGAGAGCACTGTACTAAGCGTTTGGGAGAGTCCATTACAACAGACTTGGTAGACACACTTTCTGCCCACAGCGAGCTTAATCAGTCATTCAGTCCATCAATCAGTGGTATTTATTGAGGACTTGCTGTGTGGACAGCACTGTACTGAGCACTTGGGAGAGTCCATTACAAGAGTTGGTAGACACATTTTCTGCCCACAGTGAGCTTAATCAGTCATTCAGTCCATCAATGAATTGTATTTATTGACGACTTGCCGTGTGGAGAGCACTGTACTAAGCGCTTGGGAGGGTCTACTACAACAGAATCGGTAAACACACTGTAAGACTGTCTAAACCAACACACCTAGATCCACTGGGCCCCTCCAGTCTCGGGGGGCAAGAGGAATTTGGGGGGGCTGCTTGAAGTGTCAGCTGGGAAAGAGTCAAGCCTTTTTTTGTCTTTTGGTTTCCTTAGCAGCGTGGCTCAGTGGAAAGAGCCCGGGCTTTGGAGTCAGAGGTCATGGGTTCGAATCCCGGCTCCGCCACATATCTGCTGTGTGACCTTGCGAAAGTCGCTTCACTTCTCTGGGCCTCAGTTACCTCATCTGTAAAATGGGGATGAAGAAGCCGCGTGGCTCAGAGCAAGGGCTTTGGAGTCAGAGGTCACGGGTTCGATTCCCGGCTCTGCCAGCTGTCAGCTGTGTGACCTTGGGCAAGCCACTTCACTTCTCTGGGCCGCAGTTCCCTCATCTGTAAAATGGGGATTAATGATGATGATGATGATGCTGGGATTTATTAAGCGCTTACTATGTGCAAAGCACTGTTCTAAGCGCTGGGGAGGTTACAAGGTAATTAGATTGTCCCACAGGGGGCTCACAGTCTTAACCCCCATTTTATAGATGAGGTAACTGAGGCTCAGAGAAGTTAAGTGACTTGCCCAAAGTCACACAGCAGACATGTGGCGGAGCCGGGATTCGAACCCATGACCTCTGACTCCGAAGCCCGGGCTCTTTCCACTGAGCCACGCCGCTCCCCCCACTTAAGACTGATTAAGTCTTAAACAGTGATTAAAAGTGATTAAGACTGTAAGCCCTCTGTAGGACAACCTGATCACCTTGTAACCTCCCCAGCGCTTAGAACAGTGCTTTGCACATAGTAAGCGCCTAATAAATGCCATCATCATTAAACGCTTACTATGTACTAAGCGCTGGGATAGACGCAAGCTAATCAAGTTGGACACAGTCCCCGTCCCACCCGGGGCGCTCAGTCTAAATCCCGTTTTACCGATGAGGTCACTGAGGCCCAGAGGAGTGAAGTGACTTGCCCAGCGTCCCACGGCTGGCAAGTGGCGGAGCCAGGATTAGAACCCAGATCCTCAGGACAGGCTGCCTTTTCGTGGGCATTCCCTCCAACCTCCGTCAGCCCAGCCTCTCCTCAAGGTTTAGGGGGACGGGGTTGAGTCCGTATTGCTTATTAAATGGGGGGGCTCCTGGGGGGCGGCGGGAAGACGGAGCCCACCCCCCATCCAACCTCCAGAAAAATAACAGAATCCAAAAATGCTTCCTGACTGATCCCAGCTGGGAATTTAATCCCTTTTGACAGCTGCAGGGGTTTCCAACCATACCCGACAATTTGGGGGGGAGTGGGGGGGGGGGGGAAGCAGGGTCCCCAGAGATTGTCTGCCCGAGGGGGTGAGGCCCCCCCCAGCAACCCGATTTAATAATAATAATAATAATAATAATAATGATGGCATTTATTAAGCACGTACTATGTGCCAAGCACTGTTCTAAGCGCTGGAGAGGTTACAAGGTAATCAGGTTGTCCCACGGGGGGCTCACAGTCTTAATCCTCATTTTCCAGATGAGGTCACTGAGGCCCAGAGAAGTGAAGTGACTTGCCCAAAGTCACGCAGCTGACAATTGGGGAAGCCGGGATTTGAACCCATGACCTCGGGCTCCAAAGCCCGGGCTCTTTCCGCTGAGCCACGCTGCTTCGCCCCAGATTTTCTCACCAGAGTCCGACTGCGGGCGAGAGGATTGTCGTGAATCCCAACAGAGAACCCAGAATGCGGTATTATTCGTTCAATCTTCTCTATTGAGCGCTTACTGTGTGCAGGGCACTGTACTAAGCGCTTGGGAGAGTCCAATACAACAATGAACACACACATTCCCTGCCCGCAATGAGTTTGCAGTCTAGGGATGAAGAGGAGCAGCATAGCCTAGTGGAAAGACCCCGGTCATTTAGGATGACTGGGGGTGGGGAGAGAAACAGCGGGGGAATTGGAGAAAATTGGGGGAGGGCTTCTATTTTGGTGGGGGAGGGGAACGGACGGGTAATGATGGCATTTATTAAGCGCTTACTATGTGCAAAGCACTGTTCTAAGCGCTGGGGAGGTTACAAGGTGATCAGGTTGTCCCACAGGGGGGCTCACGGTCTTCATCCCCATTTTCCAGATGAGGGAACTGAGGCCCAGAGAAGTCAAGTGACTTGCCCAGAGTCACCCAGCTGACAGTTGGCGGAGCCGGGATTTGAACCCACGACCTCTGACTCCAAAGCCCGGGTTCTTTCCACTAAGCCACGCGGTACTTTAGTGCCCCAGACCCCAAATGGGGAGAGAGGCAAGAGGCAGCTTGGGCTCTACACTGATGCCAGAGAGGGGAGAGGCAGGGGACTGGAACAGGTTGGAGCCGGGGGAGGCTTTTATTTTGGTGGGGGGACCCTGAACACTCCAGACCCTGGGGAGGGAGTGGGGAAAGAAGCAGCTTGGGCTCTAGAACTGGGAGGAGGGGTGGGGGGTGGAGGGGGAAGAGGCGGTGGACTGGAAGAGATGGGGAGGAGGGTGCTTTTATTTTGGTGGGGGGGTCCCTTTGCGCTCCAGAGCCTGGGAATGGGGCAAGAAGCAGCTAGGGCTCTCGACTGATGCCAGAGGAGTGGGGAGGAGAGGCGGGGGGGTTGGAAGAGCTTGGAGGCCTGGGCTTTCCCATTATTTATGCTTACAGCCCGCACGGATGACATATGTAAGTTGACAGAGTAGGGTCCTATCAACCTGCTGGAGTGTATCGTGATTGTTAAAACACACTCTTAAAGGTACCCAATCATTTATCAAATTAAAATAACCGTGTGCGTTCCTTTCCCCCTCCCCGACCCCCTCTGGCTTTTTTTCCCCCCTTTTTTTTTTGTCATTTTTGGGTCCAAAGCGTGGAATCCTCTCATCAGGCCCCAAGGCCCCGCAGGGGCAGGAGCCGGAGGGTGGGGTGGGGGGGAAAGATGGACCAGTTGGAGCTAACCTTCATCCATCCTGCTTTTTCTCATGCCTGGCCTGGCTTCCTTCCCCCCCACCCACCCCCCAAAATACACACAGACACACATACACACACTCAGTCCAGCGCAAACCTTCTAACCCTCCAGGAAATGACAGATTCCAGAGCCTCCACCAATTAAATTTCAACTCATGAAAAGCGCGATGGCCAGTAAATTATTATTTTTATTAGCTTCAACCAAGTTCCCGTAAGAGAAAAAGTCAACTTGCTCCCAAGAATGGCTCTGGTATAATTTATTTAACTCTGTTGCTCCTTGCCAAGGGCCTGGAATATTTTTAGCTCTTTTTCTTGCTGGATTTGGCTTTTTATGTGTGTTTCTGAGGGGGTATTTTTAGCCTCATACATGTTATTTTAACAGTCCTGTACGTTTTGTCTTGCATATGCCGGTTATGTTGTACTCCGTCTCGCAGAAAGGCGAGGGATATTTCTAAGAATAACTGGAGGATCTTTTGGGGTTTTTTTTTTATTGTTGGTTTTTTTTGTTGTTGTTGTTGGGGCTTTTTTTTTTTTCTAAGAGAGATGTGCTATTTACAGGAGGCTCCTCTCTGCCTCACTCTAATTTGCCTTATTATTCACGTGGCCTAGATATTCCTATAGAAAATTCCGCGAGCGATTAGCCTTGGTGGCGATGCAGACCGCACTGGGAGAGAGGTCTAAATTTGAGCTTTAATTTCCGTGTGTGGGGCGAGTGTGTGTGTGTGCCTGTGTGTGTACCTGTATGTGTATACGTGTATGTGAGACCAAAACCTTAACATTAACAGAACTCTCAATTTGGGGTTCGCACAATTTCTGCCAGTGGTTTCTACGCGGGTTTTCCTGCATCCGCTTTGATGTCTCCTGCTCCGTGTCATTTAGGAGCGATGGTTAGGAATTCTTTGTATTTTTTCATTCTTTTTTCTTTTTGGAGAACGCGTCTTTGAGAAGCATCTCTTTTAGCACCTATTTAATGCTGGTAACGGTGTTGCGAAAACAGGCACTGGTGTCATGAAGTTAATGAGGTATTTACTAAAATGTATTTTTCTTTAAAAAAGGAAAAAAGAAAAGCCTCCCAGAAGAACAGGAGGGGAGGGGGACGGTTCTGGAGGGCCTTTTCCACACCAGTTCTTTCTGGATTTCGTGAGAACTAAATCTACCGGAATGATTACTAGGGCTTGAAAAGTGTCTGATTCTGCCCCATTCAGAAAGCCCAGCCCCAAAGGAACTCTTGGGAGAGGGTTTTCGGGTTTTGTTTTAAAGTTCCCCCTTCCCCCCCAATTCCTCTCCCTTTTAAGCATTCTGCATATCAAGACCCCCGCCCCAAGCTATTGTCTCCAGCACCAAAATAAAAACAAGGTAGGGAAAGAAGGGGATGGAGTGGGAAGGGGAGAGAAAGAAAGAGGGAGAGAGAAAATCACTAGAGCACGCCACAAGAGAGAAATTCACAATATTCTTTCAGGGGAAAACGCCAATCTGTTTCTATTTGGTTTTTTTCTTCTTCCCCAAGATATGACTGTCTCCCACATTATACACAGTCAGCGGTGACGTGAAACCCCCTCCCCCCTGCTGAAGAACCATCTCAGGATGGTTGACTGTTTAATTTTTTTTTTTCCCCCGCGCTTTCACAGCTTTGACTTCGGACCATCTGTATTAGAGAGAAAAATCTAACACTGCGCTAAAAATAATGATACCAAAACATTTTAATTGCACCTTTTGGTGACAAGGTTACTGTAACAGCACTTCACCATAAAATCCTGCAGCCCGATTATAAAACCTTCAGCACTTCCATCTTATGGGAAAAAAAAAAAATACAATTTGAGAAACAATTTCAGAGTCGTCGTCTCCCCCCGGCCAAGCGGGACTCTTGCGACTAGCTGAGTTCTGCAAAAACTGGTGGAGAGGAGGGATGGAAAGAGGGACAGGGAGAGGAGGAGATGGATGAATGTCTGATGGAATTCTGCCTGCCTGGAAAATACGGTTGGACAGGAGGAAAAGAAAGAATATCCAGCTTTGCATTAGGGTCTGGGGATGCGGATCGGGCCGGAATAATCTTCCTGGGGGAATGGGGGCTCTCCTTACCTGCTCCCAACTCTGGTCCAGATCGGGAAGGGGGTTATGGATCAGCAAAGACTGAGAACTCCAAGCCCTGTTTTTGGTGGGGGGAGACCCCTGGAGAAAACACAAAGCAACCCCCTCCGTTTGGTCCTGGATGGAGACATCTAGGCTCCCCTCGCCCCAGGAGCGAGCTTGAAGGTGGGTTTCTTTCCACATAGCTGCCACTAGATTTTGGGTTTTTTGTCTGTTTTAAATCGATTTCTTCGCCGTCTACACTGACACCCGTCCCCTGGCCGCCGCCAACCAACCCCGCCGGCCAAACCATCCCCAAAAAAGAAAAAAAAAAAGGTTTCTACATCGGGCAGCGGGAAATCGGATTTGAACACCCGGACAGAAGCACAAGGCTTTGGTGTGTTCTTTCCAAGAGCAAGATCCAGCCCCCCAGCCCCCAAGGGGGGGTGGTCCTCCCTGCCTCTCTGGACCCTCATCCCCCACCCCTGGATTTGGTATTGTGGGGATTGATGCACACTCCCTAGGAGGTGGGGGTAGGGAAAAAGCCGGCGAGGACTGGGGAAGGGGCTGTGGTCAAGGGCCATGGATGGACAAAGGGCCAGAACCAGGCGTCTACGCGGTAGCCGTTTCCTGACTACTACTGTTACCCCCACAATCCTGACTTTGGCTTCAGGGGGCCCAGACCAGGCAGGAGGTAGCGGGGAATAAGGGAAGACCCGTCCAAAATGTCCCGATCCTTCCGCGTGGACCCAACTCTTAAAAGTTGGGGGGAAAAAAGCAGGAAAACGGATGTTTGCACCATCTCTTCAGAAAAGGGTGAAGAAGCAGAGCGGCCTAGTGGGTAGAGCCCGGGTCTGGGCGTCAGAAGGAGCCGGGGTCTCATCCCGGCCCCGCCACGTGTGCCGCGTGACCTTGGACCTGTCGTTTCGCTGCTCTGGGCCTCGGTTCCCTCATCTGGAAAATGGGGATGAAGACTGTGAGCCCCCCCGTGGGACAGCCTGATCACCTTGTAACCTCCCCAGCGCTGCACATAGTAAGCGCTTAATAAATGCCATCATCATTATTATTATTATCTGGAAAATGGGGATGAAGGCTGTGAGCCCCATGTGGGACGGGGCTCAGTACAGTTAGAGAAGCAGCGTGGCTCGGTGGAAAAGAGCCCGGGCTTTGGAGTCTGAGGTCATGGGTTCAAATCCCGGCTCCGCCGATTGTCAGCTGTGTGACTTTGGGCAAGTCGCTTAACTTCTCTATGCCTCAGTTCCCTCATCTGTAAAATGGGGATGAAGACTGTGAGCCCCCCGTGGGACAACCTGGTCGCCTAGTAACCTCCCCAGCGCTTAGAACAGTGCTTGGCACACAGTAATCGCTTAATAAATGCCATCGTTATTATTATTAATAATAAGCACTTAACAAATACCATTAAAAAAAGACTGGAGGGAAGGGGAGGGGATGGGATTATAAACTATTCCAATGCAGAATCCAGCCCTGACCCAATTCAGGCAACCTGTCCCCCCCCCAGCCTGGGCTCTGAATTACAATTAGTCAGTGGAGACACTGTCCATAATTTATTCGACACTCATTTCTCACTGGCTTTCACCTGCACATGCAAAACAGGGGGGGGACCCCCGTGGGTTTGGGGAAACTAAGGCCCCAACTGGCAAATATTCCTTCAGCCGCCCTTCCAACCTAGGTTGCCAAGGCCACTGCAGTAGCCAGAGTGTTGGAGAAAGGGGAGGGGGAGATGCTTAATAAAATGGAGAGACAGAGAAAGACAGAGAGGCAGAGACAGAATCTCCAACTGTTTCCCCTCCGTTATTTTTCCCCTTCTTCTCTTAATTAGAAATCCAAAGCTGGCGACGGAGACGGCGACTGGGCAGAACCGGATTCTACATCTAACTAACGCTGGGCCCAGATGAGAAACTAAAGCAAAGGAGAGAGGGAGAAAGGAGACAAATGAGGCAAAAAAAAAGGGGGGGGGGGGAGAAAGAGAGACAGAGAGAGAGAAAGAGAGAGGAAAAAAAGAGAGAGATAGGAGCCAATTTAGAAGAGAAAGCACATGTGAACAGTGAAGACTAAGACCTGAGCAGAATGTGAAGCTATGACAAGCTGAGAGGAGAGATCGGGGTGTTTGTAAGCCACGCTTTTTTGATCTCTCCGTGTTATAAACGCTAAGAGCTCATTAGTAATTATGCAATTTTTGTGTCCTTTTTTTTCCTTTTTCGAAAATTTACAGTCTTCTTTTGACTGCGCTCCCAGCTGACAGATTTCCATTCTCGTCTATCTCATGCCTTCCCTTTTAATCCACACACTAATTGTAATCCCATTAAAGCAGATATAATTTTATTAGTATTCACAGTTCATCAAGCTAGCAATAATAACTGTTACTGTTGAGTTTTTTTTTTAAAAAAAAACTGTTAAAAAAATCACCCTGATGTTTAAAACAAACTGTAAACAAAACCAAGCCAAGTTGCCCGGACTAACCAAAGCCTCATGGTTTGGGATTTACACACACTCACACACGCACCCCTTCAGGAGAGCCACGACTGACACAATACGCTAATGTTCCCTACACGTATGTCTAAATAATTGTATCGGCACCACAAACTTTCCCATTTTTTTTTCTCCTGTCTTTCTTTCTTTTAATTCTTGATTTTCTCTTTCTGAACAGCGACCGGGGCGATCTCCAATGGGAAGGGGTTGGAGAAAACTCCCTCCAGGATGAGAGCGAGGTGGTATCTGGCGAGAGACCCCCCCCCCCTTTCCAATCCGTTTAGATTTTCAGTGTGAACGTGTGGGGGTCGAGGGGCGGATGGACCCTTCCCCATCCCCAACGACGTCCTGCTCCTTGAAAAATCAATCAAGCGGCCTTTACCAAGCACTGGACTGAGCGCTTGGGAGTGTCCGCTAGAACGGAGTCCTCTGCAAGCCAGGACCGACGATGCCGCTTACCGTCGGCATCACTCTTATTGCTATTATCAATTTTTCCCAGGAGCCTGGATTTCCGGCCCTTCCCCGAACGACCCATTTTTCCGGCCGCGCTTCCTACGTCTTTAGCTGGACACCAGAGGCACTTGTTAACGCTAATGCATCCACTGCAAACCCATTCTCACCCTAACACTTCAAGGCTTTATATAGAAACAGGATTTTCTAGTCTTACACAGTCGCCCCTATTAACGCTAACCCCGCACACACAACTGCCCCTAATCTGAAAGGCCACACGGCGAACCACGCTCTGCCCCTCTGCCCCCCTTCCCCTTCCCCCCCCAACCTCAGACAAATAACAGCCGTTTTGTTCCAGCAGAAAGCGCTTTCTTATCCTGCCCCAGAAAGCCTTAAAGATGTAAATGCAGGAAAAAAGGGGGGAAAAAAACGGGGGGGGCTTGCCAGGAATGCATTTTCCTTCGGCGAGTCGGGTGAGCGGTTGAAAGCGGGGTGGGGGCTTCCCCTCCGCAATCTCCATCGGGCCTCCTCGCCGATCCCGGCTGATTCCCATCGGCCGATTCCCGGAGGCGGAGGGGTGGAAGTTGGAAGAGGGGCGGGGGGGCTCCCCATCTTTCCCGTCTCTCCCCTTGGTGATGCCGGGAGGACCAGGGGCGGTTGACGGGGCACGGATGCGACGGCCGCCTCCCCGCACTCAACCACGAAACAATCCGGGCGACTTGGCACACGTCTCCCCCGAACTCCGGCCGGGTCGGAGCACCCGGGGATTTCGGGGAAGGGAAGAGGGGGTCCCCACCCGGGCGCCCCCTCCTCCTGCTTCCCTCGTGGAGGACTGACCTGCATGCGTGGCCATGGGGAGCGACGAGGGGAAGAACTTTCCGGGCGGGAAGGGTCCGGGAGGTTGACCGGAGGTGGCAGCGGAGGCGGCGGCGGGTCCGGGGGGTCCTCCGGGGGGTCCGGCCGGGGCGAGGCGGGCGGTGGCGGCCGCGGGACTCCGGTGGCCCAGGCTGCCCCGCTCCGACAGGAGATGCGATGCCAAGTCCCGGCCGTCCATCGCCCCCGCGGCCACCACCCCGGTCCAAGAGCGGCGAGGCCGGACGCGGGGCCGGATGCTGGGCTGGACGTCTCTTGGTCCTCGGGTGCAGAGAGGTCAGCGGCGGCGGCAGCCCCTCGCGGGGGTCGGAGGGCGGGGGTCCTCGGGGCCCGGCCGGGCGCGGCTCCTGCAGTCCGGCCTCATGGTCTGCGGCGGGGAGAGACAGAGACAGGGACACTTGGTCATTCCGACTTGCGGGGGCGGGGGACGGGGGTGGGGTCCCCCCCGACGCGCGCGACCCCCCGGGCTCGGGAGGGACCGACCCGGCTGGACGGGGGATGAATGGACCGGGATGCGGGGGGGAGGAGGATGAGGAGGATGAGGAGGAGGAAGAGGGTGGGGAGGGATGGAGGAGGACCCCCCTGGGGGAGAGGAGGCCCAAACCTGCGCTCAGTGGGGATGCACACACACACACACACACACACACACACACGCGCACACGCATGCAGGCTCACAGACACACTCACAGGCATTCGCCAACATACCCAGACCCAAAGCCACACACACTCACACACCCAAACCGCACTCCGGCTCACAGTCACCCACCCACGGCCCCTCACACGCCCAAACCCAGACAGACACACACACACACACACACACACCCCTAAAAACATATAAACGCACAATCCCGGGCATTCGCAACCATACATAGGCACACACAAGACCCACAATCAGGCACTCATCGCCCTCCCTCCCCCAAGAAACACACACACACACACACACACACACACACACACACAATGTTGCCAGCATATGTTGCCAACTTGTACTTCCCAAGCGCTTAGTACAGTGCTCTGCACACAGTAAGCACTCAATAACTACGATTGATTGAATGAATGAATGAATGAATGAACACACAAACACAAACCCCTAAACACATAAAAACGTATGATCCTGGGCATTCGCAACCATACGTAGGCACACACAAGACCCACAATCAGGCACTCATCTCCCCCCCACCCCAAAAAACACACACACACACACACCCAAACACATATAAACGTAGGATCCCGGGCATTCGCAATCATACATAATAATAATAATAATAATAATAATAATAATAATAATAATAATGGCATTTATTAAGCGCTTACTATTTGCAAAGCACTGTTCTAAGCTCTGGACACACAAGACCCATATTCAGGCACTCAACTCCCCCACCCCAGAAACACACACACGCAACCACAGACATACAGACACACACACACACACACACACACACACACACATATTCACAGACCCGGAAAGATGCGGACGGAGCCCCCACACGCCCAGACCCACAGAGCGCTCAAACAAACTCAACAGGCGCACAAGGAGGGGAACCTGGAAAAACACATTATGGGCTTAAATAATAGCAATAATAATAATGATGATAATAAAATATACCATGGGAGAGGATCCCACACTCTGTCCTGAGGATTCCAAGGCGGCTCTCCCCCAGCCCCCTCTCAGGGTCGTCTCCACCGCCCAAATAACCCGGGTTCACAGTGGCTTTTTGCCCCTCGCGTCCAATTTAACCGAATAACCACGCTAATTAAGCGAGTAATTTTATTGTGGGTTTTTTTATAACCCTTTATCCCCCCCCTCTCATCCCCTCCACCTTCCTCTAAATATATTTTCATTCCATTTGTGGGATCCCCAGAGTTCTCTCCCCCTCGGCCTCCGGGTTAAAATGTGAGACCCCCCGGCCGAGGAGTTCAGCATGGTGCCAAGCGCTTAGTCCAGTGTTGTGCACACAGTAAGCGCTCAATAAGCACCATGGAATGAATCTCCTCTTGGGCCAGGCCTCGGCCTCCTCGTCGGCCGGAGTCTCGGAGCAGTTTTATTTTGTTAATATGTGTTGTCTTGTTGTCTGTCTCCCCCTTCTAGACTGTGAGCCTGCTGTTGGGTAGGGACCGTCTCTAGATGTTACCAACTTGGACTTCCCAAGCGCTTAGTACAGTGCTCTGCCACACAGTAAGCGCTCAATAAATACGATTGAATGAATGAATGAATCCCAATTCCTCGTCTTTTGGGGAGCAGTTTTTTTTTGGTGGGGGGCGGTCCAGGATGGAGGGCAGCCTGGAACCCCAAAACTGTCCTTTTTTAGAGTCCCAAATGTGCAGTTTTTTTTTTAAGTAAAATAAACCGATCCACCCGGGTTCTGGAGGGGCCTGGCTGGGGTTGCGCTCTGAGCGAGGGGATCTCCCATCGCCCCCCCACTCAAATTATGTCAACGCTTCCTCCTCCCTGTTACAAACACAAACACACAGACACATACACACAATCACACAGTCCTTTTGGATGTGACCCCAATAGCAGCCCCTTCCCCCTCTGGCTACCGACCCCCCAATTCCCAGGCCTGGGCGTTGAACCCCACATCCCCCCCACCCCAAAAACCACAGTCATCGTCGTGTTGTGCGTTTGTGCATCCCCACACCCGACAACAATGATCCCCCCATACTGTCTTCCAAGGCCCGGTCGCTTTGCAAAGCTCATCTCCTTCCCCAAACGCGAATTACCTTAACGCTTACTGACCCCCCAACAACGCAGACCTCCGGACCCTTAATTGTACGGGTTTTGTGTTGTTTTTTGTGTTGCTGTTTTTCTATAACGCTCCATCAAAGCAATTAAGACTTTCTCCCTTTCCCCCAATAATATTTGAAATCATTCGAAAGGTTATATTTAACACCCGGAATCCCAGGATGTCTTATTTGTAGACTATTTTATGTTTGATTTAATCTATAACCGAAAACATAACGCATTAAGTGAATACATATTTGTTCAGCTGATAAGCGCTTTTTTTTTCATATTTACTGGGGTTGCCTTTGCATTGTAAACAAACGGGCCCTACACAACTGAGCCTCTTTGTCTTACAATTGTACACGAAAGTGTTTTGTTTTTGTTATTTTTTTTGTTTCCCCCATTTGAGATATTTCGATTTATCACTCCCTCGATCTAACAAAATATTTTCTCCTCGGCGACGGTGGAAACGTTGCAAGAGGGTGCCGAGGGAGAAACCGAGAGGCCCGGTGGCTTTGGAGAAGGGATTTTCTTTTTTGGGGGGAAGGTGGAGGAGGAAGGGGGATAGAGAGAAAAGAAAAAGATATAAAAGAAAGGGATGGGGAGAGGGGGTAAATAAAAAGGGGGAGTGGGGGCATCTCAGGGGGATTGGGGGGAGCAGTTTTTGCGCAGAGGAAGGGAGAGGGGGTCCGAGGAAACTCTTTTGGGGGGAATTAAAAAGATGGGGAGAAGAAGAAAGAGGAGAGGAGGAGAAGGAGGAAGACAGGAGGGGGAGAAAAAGGAGGAGAGAAGAAGAAGGAGAGCAGGAAAGGAGGAGAAAAAGAAGAGAAAAGGGAGGAGGAAAGGAGAGAAGGAGAAAAAAGAGATGAGAAGGAGGAGAGGAGGAGAGGAGGAGAAAAGGAGAGGAGGAAAAGGGGGAGAGAAGGAGAAAAGAGGAGAAGAGAAAGGAATGGGAAATGGGGAGGAGAAAAAGGAGGCGAGAAGGAGAAAAAAGAGAAAAAGGAGAGGAGAAAAAAGAGAAAAAGGAGGAGAGAAGGAGAAAAAAGAGAGAAAGGAGGAGAGAAGGAAAAGGGGAAATGGGGAGGAGAAAAAGGAGGAGAGGAAGAGAAAGAGAAAAAGGAGGAGAAAAGGAGATGGGGAAGAGGAGGAGAAGGGGGAGAAGAAAAGAAGAAGGGGAGACGCAGAGGAGAAGGAAGAGAAGGAGAGGAGGAGGAGAAGAAGGGGATATGGAAAGGAGGAGGAGAAGGACGGGAAAGAGGCAAGGAGGAAGAGGAAACGAGGGAATTCCAACCAGCTGTGGGATGGGGATGGAAGGGTGAGCCCCAAAAGGAGCGGCCTGTGGTGTGTCTGTAGCCCTGGTTCCTCCATTCCAAAAATCACAATAAAAAGAATAATAGTAAGAACTAGTGATGAGCCAAAGAGGGGTGCATGAGCCCCGTTGGTCCCCGGCTCTTCAGCTTCCCAGAACGTCTGGGGGGGGGGGGGGGGGGCTCTGAGCCCCCTGAATCTCCCCCATCCCAGGCAAATGGAATTGGGAAGCGAAGGAAATCAATCCCCCCAAAACAAGGCCGAGGCTGGTCCTTGCGGGGAAAGGAAAGGCGGGGAAAAGGGGAAGAGGTTGCAAAATGGACCCCAGGAGGGGGCTTGGCCTAGGCCCCCACTGTCGCCCACCGACTCCTTTTCTGGGCCTCTCTGCTTGGAGCATTTGGGATTTTGGGGGGCTGCTCCCTGGGGCTAGGGGGGAAGGTGGGAGACCGAAAATCCCTGCCTCCAAAACGTCCCAGGCCCACCACCATCCTCTCCATCCTAATAATAATAATTAATAATGATGGTATTTGTTAAGCGGCTACTATGGGCCAAGCACTGTTCTAAGCGCTGGGGGAGACAGAGGCTAGAACAGTGCTTGGCCCACAGTAAGCACTTAATAAATGCCATCATTATTATTAGAGAGGGTCATCAGGTTATCCCACGTGGGGCTCACACTTTTATTTGGCACGTAGTAAGGCTATTAACAAATACCATTATTGTTATTCCCCCTTTTCCAGAGGAGGGAACTGAGGCACAGAGAGGTGAAGTGACTTGTCCAGGGTCACAAAGCAGACTGGGGTCTGTCCCGGTTGTAACTGTTTCGATGATGATGATCTGCAGCGCTTAGAACAGTGCTTTGCACATAGCGCTTAATGAATGCCATCATTATTATTATTTAGTCCCCCCCCAAAAATGTGGTTTCCAGGGTGGACCCCCATTTCGGAGGGGAGGTTTGGGGGTCTCCGGGGAAGTCGGGGTCCTGTTTTGGGGCGGGGGTCGTCGCCCTTTGGGCGAGGGTGGCCCCGAACCCGCTCCCAGCGAATTCCCAGCCCGCCCATTCCCAATCCCGGGCCGTTTTCCCGGCCGCCGGAGACAAAAGAAGGAAAAAACAGGAAGAAACAGCAATCATGAAAACCGGCTGGAGTAGGCCCCGACACCAACACCCCCATTTAGGACTCCCAAAAAAAAAACCAAATTACATCCCAAAACGAGAAGGGTGACTTGTCTCCCCTTCCTCCAAGACAGGGAAAAATTCAGATTTTTATCCCCCTCTTCTCTCGGACCCCCAAAAGTCCTTTCCTTCCTGGCCGGGGTGATATTCAGATTTTTATTCCCCTCTTCCCCCCCAAAATCCTTTCCTTCCTGGCAAGGGTGAAATTCAGATTTTTATTCTCCTCTTCCCCCCAAAAGTCCTTTCCTTCCTGTCCACGGAGAAATTCAGATTTTTATCTCTCTCTTTCCCCCCAAAGTCCTCTCCTTCCTGGCCAGGGAGAAATTCAGATTTTTATCCCCCTCTTTCCCCAAAAAGTCCTTTCCTTCCTGGCCTGGGAGAAATTCAGATTTTTATCCCCCTCTTCCCCCGGACCCCCGAAAGTCCTTTCCTTCCTGGTTAGGGAGAAATTCAGATTTTTATTCCCCCTTCCCTCCTGGCCTGGAAGAAATTTAAATTTCTATTCCCCCTTCCCTCCTGGCCTGGAAGAAATTTAAATTTCTATTCCCCCTTCCATCCTGGCCTGGGAGAAATTCATATTTTCATCCCCCCTTCCCTCCTGGCCTGGGAAAAATTCCATTTTCTAAAAACCTCCTCTTCCCTCGGCTCCCCCCAAAGCCCTTTACTTCCTGGCCGGGGAGAAATTCAGATTTTTATCCCCCTTCCCTCTGCCCCCCAAAAGTCCCTTCCCTCCTGGCCGGGGAGAAATTCAGCTTTCTATCCCCTTTTCCCTCCTGAGCGGGGAGAAATTCAGATTTTTATCCCTCCTTCCCTCGTCCCCCTCCCCAAAATTCAGATTTCTATCTCCCCCTTTCCTGGGCCCCCCAATAATCCCTTCCCTGGCCTATAAAAATTCAGGTTTTGATCCCCCCTTTTCCTCGGTCCCCCCCAAATCCCTTCCCTCCTGGCCGGGGAGGAATTCAGATTTCTGACCCCCCCAAAAAATTCATACTTTAAGCGGGGAGAAATTCAGATTTTTATCCCCCCTTCCCTCGACCCCCCCAAAATTCAGATTTCCATCTCCCACTTTCCTGGGCCCCCCAAAAATCCCTTCCCTGGCCTGTAAAAATTCAGATATTGATCCCCCCAAAATCCCTTCCCTCCTGGCCGGGGAGAAATTCAGATTTCTCGGGCCCCCCCCAAAAAAGCTCCTTTCCCACCTCCTGATTTCTATTTTCTCGGGAACCCCAAAATCGGTGTCCAGGACCCAGATATTATGACCCCCCGATCGGCTGAACGCGCCTCCAACATTATCGACCTCGTTTTTTTGTTCCAAACCAAAGGCAAAAAGCGATTTTTTTTGTTCCAAACCAAAGGCAAAAAAGCAATTTTTTGTTCCAAAGGCAACACCTCGGGGGGGTAGAAGAAACCCCCCCAAAATTGCAAACAATCGTAGCTTTGGGGGACACACACACACACACTCGCTGCCACCGGTAAAAACCACAACATTCAAAAACAGAAAAAAAGAAAAAAAAAAAAGGAAACCCTCCAAACCACCCCATTTTCAAGCTCTGATCCTGGGCCTAACGCCTTTTCTTATTATTCATTTTTTCATTCCGAGGGCCAGCAGAGACCAACAAGGGCGCATTACTGTGGGGGGGGGAATTAAAAAAAAAATCTCCACCCGATTGGTATCATTTTTCAGAAAGGGGAGGGAAAAATTGCAAATCTAAAAGAAGGGATTTTCAATCCACCTAAAGAAAACCCAACCACCTCGACAGTGTACCGGCTTATTATTATTATTTTTTTTTTGGAGACTATAAAGCCAGCGTGTTTCCTTTTTTTTTTTAATCCTCTCCATCCCCAGAGCAAAAAAAACCAGAATATTCCACCAAAAAAATAATAATTTCAGTTACTTACTGGAGGTGCTTCCCTGGATGCAACTGATTGCAATACAATTAAATCAGTAAATGTGACTTTGTTTTGTATCCCTATTGGTAGTAGTATTATTATTACTATTACTATTACTATTATTATTATTATTATTTTCAATGTGCTGATTGTAAACGCCCCGCTCCTCCAACGAGGCCTGTTAAGCGAGCCCCATCTGAGCGCCTCTCCGAGCCCCGCAGCTCGGTCCTGCAAGGGGCCGCTCCTTGCATACTAATGAGCTCGTGCCGCTCACCCAGGGCGAAGCCCGCTCGCTGATTGGTCGCCCGGCCCTCCCCGGGAATCCGCTCGTGCCGCTCTCGCGGCGTAAACAGGCCTCCCCATTGGCTGGCGCCGGGCCAGGGAGCTGTCAATCAGAGCGCCGCCGCGGCCCCCGATGGCGCTGAATTCAAGCCCGCGCTACTGCGCACCTCCTTCTGCGCAGCTCCGTTGCTTTGCTCAATGGGAGTGAGAAGTAGCAAGCCCGCGCTACTGCGCACCTCCTTCTGCGCAGCTCCGTTGCTTGATTCAATGGGAATGGGGAGTAGTAAATTGGGGTGGAGGGGGAGAGGGGTTAACCTGATTTTTAAAAAAAAATTTATCAATAATAAATAATAATAGTAATATAGGATAGTAAAATAATAATGAAAATAGTAAAAATAATAACAGAGGTGGTAATAAAATCATACTTTTATTATTAAAATTTTAATAAAAGTAGTAGTGGTAGTAATGGAATAATAATAATAGTAAGATAGTAGAGTAAAATAATAATAAATAGTCAAAATAATAGTAGTAGTAGTAATGAAATAATAATAATAGTAAGATAGTAGAGTAAAATAATAAATAGTAAAAATAATAGTAGTAGTAATGAAATAATAATAATGGTAAGATAGTAGAGAAAAATAATAAATAGCAAAAATAATGAAATTATAATAGTAGTGGTATGGAAATAATAGTAATAGTAAGATAGTAGAGTAAAGCAATAATAAATTGTAAATAGTAAAAATAATAGTAGTAGTAGTAATGAAATAATAATAATGGTAAGACAGAGGAAAATAATAAATAGTAAAAATGATAGTAGTAGTAGTAATGAAATAATAATAGTAGTAGTAGTATTGGCATAATAATAGTCATATAGTAGAGTAAAATAATAATAAATAATAAATAGTAAAAATAATAGTAGTAGTAATGAAATAATAATAGCGAGATAGTAGAGTAAAATAATAATAAATAATAAATAGTAAAAATGATAGTAGTAGTAATGAAATAGTAGTAGTAGTAGTATTGAAATAATAATAATAGTAAGATAGTAGAATAAAATAATGATAAATAGTAAAAATAATAGTAGTAGTAGTAGTAATGAAATAATGATAGTAGTAGTAGTATTGAAATAATAATAATAGTTATATAGTAGAGTAAAATAATACATAATAAATAGTAAAAATAATAGTAGTAGTAGTAATGAAATAATAGTAAGATAGAGTAAAATAATAATAAATAATAAATAGTAAAAATAATAGGAGTGGCAGTAGTAATGAAATAATAGTAGTAGTATAGTTGTATAATAGAGTAAAATAATAATAAATAATAAATAGTAAAAATAATAGTAGTAGTACTAATGAAATTATAATAGTAATATAGTGTAGTAAAATAATAATGAATAATAAATAGTAAAAAAGTAGTAGTAGTCATGACATAATTATTTTATTATTAAAATTTTAATAATAATAGTAGTAATGAAATAATAATAGTAATGTGGTATAGTAAAATAATACTGAATAATAAAATAATAATAATAAATAGTAAAAATGATAATAGTGGAAGTAGTAATAAACTAATAATTTCATTATTAAAATTTTAAGAATAATAATAGTTATGAAATGATGATGATAATAGTAATATAATAGAGTAATAATAAACAATAAAATAGTAATTATAAGTAGTAAAAATAATAATAGCAGTAGTAATGAAATACTAATTTCATTATTAAAATTTTAATAATTATAGCAGTAGTAATGAAATAAAATAATAATAAATAATAAAATAATAATAAAAAGTAAAAGTAGTAGCAGTAGTAATAATAAAATAATAGTTTTTATTATTCAGATTTTAATAATAATAGTAGTAGTAGTAATGAAATAATAATGATAATAGTAATACAGCATAGTAAAATAATAAATGATAAAATAATAATAGTAAATAGTAAAAATAATGGCAGGAGTAGTAATAAAATAATGATTTATTATTAAAATTTTAAGAATAATGATTTAATAATAACAATAATATGGCATAGTAAAATAATAATAAATTGTAAATCGTAAAAATAATAATAGTAGTGATAAAATGATAATTTGATTATTAAAGTTTTAATAATGATGATAGTATTTGTTTTTACCTTGATTAATTAATTGATGGCCTTGTATCTAGCCCAGAGCTTAGAACAGTGCTTGGAGCATAGTAAGCACTTAATAAATACATTATTAATAATGATGGGGAGCATAGTAAGCATTTAATACGTTATTATTATTATTAATAATAATAATAATAATAATGGTATTTGTTAAGCACTTACTATGTGCCAAGCACTGTTCACAGCACTGGGGAGGATTCAAGGCGATCAGGTTGTGGATATTTTGGAATATTCTCGTTGTGGATAAGGAATGTGTTTGATGCTATAGTGTAATAATAATAATAATAATAATGGCATTTATGAAGTGCTTACTATGTGCAGAGCACTGTTCTAAGCGCTGGGGAGGCTACAAGGTGATCAGGTTGTCCCACATCTGGTATTTGTTATTACCTTGATTAATTAATTGATGTCCTTATATCTATCCCAGAGTTTAGAACAGTGCTTGGCACATAGTAAGTGCTTAATAAATACATTATTATTAATAATAATAATAATAATGGTATTTGTTAAGCGCTTACTATGTGCCAAGCACTGTTCTAAGAGCTGGGGGAGATACAAGGTGATCAGGTTGTCCCATGTGGGGCTCACAGTCTTCATCCCCATTTACCAGATGAGGGAACTGAGGCCCAGAGAAGTGAAGTGACTGGCCCAAAGTCACACAGCTGACAAGTGGGGGAGCCGGGATTTGAACCCATGACCTCTGACTCCCAAGCCCGGGCTCTTTCCACTGAGCCACGCTGCTAAGCGCTTAACAAATACCATTATCACTATTCATTTATCTATTTATTTGTATTAATGTCTGTCTCCCCCCTCTAGACTGTGAGCTCGTGGGGATAAGGAATGTGTTTGATGCTATAGTGTAATAATAACAATAATAATAATGGCATTTATTAAGCGTTTACTATGTGCAAAGCACTGTTCTAAGCGCTGGGGAGGTTACAAGGTGATCAGGTTGTCCCACGGGGGGCTCACAGTCTTAATCCCCATTTTCCAGATGAGGGAACTGAGGCACAGAGAAGTGACTTGCCCAAAGTCACACAGCTGACAAGTGGCAGAGGCCAGGATTTGAACCCATGACCTCCGACTCCAAAGCCCATGCTCTTTCCATTGAGCCATGCTGCTTCCCAGGCGCGCAGTACAGTACTTTGCACACAGTAAGTGCTCCATAAATATGATTAATAAATAAATAACAATAATGGTGTTTGTTATTGTTGCTGATAATGATGATATTTATTAATAATAATAATAATAACAATGGTGGTATTTGTTAAGCGCTTCCTGTGTGTCAGGCACTGTACTAAGCGCTGGAGGTCGATACAAGCAAATCGGGTTGGACACAGGCCCTTGTCCCACGTGGGGCTCACAGTCTCAATCCCCATTTGACAGATGGGGTCACTGAGACGCGGAGAAGTTAAATGACTTGTCCAAGGTCATACAGCAGACACGTGGTGGACCAGGGTTAGAATCTGGCTCATTCATTCAATCGCCTTTATTGGGCGCTTTTTCCGTACGAAGCACTGGACTAAAGAGAAGCAGAGTCGCTCAGTGGAAAGAGCCCGGGCTTTGGAGTCAGAGGTCATGGGTTCAAATCCCGGCTCCACCACTCGTCAGCTGTGTGACTTTGGGCAAGTCACTTAACTTCTCTGGGCCTCAGTTACCTCATCTGTAAAATGGGGATTAACACTGTGAGCCCCACGGGGGACAACCTGATCACCTTATAAATTCCCCAGCGCTTAGAACAGTGCTCTGCACATAGTAAGCACTTAATAAATGTCATTATTATTATTATTATTATTAAGTGCTCGGGAGAGGACGATATAACAAGAATAATAATAATAACGATGGTATTTGTTAAGCGCTTACTATGAGCCAGGCGCTGTACTGAGCGCGGGGGCGGAGGATGCAAGCCAGTCGGGTTGGACGCAGTCTCTGTCCCACGTGGGGCTCGCAGTCTTCATCCCCTTTTCACAGACGGGGTCACTGAGGCCCAGAGAAGTGAAGTGACTTGCCCAGGGTCACACAGCCGACAACGAGCTGGGGAGTGGGGGACAAGAGGGAGAAGGAAAAGGGAAGAATCCAATTTTAATTTTAGTTTGCTCCTTAAATGTCCTTTAATTTGTGGGTAAGCGTTGTTCGGGGAGACCGTCAGCCCGTGGTGCGCGGGGAATGTGTCTGTTTATTGTCGTAGTGCGCTCTCCCAAGCGCTCAGTACAGTGCTTGGCACACAGTAAGCGCTCGATGAATCGGGGGAGGCTGGGAATGTGGGCATTTAGGCCTAGACCCACTGCTTAGATGCTTAGAGAAGCAGTGTGGCTCAGTGGAAAGAGCCCGGGCTTTAGGAGTCAGAGGTCCTGGGTTCAAATCCCGACTCCGCCCCATGTCAGCTGTGTGACTTGGGGCAAGTCACTTCACTTCTCTGGGCCTCAGTTCCCTCATCTGGAAAATGGGGATGAAGACTGTGAGCCCCCCGTGGGACAATCTGATGACCTTGTATCTCCCCCAGTGCTTAGAACAGTGCTTGGCACATTGTAAGCGCTTAATAAATGCCATCATCATTATTATTATTATTAGACCCAAAGCAGAAATGCTATCTCTGCTTAGATGCTTAGAGAAGAAGCGTGGTTCAGTGGAAAGAGCCCGGGCTTTGGAGTCAGAGGTCACGGGTTCAAATCCCGGCTCCGCCAATTGTCAGCTGGGCGGCTTTGGGCAAGTCACTTCACTTCTCTGGGCCTCAGTGACCTCATCTGGAAAATGGGGATGAAGACTGTGAGTCCCACGAGGGACAACCCGATCACCTTATATTCCCCCAGCGCTTAGAACAGTGCTTTGCACATATTAAGCGCTTACCAAATACCATCATTATTATTATTATTATCACGTGCTAAGGGCGGCGAGGAGGGTCTGCGTCCAGGCCCGTCTACGGGGGTCAAAGCCAAAGGCTTCCCCGTCTTTCGCCTTGTTCCCCAATTCCCAGACGGATCCAATTCCCAGGGTGGCGAGAGGGCAGATCCCTGGCAACCTTCAACCCCCCGGGAGTGGGGAATTTGGGATTCTTCATGCGTTTCCCCTAATGTCTAAATAAAAATAAATAAAAATCACCCTTCTTTAGAAGAAGGATTAAAAACTGGAACCCGCTGCCAAGGGGGAAGGTAACCCTGTCCATCTCTGGAAGGGTGTCGTCTCTAAAACTGCCAATATTGGTGATAATTTTCCGCTGTTTGCTACATGCTTACTATGCTCATTCAATCGTATTTATTGAGTGCTCGCTGTGCGCAGAGCACTGTACTAAGCACTCGGGAAGTACAAGTTCTGAGCGCTGTGGGAGATAGAAGGTCATAATGATAATGTTAGTATTTGTTAAGCGCTTACTATGTGCCAAGCACTGTGCTAAGCGCTGGGGTAGACAAGGTGATCAGGTTCTCCCACGTGGGGCTCACAGTCTTCATCCCCATTTTCCAGATGAGGGAACTGAGGCCCAGAGAATAATAATAATAATAATAATAAAGGCATTTATTAAGCGCTTACTATGTGCAAAGCACCGTTCTAAGTTCTGGGGAGGTTACAAGGTGATCAGGTTGTCCCTCGGGGGGCTCACAGTCTTAATCCCCATTTTACAGATGAGGGAACTGAGGCCCGGAGAAGTGAAGTGACTTGCCCAAAGTCACACAGCTGACAATTGGCCGAGCCGGGATTTGAACCCATGACCTCTGACTCCAAAGCCCGGGCTCTTTCCGCCGAGCCACGCTGCTTCTCCAGAGAAGTGAAGTGACTTGCCCAAGGTCACACAGCTGGCAAGTGGCCGAGCCGGGATTAGAACCCATGACCTCTGACTCCCAAGCCCGGGCTCTTTCCACTGAGCCACGCTGCTTCTACGGATGAGACTGTCCCTGGCCCACGTGTCTAAGGGAGAACAGGTATCGAATCCCCGTGTTGCGGATGGGAAACTGAGGCACAGAGCAGAGAGGCGATTTGCCCACCCTTTTCCAGCAGGAAAGAGGCGGCGCAGGATTAGAACCCAGGCCCCTTGGCTACCAGAGCCTCGTTCCACTAGGCCACGCTCTTCTCTATTGTCCGGAAACCACAGGTTGCATTTCTAAATTCAGCGTACAACACGCTTGGCCTCCTCCCTTGTCAAAAAAAAAAACCAACTAAAAAGGAACAACGCCAAAGAAGAATTATTTTTATCGTCATCACATGCAAACTACTTTATGTTCCCCAAATAAATACCGTGATTACGACTTCTCCCCACCCAGATTCTATTTATTCTCCGAGCGTCCGAGATTTCTTTCACAGCGATGTCTCCTTCTGCCATCCGAAAATCGCTGCCTTGTTAAAAAAAAAAAATCTCCTTTAAATTAGGCATCTATCAAGGAGCAGCGTGGCTTAGTGGAAAAAACCCGGACTTGGGAGTCAGAGGTTGTGGGTTCTAATCCCCGCTCCGCCACTTGTCAGCTGGGTGACTTTGGGCAAGTCAATTCACTTCTCTGGACCTCAGTGACTTCATCTGGAAAATGGGGATGAAGACTGTGAGCCCCACGTGGGACAACCTGATTCTCTTAATAATAATCATCATCATCAATCGTATTTATTGAGCGCTTACTGTGTGCAGAGCACTGTACTAAGCGCTTGGGAAGTACAAGTTGGCAACATATAGAGACAGTCCCTACCCAACAGTGGGCTCACAGTCTAAAAGGATGTAAAAGGATGTAAAAGGATCTATAATGATGATGTTGGTATTTGTTAAGTGCTTACTGTGTGCCAAGCACTGTTCTAAGCGCTGCAGGGGGGTACAAGGTAATCAGGTTGTCCCAAGTGGGGCTCACAGTCTTCATCCCCATTTTACAGATGAGGTACCTGAGGCACAGAGAACAGTAATAATAATAACGATGGCATTTGTTAAGCACTTACTATGTGCCAAGCACTGTTCTAAACGCTGGGGTAGACACAAGGTAATCAGGTTGTCCCACGGGGGGCTCACAGTCTTCATCCCCATTTTACAGATGAGGCACCTGAGGCACAGAGAATAATAATAATGATAACGATGGCATTTGTTAAGCTCTTACTATGTGCCAAGCACTGTTCTAAGCGCTGGGGTAGATACAAGGTAATCAGGTTGTCCCACAGGGGGCTCACAGTCTTCATCCCCATTTTACAGATGAGGGAACTGAGGCTCAGAGAAGTTAAGTGATTTGCCCAAGGTCACCCAGTAGACATGTGGCGGAGCCAGGATTCGAACCCATGGCTCTGACTCCCAAGCCAAGGCTTTCTCCACTGAGCCACATGACTTGTCCAAGGTCACACAGGTGACAAGTAGCAGAGTTGGGATTAGAACCCTAATAAGATACAAGAGATCTCTTGTATCTCCCCCAGCACTTAGAACAGTGCTTGGCGCATAGTAAGCGCTTAATAAATACCATAATTATTATAGAGAAGCAGCGTGGCTCAGTGGCAAGAGCCTGGCTTGGGAGTCAGAGGTCATGGGTTCTAATCCCAGCTCTGCCACTTGTCTGCTATGTGACCTTGGGCAAGTCACTTAACTTCTCTGTGCCTCAGTTCCCTCACCTGTAAAATGGGGATGAAGACTGTGAGCCCCAAGTGGGACAACCTGCAGACCTTTTATCTACCCCAGCACTTAGAACAGTGCTTGGCACATAGTAAGCTCTTAACAATTGGGCAAGTCACTTCTCTGGGCCTCAGTTCCCTCATCTGTCAAATGGGGATGAAGACTGGGAGCCCCACGGGGGACAACCTGCTGACCTTGTATCCACCCCCAGCGCTTAGAACAGTGCTTCGCACATATTAAGCGCATAACAAATGCCATCATTATTATTCTTATTCTCACTATTAGCCTGCACAAGATGGACAAAATCTCCCCTTCCTCGTTCGGTGGCCTCAGTGCTTTGCACATAGTAAGCGCCTAACAAATACCATCCTCATTATTATTATTTTCACTATCAGCCTGAACAAGATGGACAAAATCTCCCCTTCCTCGTTCGGTGGTGTCAGTGCTTCGCACATAGTAAGCGCCTAACAAATACAATCATCATTGTTATTATTTTTACTATCAGCCTGAATAAGATGGACAAAATCTCCCCTTCCTCGTTCGGTGGCCTCAGTGCTTTGCACATAGTAAGCGCCTAACAAATACCATCCTCATTATTATTATTTTCACTATCAGCCTGAACAAGATGGACAAAATCTCCCCTTCCTCGTTCGGTGGTGTCAGTGCTTCGCACATAGTAAGCGCCTAACAAATACCATCCTCATTATTATTATTTTCACTATTAGCCTGAACAAGATGGACAAAATCTCCCCTTCCTCGTTCGGTGGTATCAGTGCTTCGAACATAGTAAGCGCCTAACAAATACCATCATCATTATTATTCTTCTCATTATCAGCCTGCCCAAGGTGGACAAAATCTCCCCTTCTTCGTTTGGTGGTGTCAGTGCATCGCACATAGTAAGCGCCTAACAAATACCATCATCATCATTATTATTCTCATTATCAACCTGCCCAAGGTGGACAAAATCTCCCCTTCCTCGTTCGGTGGTGTCAGTGCTTTGCACATAGTAAGCGCCTAACAAATACCATCATCATCATTATTCTTCTCATTATCAGCCTGCCCAAGGTGGACAAAATCTCCCCTTCCTCGTTCGGTGGTGTCAGTGTTTTGCACATAATAAGCACCTAACAAATACCATCATCATTATTATTATTCTCATTATCAGCCTGAACAAGATGGGCAAAATCTCCCCTTCCTCGTCCGGTGGTGTCAGTGCATCGCACATAGTAAGCGCCTAACAAATACCACCATCATCATTATTCTTCTCATTATCAGCCTGAACAAGGTGGACAAAATCTCCCCTTCCTCGTTCGGTGGTGTCAGTGCTTCGCACATAGTAAGCGCCTAACAAATACCATCATCATTATTATTATTTTCACTAGCAGCCTGAACATGATGGACCAAAATCTCCCCTTCCTCGTTGGGTGGCGTCTACCCAAGAGTTAATTCTAGGGCCTTCTGTGGCTTGTCTCCCCCCTTTTTTTCTTTTCCTCCCCTAAGGACGAAGGGGATTGGCTGGCGCCCGGCCAACCGGCTGTCAATCACGGAGTGTAAACAAGGCGCTGATTGGCCGCCGCCCAGCCCGCCTGAAAACAGCAATTCCAGGCCCTCGTGGTTTCAAGGCGGCCCCGGGCGGCTCAATGAAAGGCGATCAGCTGGGGAGGGGCGGTTTCCAGGCCCCCCGCCTGACCAGTCCTGGGGGCCGAGAGAGCCACAAACAGAAAGGGGAAGCGGATGGGAGGCCTCCAAACTCACTTTGGGGGGGGAAATAGTCCACCTTTTCATTATTGATTGATTGATTATTGATTATTATTGATAATTTTTGTTCTCTCCCAAGGACCGGTTTGGAGGGAGGGGGCGGAGGCTGGGGAACCCCCATCCCCCAAACCCCTATGGGATGGGGAGAATGTATGGAGGTATGGAAAAATAGTCCTCCTTTTTATTATTGATGCATTGATTTATTATTTTTTATTATTTTTGTTCTCTCCCAAGGACCGGTTTGGAGGGAGGGGGCGGAGGCTGGGGAACCCCCATCCCCCAAACCCCTATGGGATGGGGAGAATGTATGGAGGTATGGACAAAATAGTCCTCCTTTTTATTATTGATTTATTATTTATTATTTTTGTTCTCTCCCAAGGACCGGTTTGGAGGGAGGGGGCAGAGGCTGGGGAACCCCCATCCCCCAAACCCCTATGGGATGGGGAGAATGTATGGAGGTATGGACAAAATAGTCCTCCTTTTTATTATTGATTTATTATTTATTATTTTTGTTCTCTCTCAAGGACCGGTTTGGAGGGAGGGGGCGGAGGCTGGGGAACCCCCATCCCCCAAACCCCTATGGGATGGGGAGAATGTATGGAGGTATGGACAAAATAGTCCTCCTTTTTATTATTGATTATTTATTATTTTTGTTCTCTCCCAAGGACCGGTTTGGAGGGAGGGGGCAGGGGCTGGGGAACCCCCCACCCCCCAAACCCCTATGGGATGGGGAGCATGTATGGAGGTATGGAAAACTAGTCCTCCTTTTTATTATTGATGCATTGATTTATTATTTTTTATTATTTTTGTTCTCTCCCAAGGACCGGTTTGGAGGGAGGGGGCGGAGGCTGGGGAACCCCCACCCCCCAAACCCCTATGGGATGGGGAGAATGTATGGAGGTATGGACAAAATAGTCCTCCTTTTTATTCTTGATTTATTATTTTTTATTATTTTTGTTCTCTCCCAAGGACCAGTTTGGGGGGAGGGGGCGGAGGCTGGGGAACCCCCATCCCCCAAACCCCTATGGGATGGGGAGAACGTATGGAGGTGTGGAAAAACTAGTCCTCCTTTTTATTATTGATTAATTATTTATTATTTTTGTTCTCTCCCAAAGATCGGTTCGGGGTTATTTCCTATTTTTGTTCTCTCCCAAGGGCCGGTTTGGGAGGAGGGGGCGGAGGCTGGGGAACCCCCATCCCCCAAACCCCTATGGGATGGGGAGAATGTAGGGAGGTATGGAAAAAATAGTCCTCCTTTTTATTATTGATTTATTATTTTTTATTTTTGTTCTCCCCCAAAGACCGGTTTGGGGTTATTTTTTATTATTTTTTATTTTTGTTCTCTCCCAAGGACCGGTTTGGAGGGAAGGGGCGGAGGCTGGGGAACCCCCACCCCCCAAACCCCTATGGGATGGGGAGAATGTATGTAGGTATGGAAAAAATAGTCCTCCTTTTTATTCTTGATTTATTATTTTTTATTATTTTTGTTCTCTCCCAAGGACCAGTTTGGGGGGAGGGGGCGGAGGCGGGGGAACCCCCATCCCCAAAACTCCTATGGGAAGGGGCGAATGTGTGTGTGCGTGTATGTAGGTATGGATGTGTGTATGTATGTACATGTGATAGTTCTGCTCAAGGTCAACCCGGAGGGGCGTCCAAACCATAGGAGGAGGTAAGCGCTGGCCAGCCCCGGGTAAGGAGGAGCCGGGGCTGATGAGGGAGAAGGGGGTAAGAGGCCGGAGGGGAAGGGGGGGCCTGCTTATTCTGTTCGGGGTGTCCTCTCCCAAGCGCTTAGTACAGTGTTCTGCACTTGGTAAGCGCTCAGTAAATAGTGGATTGATGGATGGATGATTGATTGATTGAGGCAGAGCTGGAGATGAGGAGGGGATCAGAGTCCAGAGGGGGATGAGGGGTCTGCTCATTCTGTTGGGGTGTCCTCTCCCAAGCGCTTAGTACAGTACTTTGTACATGGTAAGCGCTCAGTAAATACAGTGGATGGATGGATGGGTTGATGACTGATGGATGGGTTGATGACTGATTGATTGAGGCGGAGCTGGAGGTGGAGAGGGGATCCTAAGCCAGAGAGGAAGGGGGATCTGCTCATTCTGTTGGGGTGTCCTCTCCCAAGCGCTTAGTACAGTGCTCTGCACGCGTTAAGCGCTCAATAAATACAATGGATTGATTGATGACTGATTGATTGAGCCGGGGCTGGAGATGGCGAGGGAGGGCATTGGGAACGTCCCCCCTAAAAATTCATCTAAATATCTCTTATTTTTGAAAGAACCCCATTACATTAGGGCCGAGGTCCTGGCCACTCCGTAACGCGTCCAGAGCTCCATTTAGCGTGATGCTCTTCGTTACGCGGGGTGTGAAGAGGTGATGGAATTACGGGGAAATCGATGGGAAATCCATCGATCAGCCAATCGTATTGATTGGGCGCTTATCGGGCACCCCAAGATCCCGGGAGTTGGGGGAGTCTGATAAAAATTCCACTTAAAATTCCACTTTAGTGAGGTTCCCCCGAAAAACGCACGGCGTAAGGGGAAAAGGGGGGAGGGGGTCCTGTATTGTAGAAAAGTGATGTATATTCTGTATATAAACCACTGTATAAAGAAGCAGCGTGGCTTGGTAGCAAGATCCCGGGCTTGGGAGTTGGAGGTCGTGGGTTCTAATTCCACTCCGCCACTTCAATCAATTAATCAATCGTATTTATTGAGCACTTATTGCGTGCAGAGCACTGTACTAAGCACTTGGGAAGTACAAGTTGGCAACACATAGAGACAGTCCCTACCCAGCAGTGGGCTCACAGTCTAAAAGGGGGAGACAGAGAACAAAACAAAACATATTAACACATTAACAAAATAATTTGTTAATTTGTTAATAACTTGTCTGCTGTGTGACTTCGCACAGGCCACTTAATTTCTCTGGGCCTCAGTTCCCTCATCTGGAAAATGGGGATGAAGACTGCGAGCCCCACAGGAGACAACCTGATCCCCTTGTATCTGCCCCAGTGCTTAGAACAGTGTTTGGCGCTTAGCAGTCTTCATCCCCATTTTACAGATGAGGGAACTGAGGCCCAGAGAAGTGAAGTGACTTGCCCAAAGTCACCCAGCTGACAATTGGCAGAGCCTGAATTTGAACCCATGACCTCTGATTCCAAAGCCCGTGCTCTTTCCACTGTGCCACGCTGCTTCTCTACTTATTATCTCCATTTATCTCTTTACCTCTATTTATCTATTTTGATTATATTGATGCCTGTCTACTTGTTTGGTTTTGTTGTCTGTCTCCCTGCTTCTAGACTGTGAGCCCGTTGTTGGGTAGGGACCGTCTCTATCTGTTGCCGAACTGTACTTTCCAAGAGGTTACTACAGTGCTCTACACACAGTAAGCGCTCAATAAATACGATGGAATGAATGAATGACCCAGTTTAAAGGGGGTTCCCCAGTTTAAGGGGGAGAAAAATCAGGCGTGTGCCAACTTTCCCCTCCTGCCTCTCGCCTCGTGTTCTGGCGAAAACAAACACGATCCGGAAAAGCCTCCCTTTTGGGATGTCAGCCAAAAGGGAGAAGGGGCGTTTGCTGGCCCCCGAGAGCCAAGAAAATAAAAAATCTTGGAGATTTCCAGGCCCACAACACCATTTTCATCAGGATAAACCACTCAACCAATCTCTCCCCCCAAAAAACACCCTCCCTCGGCTCCTTTCTAAGCTGCTGTTAGCATCTTTCCAATTTTTGGGTTTGTTTCGCTGGATCTTCGACTAAGCTCTAGAAAAAAAAAAAATCACCAGCAAGATGAATTTAAAAGGCAAAGAAGGGGCCTGGACGGTTCAGACATCTGGTGTCCTTTCTGGGGCTGAGGTCCCGCACGCCCGCTAAGGCGACCCGAGATGTTTGCTAAGAAAATTCAATAAGAAATCATCACTGTCGTCACTCCCCAAAAAGAAAAAGAGGTTTCAGGATTGTGTGTCCACCCTAGGCCCAGATCCTTTCATCGGTGTTTTTTTAATTCTCTGCTGGGTCCCCATTCGAGGCTGGAGGGGTCTGGTCCTTTCCCCAACTTGGGGGTGAAGGATGATAATAATAATAATAATAATAATAATGGCATTTATTAAGCGCTTACTATGTGCAAAGCACTGTTCTAAGCGCTGGGGAGGTTACAAGGTGATCAGGTTGTCCCATGGGGGGGCTCACAGTCTTCATCCCCATTTTACAGATGAGGGAACTGAGGCCCAGAGAAGTGAAGTGACTTGCCCAAAGTCACACAGCTGACAACTGGCAGAGCCGGGATTTGAACCCATGACCTTTGACTCCAAAGCCCGGGCTCTTTCCACTGAGCCACGGGTCCTAGAGTTTGGCTACCCCCTTCCTCAAATTATTCCCCCAGCGATTCCTGAGTTTAAGGGGATCCCCCCTCCCCAGATCCTAAGAATTGGAGCTCGTCGTGGGCAGGAATGCATCTACGTACTCTTCCGAGCGCTTAGTCCAGTGCTTTGCACACAGTAAGCACTCAAATAAATAAAAGGGGGGTGACTGTAGATAAAAGGTGGGGGGGGGACGGCACTCCAAAGCACCCAGCTGGATACTCCCCCAAATCCGTGGATTTCCCCCCAGATCCCCCTGCGAACCCCTACACCACAAGAGGAGCGAAGATGTGTCTTACCCCAGTCCTTTGCGCACAGGAAGTGCCCAAGAAATCCGATGGATTAAATACCTTTAAACAAAAAATAAAATCCAAACACTCTTCAGGTTTTCCACCTGCTTCGTGGGACCCGTTCTCCTCCTCCTCCACACTCCTGTTTCATTTTTAAAAATCTTAAGATTTCCCTATTATTTCCAAACAGTCGCTACAGCAAGGCGCAGGAGGCGGAGGCCTGTGTTGTGGACGACTGCTGAAACAAAAAAGCTCGCTTCATCCCAGCCGAGGAAAGGCTGCGGGGGTCCGGATGGGGAATCCCAACAAAAAATGCATTATATGGGCATGTGATCAGCTCAGGAAATGGGGTCCCTCTCTTCCCACCCCCTATCTGTGCTTAGTACGGTGCCTGGCACATAGTAAGCGTTTAACAAATATGATAAAGCAAATAGAGAAGCAGCGTGGCTCAGTGGAAGGAGCACGGGCTTTGGAGTCAGAGGTCATGGGTTCAAATCCTGACTCCGCCACGTCAGCTGTGTGACCGGGCAAGTCATTTAACTTCTCTGTGCCTCAGTTACCTCATCTGTAAAATGGGGATTAAGACTGTGAGCTCCACGTGGGACAACCTGATCACCGTGTAACCTCCCCAGCGCTTAAAACAGTGCTTTGCACATAATAAGCGCTTAATAAATGCCATTATTATTATTATTATTATCTCTCCTCCCCCTGACCCCAAATCCCTCTCTTTCTCATCCTCTCCTGTCTTAGGTAACAAATGCTTTCAATTTCACTGGCAAACTAGGGGGGCCTCAACTTCTCTTCTAGAAGATGGGGGGACACAAAGGAGGAGGAGAATGGGGGAGAAAAATAAACGCAGCGTGGGGTAAAAACCCAGGATTCCGGCTATCTCTGAGTCCTTTTTGCAAATCGAAGGACCCTGGAGGCAGGGCAGTTCCAAAGAAGGTGTGGATTTTTTTCTTTTTTTTGTTGGGGGGGGGATAAACTGCACACGTGAACACATGCAATCATGCTCCCACATGCCTGCATACATAGACACACTGAAAATACACGCCAGAGACCCGCATGCCTCATCCCACACTCAACCCCTCAAGTCTTGCACACATTTCCACAAGGAAGTTGTGCGCAAAGAGTAATTTCCTCTCTCTCTCTTCCTCTTCTTCCTCCTCCAGTCAGACTAGGGGATTTCCTCTGCGAGGGGCAGGAAGACAAGAACAGGAAGCCCTCCAAGAGAGACCTCGGTGGGGAAGACAGGGGCCTGTAATGCCCAATTGCCCTGTCCAAGCGCCTAGTACAGTGCTCTGCACACAGTAAGCGCTCAATAAGTACCATTGAATGAATGGGATGGGGGAAAGACCTGGGTTCTAATTCCAACTCCATCACTTGTCTACCGTATGACTTTGGGCAAATCACTTCTCTGTGCCTCAGTGACCTTCTAGACTGTGAGCCTGTTGTCGGGTAGGGATTGTCTCTGTTGTCGAATTGGGCTTTCCAAGCGCTTAGTACAGTGCTCTGCACACAGTAAGTGCTCAATAAATATGATCAAATGAGTGATTAGGTGAATGACCTCATCTGGGAAACGGGGGTGAAGACTGTGGGCCCCAAGTGGGACAGGGATTGGGCCCAATCTGATCAGCACGGCTCTCCCCCGGCGCTTAGTACAGTGCCTGGCACATAGTAAGCGCTTACCAAATACCATAGAGGAAAAAAAAAAGCAAAAACAGACAAGCGCTCTGCAATTTAATATCGCTCCATCTGGAAGAGCAAAATGGAAAAGGTTTGTTGGGGGGGGGGTCCGGTGTGTTTAAATAAAATTGCGGATTAACCCGGGGCACTAAATAACCGCCTAATAGGGGCTGGAAAGATGCAAATTTAAATCTGCGTCCCAGGGTCTTTGAGTAATGTGACTGTGGCTGCCTTCCTCATTGTTCCCAAAGCCATTAGTCAAAGAGAAAATTAGAAACAATTTCTTGACTACGAAAAATGACTCTAATTCTTCCCACCAAAGGCACGAAGTGGGGGTTGGGGGGCATCTTTGGCCAGGAATCTGGGGTCTTGGGGTGTCAGGAACCTAAAGGCAATCCTTCCCCTTTATATTTCTATATATCTTCTTAATCTATCTTCCAGAGTGTGAGCCCGTTGTTGGGTAGGGACCGTCTCTATATGTTGCCGATTTGTACTTCCCAAGCGCTTAACACAGTGCTCTGCACACAGTAAGTGCTCAATAAATACGATTGAATGAATATTTGAATTTCCTCATTTGGGCCTTGGCGCTTCAGTGAACCGCCCCCCCCCCCCCCAAATGGGAGAGGAAAATTCCAGTTTTAGGGAGAACTCCCCCCACTAAGGGACATTGAGACCCCCCCCAACGTGTGTGTGTGTGTGTGTGTGTGTGTGTGTGTGTAGGTGTGTGTTTGACAATCAATTGGTGCTATTTACTGAGCGCTTACAAAGCTTGGGAAGGCACGATATAATAGTTGGTAGACATGAAATCTGACCTCAAAGAACTTACACATCCCTCACCCTCCACCCCAAACTCTACTCTTAGAACACATAGTACACATACTAAGCGCTTAATAAATGCCATTATTATTATTGTTATTTATTATTACCCTGATCCATCTCTAGGCCTCCACCCTGATCCATCTCCAGGCCTCTGCCCTGCAAGTGTGGTGTGTGTGTGTTGGCCTGCACAATTCCTAGGAGATAAATTCAGCCCCCGAGATGGGGGGCGGGGCGAAAAGACCCCCCCCCATCCTCCCCTCCTTAGAGTGGTCTAAGCATTTTTCAAAGAGCATCTCTCCTTGGGGGCAGGGCGAGCTGGAGGGAAGAGTGATAGCCATCTCTGAGCCTCCTTCCCTTTGGCTGGAGTTGTGTCCGGGCAGGTTTGACCTCAGGAGGTGGGGGGCGAAGCTATCTCAGACATGCATCTGTCTCCAGGAGCCCCCAGGGTAGGGGAGGGGGCGACCCATTAGCCCTGTTCCCCGCCCTGGGCAGACCCTCAGACTGCTGCGGCATGCGAGAAGAGATTTTTAAAATCCTTGTACAGGGCCTCCATCCTGTCCGTCCCTCTCCCAAAGAGGACCCCAGACCACTATTCTGGGGAGGGGGGAACCCCTGCCTCTTCCTCCTCCTGAGCTGGCCCCTAATCTGCAGTGCTTTCTGTTTCTCCTCAAACTATCAGCATTACTAGGGGGTGGAAGCTGGGAAAAACTGAGAAATAAAATTGATTGGGAGTCCTTTTCCTCCACCTCCACCTCGTCTTACTTTTATTCTTTTCCTTTTCTTCCTTCTCTTATTTTCCTCCTCTTCCTCCAACTATTTTGCTTCTCCTCTTTTCGTCCTCCTCCCTTCTGCTCTTCCTTTTCCTTTTCCTCTTTCTAGTTGTCCTATTTTCCTCCTCCTCTTCCTCCCCCTTTTTGTTCCTCCTCCTGGTCCGCTTCTCTTTTCCTCCTCCTTCCTTCTGCCCCTTTTCCTCCTCCTTTTCCGGTTCCTTCTCCTTCTATCTGTCCTATTTTCCTGCACCTAGTCCTCCCCCTCTTCCCTTTTTCCTCCTCCTTCTGGTCTGCTTCTCCTCTTCCTCCTCCTTCCTTCTGCCCTTTTTCCTTCTCCTTTTCTGGTTCCTTCTCCTTCTATTTGTCCTATTTTCCTCATCCTAGTCCTCCCCCTCCTCCCCTTTTCCTCCTCCTCCTGGTCTGCTTCTCCTCTTTTCCTCCTCCTCCTCCTCCTTCTTTCTGCCCTTTTCCTTCTCCTTTTCTGGTTCCTTCTCCTTCTATTTGTCCTATTTACCTCCTCCTTGTCCTCCCCCTCCTCCCTTTTTCCTCCTCTTCCTCCCGATCTGCTTCTCCTCTTTTCCTCCTCCTACTTCCTTCTGCCTTTTTCCTTCTCCTGGTTCCTTCTCCTTCTGTTTGTCCTATTTTCCTCTTCCTCCTCCCTCCGTCTGCCTCTCCTCTTTTCCTCCTCTTCGTCCTCCTTCTCCTCCTCCTCACCGCCCTCCTCCTCTCTTCCCCTCCTCTTTCCTGCAGAGATTTCTAGTTGAGGCCAGCAACTCTCTTCATTATTTATGGTTTGGGCAGTCGGATTGCTTGTAAGGGGAGGAGTGCTCTGCGCAGGGAGTATCCCCTCTCCACCCTGAGCCCACCAAGACAGGAAGGGAAAATCAGCCATCATCTGCCCAAGGGCAGAGTGGGGGCAACTGACCCTTTACCGCAGAGACAGAATCCCCCACATCCCTGCGGCCTAGTGGCTAAAGCCCGGGCCTGGGAGACCGAAGGACCTGGATTCTAATCCCACCTGTCTCCTACGTGACCTTGGGCAAGTCGCTTCACTTCTCTGGGCCTCACTTCCCTCATCGGAAAAATGAGGATTACGACTGTGAGCCCCATGCGGAACCGGGACCGTGTCCAACCTGATTAGCTTAGATCTCCTCCAGCGCTTAGTACAGCGTCCGGCAAATAATAAGTGCCTAACAAATACCGTAAAAAAAAAAATTAGAGGAGAGCCGATTTAACAAAGGGGGAACCCGCCCCAACTCAATCAATCAATCGATGGTATTTATTGAGCGCTGACTATGTGAGGAGCAAGATGCAGCGTGGCTTAATAGAAAGAGCCCGGGCTTGGGAGTCAGAGGTCATGGGTTCTAATCCCGGCTCTGCCACTTGTCAGCTGTGTGACCTTGGGCAAGTCACTTAACTTCTCTGGGCCTCGGTTACCTCATCTGTAAAATCAGTAAGCGCTCAATAAATACGATTGAATGAATGAATAAAATGGGGATGAAGACTGTGAGCCTCACGCGGGACAACCTGATTACCTTGTACCTACCCTAGCGCTTAGAACACTGTTTGGCACATGGTAAGCGCTTAACAAATACCAACACTATTATTATTATTACAGTAAAACAAAGTTGGTAGACACATTCCCTGTCCTCGGTGAGCTTTCAGTCTAGAGGCGGAGACAGACATTAAAATAAAAGTACAGCTAAGGACATTAGTGCTGTGGGGCTGAGGGTAGGGTGATGATCAGGTGATATACTCTGCTCCTCCTGGGCTATTGGGGGGCAACCCCCTCTCCCTAAAGCCCCCAGCTTCCCTGGATCCATCACCCCATCAGGCCCCCCCATCAGCCACAGAACTGGATCCAACTTGTACTTCCCAAGCACTTAGTACAGTGCTCTGCACACAGTAAGCGCTCAATAAATACGATTGAATGAATGAATGAATCCTTCCCAAGGATGTGGTCTAGTGGGTAGCACCCAGGCCTGGAAGTCAGAAGGACCTGGGTTCTAATCCCGCCTCTGCCGCCCGTCTGCTCTGTGACCTAGGGCAAGTGGCTTCACTTCTCTGGGCCTCAGTTCCCTCACCTGGAAAATGGGGATGGAGACCGTCAGTCCTAAAATGGGACTGCGTCCAACCTGATTAGTTTGGCACTACCCCGGCGCTTAATACGGCGCCCGGCACCGAGTAAGCGCTTTATAAAAACCATTAAAGAAAAAAAGCCCAGGAATCTCCACTTAAGGTTGACGGAGAGACGAAGAAGTAGTCGACTTGACTACGCGCCCCCTTCTCAGTCCCCTCCACCCAGCCCCCAGACCCACATATATAAATACACTCAGGCTCACCCTCTCGCCCAGATGCAAGGCCACATACAAAAGACAGATACAGACACAGACAGACCCACAAACACATCTGTGTATACATATAAAGACAATGTAAACAGACTTCAGTCTGATACAGGCTGGGGTGGGGGGCTGGGGGGGGAGTGTCCTGAAAGTTTAGCAGCAGTAGCAACAGCAGCAGCTGAAGCAGTGAAAGATTTAGACTTTTGAAGTCCAGCAGCTTTTCTCCTTCCTTTTGTTTACTTTCTTCCTCGATTTTTTTTTTTCGGGGGGTGGGTTCAATCTACCCAGGTCAGAAGCCCCTCTGCCCCCCAAATCCACGCACACGCATTGTTAAATTCAGAACCCTAATTGGTGGCTAAATATAGCCCAGTGTGTTCACGCTGAAAGTCTGATTCAACGTGTTTGTTGTGTGAAGGTTATCAAAGAGGAGACCCGTCTGGGTTAAATTAAAGCGATTTTAATAACTGAGTTTATCCATCTCTGCCAGTCTCTCTTCCCTGACTTTTATTGGCGGCGCAATCGTTTTTGTTATTCTTCTTCTTATTAGTATTATTAGATTAGGAGGAAAAGGGAGACAGCATAACCTATTGGAAAAGGGCATGGGACTGGCGGGGAGTCAGGGGAGCTGGGTTCTAATCAGAAGCAGCGTGACTCAGTGGCTCTTGGGAGTCAGAGGTCGTGGGTTCTAATCCCGGCTCCACCACTTATCAGCTGTGTGATTTGGGGAGAGTCACTTAACATCTCTGTGCCTCAGTTACCTCATCTGTAAAATGGGGATTAAGACTGTAAACCCCATGCGGGACAACCTGATCACCTTCTATCATCCTTCTATCACCTGATCACCCTTTTAGACCTTGAACCCACTGTTGGGTAGGGACAGTCTCTATATGTTGCCAACTTGTACTTCCCAAGCGCTTAGTACAGTGCTCTGCACACAGTAAGTGCTCAATAAATACGATTGATTGATTGATTCTATACCCCCCCAGCGCTTAGAACAGTGCTTTGCACATAGTAAGCGCTTAACAAATACCATCATCATCATTTGTCAGCTGTGTGACCATGGGCAAGTCACTTAACTTCTCTGGGCCTCCGTCACCTCATCTGTAAAATGGGAATCAAGATTGTGAGCCCCAGATGGGACAACCTAATAAGCTCGTATCTCTCCCAGCGCTTAAAGCAGTGCTTGGCACATAGTAAGCGCTTAACAAATACCATCATCATCATTATCATTATTATTATTATTATTAATCCCAGCCCCGCGGCAGGCTCTGCTGGGAAATCCTAGTTAAGGGCCCTCCTTTCCTCTTTTCCCGTTCCCTTCTGCGTCGCCCTGACTTGCTCCCCTTATTCATCCCCCCTCCCAGCCCCGCAGCACTTTTGTCCAGATCTGTCATTTGTTTATTTATTCATATTTATTTCTGTTTCCCCCTCTAGACTGTAAGCTCATTGTGAGCAAGGAATGTGTGTCATAGTGGCCTCTCCCAAGTGCTTAGTACAAGGCTTTGCACACAGTAAGTGCTCAGTAAATACAATTGAATAAATGAACTTAACCTCTCTCTGGTCCTCAGTTTCCTCATCTGGAAAAAGGGGATAAAATGCCCGCTCTTCCTCCCCCACACTGGGAGTTGAGAGTGTGGAATGGCGGACTGTGTCTGATCTGATTTTTGTTTTGTTTTGTTTTGCTGGTATTTGTTAAACACTATGTTTTACTGTGTAAAATGGGGATTACGACTGTTAGCCCCACATGGGACAGGGACTGTGTTCAACCCGATTTCCTTGCATTCACCCCAGTGCTTAGTACAGTTCCCGGCACATAGAAGCACTAACAAAAACAATGATTATTATTATTATGTGTCAGGAACTGTACAAGGTCATCAGGCTGGACACAGGCTCACAGCTTTAATCCCCATTTTCCAGGTGAGGTAACCGAAGCCCAGAGAAGTGAAGTGACTTGCTCACAGCTCAAAGCTTTAATCCCCATTTTCCAGATGAGGTAACCGAAGCCCAGGGAAGTGAAGTGACTTGCCCAAGATCACACAGCAGACAAGCGGCAGAGTCAAGATGAGAACCCAAGAACGCCCAGGCCCCGGGCTCTTTCCACTAGGCCGGACTGCTTCGTCTTGTATCTACCCAGCAGCGTGGCTCAGTGGAAAGAGTCAGTGGTCAAGGGTTCAAATCCCGGCTCCACCAACTGTCAGCTGTGTGATTTTGGGCAAGTCACTTAACTTCTCTGTGCCTCAGCTACCTCATCTGCAAAATGGGGATTGACTGTGAGCCCTCCGTGGAACAACTTGATCACTGTAGCCTCCCCAGAGCTTAGAACGGTGCTTTGAACGTAGTAAGCGCTTAATAAATGCCATTATTATTATTATTATTATTACCCAGCGCTTGCCACGGCGTACAATACGGAGAGTCCAACGCAACAATAAACGGACACAACGGGCTGACCGTCTAAGGTGGGGAGGCAGGCATGAATGGAAATAAAGAAATGACAGATGTGGACATATGGGCTGTGGGGCCGGGAGGAGGGAAGAGCAAAGGGAACAAGTCAGGGTGATGATGCAGAAGGGAGTGGGAGAAGAGGAAAGGGGGGCTTAGTCAGGGAAGGCCTCTCAGAAGAGGTGGGCCTTCAATATTATTATTATTATTATTATTATTATTATTATTATATTATTATTATTATATCTCCGAGGCCAGAGGACTCAGAGAACCACCGGGAGCCTGATTCTGGCCTGGAACAGTAGGGATGATGCTGGTTTCTCCTTTCTCTTCCACCAAAAAGCAGCGTCCCATCTCCGCAACTTGTCTTTTGTGGGACTCTGGGCGAGTCACCTAACTTCCCAAAGAAGCAGCGTGGCTCAATGGAAAGAGCCCGGGCTTGGGAGTCAGAGGTCATGGGTTCAAATCCCAGCTCTGCCAGTTGTCAGCTGTGTGACTTTGGGTAAGTCACTTTACTTCTCTGGGCCTCAGTTACCTCATCTGGGAAATGGGGATTAAGACTGTGAGACCCCCGTGGGACAACATGATCTCCTTGTAACCGCCTCAGCGCTTAGAACAGTGCTTTGCACATAGTAAGTGCTTAATAAATGCCATTATTATTATTATTATTATTATTATTATTATTATTCAAAACCCGGCTCCTCCAATTGTCAGCTGTGTGACTTTGGGCAAGTCACTTAACTTCCCTGGGCCTCAGTGACCTCATCTGTAAAATGGGGATTAAGAATGTGAGCCCCACGTGGCACAACCTGATCACCTTGTATCTTCCTCAGTGCTTAGAACAGTGCTTTGCACATAGTAAGTGCTTAACAAATGTCATTATTATTATTATTATTATTCTCTGGGCCTCAGTTTCATCTGTTAAAAAAAAGATTCAATACCTGATCCCCCTTAGACTGGCAGAGTGGAAAGAGCCCGGGCTTGGGAGTCAGAGGTTGTGGGTTCTAATCCCGGCTCTGCCACCTGTCAGCTGTGTGACTTTGGGCAAGTCGCTTAAATTCTCTGTGCCTCAGTTCCCTCATCTGTAAAACGGGGATGAGGACTGGGAGTCCCACGTGGGACAATCTGATTACCCAGCGCTTGGCACATAGTAAGCACTTAAAAAATACCAACATTATTAGACTGTGAGCCCATGTGGGACAGGGACTGTGTTTAATCATTATGGCACTTGTTACGCGTTTACTATGTTCCAAGCACTTTTCTGAGCGCTGGGGTAGATACAAGTTCATCAGGTTGGACACAGTCCCCTGGCTCACACTGGGCTCACAGTCTTAATCCCCATTTTACGGATGAGGTAACTGAGGCCCAGAGAAGTGAAGCGACTTGCCCACAGTCACCCACCAGATGTGGGCTCTTCTAGACTCTTCTAGACTGTGAGCCTGCTGTCGGGTAGGGACCGTCTCTATATGTTGCCAACTTGTACTTCCCAAGCGCTTAGTACAGTGCTCTGCACACAGTAAGTGACCAACAAACACAGTTGAATGAATGAATGAGTGTGGTGGGTCACTTAACTTCTCTGGGCCTCAGTTACCTCATCTGTAAAATGGGGATTAAGACTGTGGGCCCCACGTGGGACAACCTGATTACCTTGTATTCATTCATTCATTCATTCATTCAATCGTATTTATTGAGCACTTACTGTGTGCAGAGCACTGTACTAAGCGCTTCGGAAGTACAAGTTGGCAACAACTTGTATACAACTTGAGGTACAAGTTGTATCTCCCCCCAGCACTTAGAACGGTGCTTGGTACATAATAAGCGCTTAACAAATACCATCATTGTTGCTGTTGTTATGTGGCGGAGCCGGAATTAGAACCCAGGTCCTTCTGGCTCCCAGGCCCAGACTCTGTTTGATCTGATAACACAGGGTTTAGCCCAATGTTTGGCAATGTAGGAATTACTTAATAAAGGCCACAATTATTGTTATTATCAACCCAAGCTGTTCTTAGCGGGAGACTCGGACTCACCACTTCCCTGGACCTGCAGGGGAGAGTCCTGCTGGACTCTCCGACACAAATGCTGGGAGGGAGGGACAAGCCAGGCCTGGTATGGGGGAGCTCAGTCCTGGGAGTCAGAAGGTCATGGGTTCTAATCCCGCCTCCGCCACCTGTCTGCTGTACGGCCTTGGGCAAGGCATTTCACTTCTCTGGGCCTCGGTTCCCTCATCTGTAAAAAGGGGATTGAAACCGTGAGCCCCACATGGGCTCAACCCAATTTTCTTGGATCCATCCCAGCGTTTAGTACAGCGCCTGGTGCTGTACTAAACTACTTGTACTACTAATGTACTAAACTACTGTACTAAATAAACTACTACTATCAATCAATCAATCAATCATTCGTATTTATTGAGCGCTTACTGTGTGCAGAGCGCTGTACTAAGCGCTTGGGAAGTACAAGTTGGCAACATCTAGAGACAGTCCCTACCCAACAGTGGGCTCACAGTCTAAAAGGGGGAGACAGAGAACAAAACCAAACATACTGACAAAATAAATTAAATAGAATAGACATGTACAAGTAAAATAAATAAATAAATAAATAGAGTAATAAATATGTACAAACTACTTACTACGCCTGGCGCATAGTAAGCACGGTGCCTGGCATATAGTGAGAATCAGCATGGCTCAGTGGAAAGAGCCCGGGCTTTGGAGTCAGAGGTCATGGGTTCGAATCCAGACTCCACCAATTGTCAGCTGTGTGACTTTGGATAAGTCACTTCACTTCCCTGTGCCTCAGTTACCTCATCTGTAAAATGGGGATGAAGACTGTGAGCCCCCCGTGGGACAACCTGATCGCCTTGTAACCTCCCTAGCGCTTAGAACAGTGCTTTGCACTTAGTACATATTTACTTGTACATATTTACTATTCTATGTATTTTACTTTGTTAATATGTTTTGTTTTGTCGTCTGTTTCCCCCTTCTAGACTGTGAGCCCACTGTTGGGTAGGGACCGTCTCTATATGTTGCCAACTTGGACTTCCCAAGCGCCTAGTACAGTGCTCTGCACACAGTCAGCACTCAATCAATATGATTGAATGAATGAATGAATGAATGAACTTGTACTTCCCAAGCGCTTAGTGCAGTGCTCTGCACACAGTAAGCGCTCAATAAATATGATTGAATGAATGAATGAATCAATCAATCAATCATATTTATTGAGCACTTACTGTGTGCAGAGCACTGTACTAGGCGCTTGGGAAGTACAAGTTGGCAACATATAGAGACAGTCCCTACCCAACAGTGGGTTCACAGTCTAGAAGGGGGAGACAGAGAACAAAACCAAACATGTTAACAAAATAAAATAAATAGAATAGATATGTACAAGCAAAATAAATAGAGTAATAAATATGTACAAACATATATACATAGTCAGAGGTCATGGGTTCAAACCCCGGCTCTGCCAATTGTCAGCTGTGTGACTTTGGGCAAGTCACTTCACTTCTCTGGGCCTCAGTTACCTCATCTGTAAAATGGGGATTAAGACTGGGAGCCCCCTGAGGGACAACCTGATCACCTTGTAACCTCCCCAGCGCTTAGAACAGTGCTTTGCACATAGTAAGCGCTTAATAAATGTCATCATTATTATTATTATTATATACATATATATTCATATATGAATGAATGAATGAATAGTAAGTGCTTAATAAATGCCATCATTATTAGTAGTAGTAATAGTAGTAAGTGTTTGATAAATTCCTTCATTATTTAAGAGAGGGGCGACGTGTGTATGTGGAATATCGGGAGAGGGAAGTGGGGGTCTCCTCTGAGCCCCGCACTCAAACCAGGTTCTTCCTGGGGGGTGGGAGGGGGGTGGCAGGCCTCATCCTCCCCCCATCCCGTCCCCCCAAATTCGTGAGAAGCAGCCTGGCCTAGTGGCTACAGTCCGGGCTTGGGAGTCAGAGGTCCTGGGTTCTAATCCCGACTCCGCCACGGGTCTGCTGTGTGACCTTGGGCAAGTCACTTCACTTCTCTGAGCCTCAGTTCCCTCATCTGTAAAATGGGGATGAAGACTGTGAGCCCCATGATCGATCACCTTGTATACCCCCAGAACTTAGAACAGTGCTTTGCACATAGTAAGCGCTTAATAAATGCCATCATTATTATTATTATTATCTGTAAAATGGGGATGAAGACTGGGAGCCCCAGGTGGGACAACCTGATTACCTTGTATCCACCTCAGCGCTTAGAACAGTGCTTGGCACATAGTAAGTGCTTAACAAATACCATCATTATTATTATTATTCGCTCCATGTGGGACAACCTGATTACCTTGTATCCACCCCAGCGCTTAGAACAGTGCTTGGCACATAGTAAGCGCTTAACAAATACCATCATTATTATTATTATTCGCTCCATGGGGAGTCGGAAGGGAGGTGGAGGCGGGAAGCGCTGAGCTGAGGCTCTTACTACACACACATACACACACACCGCAGACACCTACTGCTACAAAAACACACACCGCAGACTCCTACGTGGACACACCCGCCCACACCGCAGTCACCAACTGATACACACAAACTGCAGGCACCTACGGGATGCACACATCACAACCATCTGAGGCACACACAAACTGCAGGCACCTACGGGATGCACACATCACAACCATCTGAGGCACACACAAACTGCAGGCACCTACGGGATGCACACATCACAACCATCTCAGGCACACACACACCGCAGACACCTGACACCCTTCCCCATGCAAACACACACAACCACACCCACAAGCTGACAAATCCAGGGACAAATGGACACACACAAATGGTAGCACACGCTACCGTACCGTACTTTTCTTTTCCTGCTGGAAGACCCCCTATCATCACACACCCCCACCCATCCACACACCACAACACACACCACAACACATACAAAACACAGAACCTCCTCCTTGACCCTAGAGATGAGAGCTGGTCCTTCCTTTCCAAATCCCGATCGCATTCCTGATTTTCCCTCCAGTTCTGGAATATCGCCACCCCCCCACCCCACCCCCACATCATCATCACCACCATTCATTTACTCAATTGTATTTATTGAGTGCTTTATTGAGTGCAAAACCCTGCACTAAGCGCTTGGGAGAGGACGATACAGCATCAGACACAACCCCTGCCCACAACAAGCTCGGCTCCGCCACTTGTCAGCTGGGCGACCTTGGGTAAGTCACTTCACTTCTCTGTGCCTCAGTTTCCTCATCTGGAAAATGGGGAGGAAGACTGTGAGCCCCACGTGGGACAACCTGATGACCTTGTATTTACCTCCAGAGCTAGTGCTTTGCACATAGTAAGCGCTTAATAAATGCCATCATCATCATTATTATTAGAACAGTGCTTGGCACATAGAAAGCGCTTAACAAATACCATTATTATTATTATTATTATTAGAGGGAGCTCATCAAGACTGTCGATTGAGGGCTCACCGTGTTCAGAACACTGTCCTAAGAACTGGGGAGAGGACAAGACAACACGGCCGTTGGATTTCAATTCCCTTTCTGGGGACCTTTGTCCCCTCTGCCCCTGGTCTGCCCCTCAGCCCTCCTAGGAGAATCAATCAATCAATCAATCGTATTTATTGAGCACTTACTGTGTGCAGAGCACTGTACTAAGCGCTTGGGAAGTCCACATTGGCAACATATAGAGACAGTCCCTACCCAACAGCGGGCTCACAGTCTAGAAGGGGAAACCCACAAAACGACCCGGGACCCTTTTGTTGCACAAAAGGCCTTTCTCCATCCAAACCGTCCCACAAAAATACACTTTTTTACTGCCACAAACACACTTTCTGCCCTGAATTCTTCAGGCAGGATAACCCGGGCTTGGGCCTGGGCATCAGAGGGGCCTGGGTTATCAATCAATCGTATTTATTGAGTGCTTACTGTGTGCAGAGCACTGTACTAAGCGCTCTCATCCTCACTCCCCCTGGTTCGTCTGCTGTGTGACCTTGGGTCAGTCACTTCACTTCTCTGGGCTTCCATTCCCTCCTCTGGAAAATGGGGATGAAGCCTGGGAGTCTCATGAGGGACAGGGACTGTGTCCAACCCGATTAACTTGAATCCACCCCAGCGCTTAGTACAGTGCCCGGCACATACTAAGTGCTTAACAACCACCACAATTATTAATTATGATTACCTGTAAAATGAGGGTGAAGCCTGAGAGCCCCGTGTGGGACAGGGCCTCTGTCCAACCCTATTAACTTGGATCCACCCCAGTGTTTAGTACAATGTCCGGCACATAGTAAGCGCTTAACAACCAGCACAATTATTAATTATGATTACCTGTAAAATGGGGGTGAAGCCTGGGAGCCCCGTGTGGGACAGGGCCTCTGTCCAACCCTACTAACTTGGATCCACCCCAGTGTTTAGTACAGTGCCGGGCACACAGTGAGCGCTTAACAACCAGCACAATTATTAATTAGGATTACCTGTAAAATGGGGGTGAAGGCAGGGAGCCCCGTGTGGGACAGGGCCTCTGTCCAACCCTACTAACTTGGATCCACCCCAGTGTTTAGTACAGTGCCCGGCACACAGTGAGCGCTTAACAACCACCACAATTATTAATTATGATTACCTATAAAATGGGGGTGAAACCTGGGAGCCCCGTGTGGGACTGGGCCTCTGTCCAACCCTATTAACTTGGATCTACCCCAGTGCTTAGTACAGTGCCCAGCACATATTAAACGCTTAACACATATCACTTTAAAAAAGGGAGGAATCTCGGGGGAGTTAGGACATCCTTCGGCATCCTTCGTCCCCGGACTTTTCGGACAAATTGTGGTTTAAAAATAGGACCAAAAGGGAGCCGGTTGAATATCTGGATTATTTTTAAACCTCTCTTTTCCCGGACAGCGGGCTGGGTCTAGCCCGGGGGTCGCAGAGGGGAAGAAATCTCCATTTCGGTTTCTCTTCTTTGTCGTTTTCGAAGTGAAAAGAAGATCTGAAACAGCGAAACCCCTTTAACCGCATTCGGCTGTTGCCGGGAGGAGAGAACTTTTCTAACCTCGGGTCTCGATTTTTAAAAAATAAATGATCATTCTTATTCATGAGAATAATGCCGATTAATAGCAGGATTGGAAATGCAAATATTGATCATAATAATAGGAGGAGAGAAAATGCCAAAAAACCACCAAACCTACTTTCGAAAATCAACGGAACCTCAAAATAATAATAATAATATAATAATAATAATAATAATAATAATAATAATGGGGATTGTTAAGCGCTTACTCTGGGTGCAGGCACTGTTCTAAACGCTGGGATGAATGCAGGCAAATCGGGTGGGCCAGTCCCTGTAATCCCATGAAGTTCCCAGTTTCAATCCAGAACAGAGACATCCTTCCCACACTCCAAACTTTGGCTCCTAGGACGAATCCGAACCTCGGAAAGAATTCCAGGGCGAGGGAGGAAAAAGAAAAAGAGGAGAGGGAATTCCTGGGTTCGAGGATGCGGGATAGTTGGGAAGAGGGGCCTGGATCGCAAGAGCCGGAATCCCAAAAGGAGAGGGAATTCCTGGGTTCGAGGATGGTTGGGAAGAGGGGCCTGCATCGCAAGAACCGGGATCCCAAAAGGAGAGGGAATTCCTGGGTTCGAGGATGGTTGGGAAGGGGGGCCTGGATCGCAAGAGCCGGAATCCCAAAAGGAGAGGGAATTCCTGGGTTCGAGGATGGTTGGGAAGAGGGGCCTGGATCGCAAAAGCCGGGATCCCAAAAGGAGAGGGAATTCCTGGGTTCGAGGATGGTTGGGAAGAGGGGCCTGGATCGCAAGAGCCGGAATTCCAAGGCTTTTCCCGGGGCGCGGGGAGGGGGAAAAAAACCCATCCGAATTTCCATAGGGAAGCCGGGAGTGGGGAAGGAAATAGGGGACCTCACCCCTCCCCCTCTGCAGGAGAAGCCACGCGGTTAGAAAAAGAAAAGGGGGAAAAAATCCCACCGAAATCCCCATATCAGAATCGATCCGTTGCCGAATTGTACTTTCCAAGCGCTTAGTACAGTGTTCTGCACGCAGTAAGCGCTCAATAAATACCATTAAATGAATGAAAACACACCTACCGGTTCGGGTGAGGGGGCTCCACAGGTCCAGAGGAACCGGTGGGGGGGGGGGGAGAAAGGACCCCCCCCCCCAAAATAAAGGGTAGGCCTCAACTCAGAGACTCCCCCAAATCAGGGGGTGGTGGGAGCGAAGATAAAGGGACACCTCCCCTCTCCCCCCCAAAAGCCCCAGGAGAGTTGTTTGGGTGAGGTTGGAGAAAGAGAAAAATTAATACATTTTCTTTTTTCTGCTGGAAAAAGGAAGATATTCCCAGCCGGTGACTTGTCCCCAGCGGGCAGGGGGAAGGGGGAAAAAAAAGGGGGGTGGGGGAAGGGGGGGGCCTGGAGGGTTAAAATTCTTTAAAAAGCTCTTTTTTAGAAAAAAATATCTTGAGGTTGCGGCTGTAAAATCGCCTCCCCGCCCAACTCAACCCCATTGAATTAAAGCGACTGAAGCTTCCATAATTACAAATTTATGGCCAAGTGAGGAGAGCTCCGCTCCCACAATGGAACCCAGTGACATTAAACAGAAAATTGATGAGAGAGGAGCCCAGTGTAATCTCCATTCCCCCTCCTCGCCATTTCTTCTCCTCTTTTCTGGTGGGGTTGGATTTTTTTTTGGGGGGGGGGGGAGATGGGGAAGCCGCATTGTGGCTCCCAGTGTTAGAGGATCTCTTCCCAATTCATCCTCCTCTTGGGGGAGGGGGAATTGAGGAGGGGGCGTCTGGTTGCCCTTTTTTTTTTAGCTCTGATTCGCCCCCCTTGTTTCAAGCGCTTAGTACAGTGCCCTGCACACAGTAAGTGCTCAATAAATACGATTGAATGAAAGGTGGGTCTTTTGGGGTGGGGGTCCAATCCGTCCCCCTCACTTGCCCATTTAGGGAGGCTGGAGACAAAAGGGTTACAATTTGGGGAGGGGGTCCCCACCCTTTTCCCGCCCCCCGGGGCCTAAGGCAGGGGAGGGCCCCCAAAACTTTGCAGTTGTGTGTGTAGGGTGGGTGGGTGGGTTTTCTTTTTGTCTCCCGCCCCCTCCCCCCAATTCTTTGCCCTCTTTGTGTCCCCCGGGGGTGGGTTTCTAAAACTCCTCCAGGGAAAAATGACCAGTCGGGGCCCCCCGCCCCCCGTCGGCCCTCCGGGTTTTTACCTTGCCCCCACCCCATCACACCACTATAACGCGGGTCCTTCCTTTGTAACGCGGTCCCCGCAGCGCGCGCGGCGGCCATGTGTCCCCCGGGCGGCCCCCCGGGCGGCCCCCCGGGCGAACAGTTGGCTCAGCCACCGGACTTTCTCCAAGGTGCCGCCGCGGAGCTGCCTCTCCCCACCCTCCTGCATCCTCCTCCTCCTCCTCCTTTTCTTCTTCCTCCTCTTCTCCCCATCTTTCTCTTCCTCCCTCCTCCTTCTTGCCCTCCTCCTCCTCTTCCTCCTCCTTCCCCTCTTCCTCCTCCTCCATCCTCCTCCTCTTCCTCCCCTCCTCCTCTTCCTTTTCCCTCTTCTCCTCCTCCTCCTCTTCCTTTTCCCTCTCCTTCTCCTTCTCTTCCCCCTCCTCCTCCTTTTCCCCTTCCCTCTCCTTCTCCTTCTCTTCCCCCTCCTCCTCCTTTTCCCCTTTCTCCTCCTTCTCTTCCTCCTCCTTTACTTCTTCCTCCTCCTCTTCCACCTCCTTTTCTTCTTCCTCCTCCCCATCTTCCTCCTCCTTCCCCTCCTCCTCCTCTTCCCTCCTCCTCCTCTTCCTCCTCTCCTCTTCCTCCCCTCCTCCTCCTCTTTTCCTGCTCCTCCTCCTCCTTCTCTTTCCCCTCCTCTTCCCTTTCCCCTTCCTCCTCCTTCTCTTCCTCTTCCTTTTCTTCTTCCTCCTCCTCTTCCGCCTCCTTTTCTTCTTCCTCCTTCCCCTCTTCCTCCTCTTCCCTCCTCCTTCTCTTCCTTTTCCCTCTCCTCCTCCTCCTTCCCTTCCTTCTCCTCCTTTTCCTTTTCCCCCTCCTCCTCCTCCTTCTCTTCCTCCTCCTCATCTTCCTTTTCCCCTTCCTCCTCCTCTTCCTCCTCCTCCTCTTCCTTTTCACTCCCCTCCTCCTCCTCCTCTTCCTCCTCCTCCTCTTCCTTTTCCCCTTCCTCCTCCCTCTCTTCCTCCTCCTTTTCCTCTTCCTCCTCCTCCCCATCTTAATAATAATAATAATAGTGATAGCATTTATTAAGCGCTTACTGTGGGCAAAGCACTACTCTAAGCGCTGGGGAGGTTACAAGGTGATCAGATTGTCCCACGGGGGGCTCACAGTCTTCATCCTCATTTTACAGATGAGGGAACTGAGGCCCAGAGAAGTGAAGTGACTTGCCCAAAGTCACACAGCTGGCAATTGGCAGAGCTGGGATTTGAACCCATGACCTCGGACTCCAAAGCCCATGCTCTTTCCACTGAGCCACACTGCTTCATCTTCCTATTCCTCCCTCCTCCTCCTTGTCCTCTTTCTTCTCTTCCTCCTCCTTCCCCTCTTCCTTCTCCTATTCCCTCCTCCTCTTCTCTCCTCCTCTTCTCTCCTCCTCTTCCTCCCCTCCTCTTCTTCTCCTCTTCCTCCCCTCCTCCCCATCATCCTCCTCTTCTCTTCTCCTCCTCTTCCTCCTCTCCTCTTCCTCCTCTTCTCTTCCTCTCCTCCTTCTCCTCTTCTCCTCCTCCTCTCCTCCTCCTCCTCCCTCTTCTCCTCTTCTCCTCATCCTCCTGGCCTCTTTTGTCTTCTCTGTTTGGAAGATCATCTCCCAGAGCCCGCTAACTTTTCATGGCCTTGGGAGGGAGAAACTGGAGCAACCCTGAAAACACACTCAGACATACACAACCGAGCTTGCAAAACTCCTCTTCCCCACCATTATTCATTCATTCAATCGTATTTGTTGAGCACCTACTGTGTGCAGAGCACTGGACTAAGCACTTGGGAGAGTCTGAAATAACACAGTTGGTCGAAACGATCCCAGGCAAGAGTTATCTGTTCCCCTATTTGGATAATTAAAATAATTTTTAAAAAGTGATATTTGTTAAGCTCTTACTACGTGCCAAGCACAGCACTTAAGTACTGGGAAAAATGTAAGACAATCAGATCCCCCATGGGGCTCACCCTCCAAGGAGGAAGAACAGGTATAATAATAATAATAATTTTGGTATTTGTTAAGCACTTACTAGGTGCCAAGCACTGTTCTAAGTGCTGGGAGAGACAAGGTAATCAGGTTGTCCCACGTGGGGCTCACAGTCTTCACCCCCATTTTCCAGATGAGGGAACTGAGGCCCCGAGAAGTGAAGTGACTTGCCCATCGTCACACAGCTGATAAGTGGCGGATCGGGATTAGAACCCATGACCTCCGGCTCCCAAGCCCGCATTCTTTCCACTGAGCCATGCTGCTTCTCAATGAGGTATAGGGAATGTGTCTGTTTATTGTTATAATGTCCTCTCCCAAGTGCTTAGTCCAGTGCTATGCACCCAGTAAGTGCTCCATAAATACGATCGAATGTATTAAATCCCCATTTTGCGGATGAGGTCACTGAGGCGCAGAAAAGGGAAGCAATTTGCCCAAGGTCACCCAGCAGGAAAGCAGCAGAGCTGGGATGAGAACCCAAGTCGTCCTCCAGCTCTGAGGCCCCAGCCTCATTCCAATGGCCCGCCACAAATTACATTTTGCCCTTGGGTAGCGTGAATTTTCCAGATTATTTGCTAGGGGAGATCTGACTTAGAGATTCTCTGGAGAGGCCGCTTCTGTCTGCATTGCCCTGAGAATGATCTCTTATGTTGTTTGGGTAGCTGCAGGAGCCTGTTGTTGGGTAGGGACCGTCTCTATACGTTGCCAACTTGAACTTCCCAAGCGCTTAGTCCAGTGCTCTGCACACAGTAAGCGCTCAATAAATATGATTGAATGAATGAATGAATGTCAGCTATCTTCTCTGGAAAAATCATTAAAAAAAAATCCCAATCTTTGACCCCACAACCTGGAGGATTAGGGAATAATTCCACCCTAGACCCTTCCCACTTTTCACTGCCCTGTGAGCTTCCCCCTTCTCCAACCCCTGTCTGGTCTCTTGCATCTCTGATGCCTATGTCTTCTACCCTATCTTAATAATAATAATAATAATAATGGCATTTGTTAAGCGCTTACTATGTGCTTATGTGCTACCATAATTCTTCTTCTTATTTGTTCAGGGCGTACTGTGTGCCAGGCAGTATACTAAGTGCTGGGATAGAAACAAGATAATTGGGTCAGACGCACTGTAACTGTTTATTGTTCTATCGTAATAATAATAATAATGGTATTTGTTAAACACTTAGCTATGTGCAAAGCACTGTTCTAAGCGCTGGAGCAGATACAAAGTGATCAGGTTGTCCCACGTGGGGCTCCCAGTCTTAATCCCCATTTTACAGATGAGGTAACTGAGGCTTAGAGAAGTTTAGTGACTTGCCCAAGGTCATACAGCAGACTTGTGGAGGAGCCAGGATTCAAACCCATGACCTCTGACTCCAAAGCCCGTGATCTTTCCACTGAGCCAAGCTCCTTCTCTATCATTCAGTCAGTCATATTTATTGAGCGCTGACTGTGTGCAAAGCACCTTACTAAGCGCTTGAGAGAAGTAGCATGGCTCAATGGAAAGACCCCAGGCTTGGAAGTCAGAGGTCATGGGTTCAAATCCTGGCTCCGCCAGTTGTCAGCGGTGTGACTTTGGGCCAGTCACTTCACTTCTCTGTGCCTCCGTTCCCTCATCTGTAAAATGGGGGTTAAAACTGTGAGCCCCACATGGGACAATCTGATCACCTTGTATCCTTTCCAGCGCTTAGAACAGTGTTTTGCACCTAGTAAGTGCTTAACAAATACCATTATTATTATTATTATTATTATTATTATTATTATTACAATAGAACAAAAAACAGACACATTGCATCTGACCCACTTATCTTGTTTCTATCCCAGCACTGCCTGGCACGTAGTAAGCCCTGAACAAATAAGAAGAAGAATTATAGTACTTGTTAAGCGTTTACTATGTGCCAAGCACTGTTCTAAGCACTGAGGTAGATACAAGTTAATCACGTTGTACACAATCCCTTGTCCCACGTGGGGCTTCCAATCTTAATCTCTATTTTACAGATGAGGTTACTGAGGCCAACAGAAGTTAAATTACTTGCCTAAGGTCACACAGCAGGCCTGTGGCGGAGTCAGGATTAGAACCCAGGTCCTTCTGACTCCGAGGCCTGTACTTTATCCACTAAATCACACTGCCACTATTATTATGATGTTAATTATTACTATTAGATCTGCACCCCTATCCTGAGATCAGGGCCCTGGCTCAAAGCCCACCCAAACCCACCCACATCCAACCTCCTTTCCAAGGGAGAGAGAGCACTTATGTCCGTATCCGTCATTTTATTTATTTCTGTTAATGTCTGTCTCCTCCTCTAGACTGTAAGCTCCTTGTGGGCAGGGAATGTGTCTTGTTCTATTAATAATGATGGTATTTGTTAAGCGCTTACTATGTGCCAAGCACTGTTCTAGGTACTGGATTGTTCTGTTGGATTCTCCCAAGCCCTCGGAACAGCGCTCTGAACACGGTAAGCGCTTAATAAATACGATTGACTGAGAAAAGCCCCCATTATTCAATCAGATTTATTGGGTGTGTGCAGAGCACTGTACTAAGCGCTTGGGAGAGGACAATACAACAATAAACAGACATATTAAAATCCAGTTGCAAACCACATCACTACTGATGTGGGAAGCAGCGTGGCTCAGTGGAAAGAGCACCGGCTTTGGAGTCAGAGGTCATGGGTTCAAACCCCGGCTCCAGCAATTGTCAGCTGTGTGGCTTTGGGCAAGTCGCTTCACTTCTCTGGGCCTCAGTGACCTCATCTGTAAAATGGGGATGAAGACTGTGAGCCCCCCGTGGGACAACCTGATCACCTTGTAACCTCCCCAGCGCTTAGAACAGTGCTCTGCACATAGTAAGCGCTTAATAAATGCTATCATTATTATTATTATTACCGTGACCATGGTACAAGCCCTGAAGCTCCGTGAATAATACCCCCACCACCACAAGCTTTAAAAACAGGGTCAGAGAAGCTGACATTTCCGCAGCCTCTGCTTTGGCAACTTTGGAAGAGTGGGAACTTCCGCAGGAAATTTGTGCTTCCCTCCAGGGGCCAGGAACTGGATTCCTTTTGTGGAAACCTAAACTGGGGAAAGAAACAACCGGCAAACAACTCGGAAAGGCTTGGGTGACAAAAAAAAATTAAAGCCAGGAGGCCAGAAGAAGAAGGGCTTTAAAGGGGGAGGAGATGCAGGCTGTCTTGGGTGGGGGGCTGCGGGTTGTGGTGACTCAGCTACAGGAAAGAGGAGGAAGAGGATTTATCTCCTGAATTTGGACAATGTAGGCAGCCCCTTCAGGGTTTATTTAGACCTAAATCATCTTGCCAAACCCCAGAGTGGAGATGTGTGCATGAACACATATATCTATAATTCTATTTATTTCTATTGCCGCCATGGATGCCCGTCTACCTGTTTTAATGTCTGTCTCCCCCTTCTAGACTGTGAGCCTGCTGTGGGCGGGGATTCTCTCCGTTGCTGAATTGTACTTTCCAATCAATCGATCAATCGTATTTATTGAGCGCTTACTGTGTGCAGAGCGCTGGACTAAGCGCTTGGGAAGTCCAAGTTGGCAACATATAGAGACGGTCCCTACCCAACAGTGGGCTCACAGTCTAGAAGCGCTTAGTCCAGTGCTCTGCACACAGTAAGCACTCAATAAATGCCATTGATTGACTGACTGATTGAAAGAGTAAAACCAAGGTGACCGCATGTCTCCCAACAGAGACACCCAGACACGAACAAAAATCCTGGGGCATTTGGAGAAGCAGCGTGACTCCGTGGAAAGAGCCCGGGCTATGGAGTCAGAGGTCATGGGTTCAAATCCCAGCTCTGCCAACTGTCAGCTATGTGACTTTGGGCAAGTCACTTAACTTCTCTGTGCCTCAGTTGCCTCATCTGTAAAATGGGGATGAAGACTGTGAGCCCCGCGTGGGACAACCTGATCACCTTGTAACCTCCCCAGCGCTTAGAACAGTGCTGTGCACATAGTAAGCGCTTAACAAATACCATTATTATTATAAACAGACGCATTCCCTGCCCCCAAGGAGCTTACAGTCTAGAGGCGTGTACTTGACACTTAGTAAATGCTTACCAAATACCATCATCATCATCATCATCATCATCAGTAGCCAAGCTTCAGCCAAACATTCCCCACTTGGGCTTCTTTGTTTCTTCACTTGTATCGTCCTCTCCCAAGCGCTTAATACAGTGTTCTGCACATAGAAAGTGCTCAATAAATACGACTGAGGAAGAGGAGAAGCAGTGTGGTCTAGCGGAGAGATCATGAGTCCGGGAGTCAAAGGGACCCCCTCCTCCCCCTCTCCATCCCCCCCCGCCTTACCTCCTTCCCCTCCCCACAGCACCTGTATATATGTATATATGTTTGTATGTATTCATTACTCTATTTATTTTATTTGTATATATTTATTCTATTTATTTTATATTGTTAATATGTTTTGTTTTGTTCTCTGTCTCCCCCTTCTAGACTGTGAGCCCACTGTTAGGTAGAAACCATCTCTATATGTTGCCAACTTGTACTTCCCAAGCGCTTAGTCCAGTGCTCTGCACACAGTAAGTGCTCAATAAATACGATTGAATGAATGAATGAATAAACTGGGTTCTAATCCCCACTCTTCCGCTTGTCTGCAGTGTGACCCTGGGCAAGTCACTTCACTTCCCTGGGCCTCAATGACCTCATCTGTGAAAAGGGGATTAAGTCTGTGAATCTCACATGGGACGGGGCTGTGTCCAACCTCATTAGATTATATTATATGTTGCCAACTTGGACTTCCCATGCGCTTAGTACAGTGCTCTGCACACAGTAAGCGCTCAATAAATACGATTGAATGAATGAATTAGATTGTGTCTACCCCAGTGCTTAGAACAGTGCTTGTTCATTCGTTCATTCGTATTTATTGAGTGCTTCCTGTGTGCAGAACACTGTACTAAGCGCCTGGAAGAGTCCAAAACAACAATAAACAGACACATTCCCTGCCCACAACAAGCATACAGTCCAGAGGGGAGTGCTGGTCACATAGTAAGTGTTTAACAAATACCATTATTATTATTATATTATTAGGAGACCGGTAAAGAAAAGAAGGAGGTGGCTCCGTTTCTTTCCCTACTTTATCCCCAAATCGTTCATTCGTATTTATTGAGCGCTTCCTGTGTGCAGAGCACTGTACTAAGCTCCTGGAAGAGTACCAAGCAACAATAAACAGACACATTCCCTGCCCACAACGAGCTTACAGTCCAGAGGGGAGTGCTCGTCACATAGTAAGCGCTTAACAAATACCATTATTATTATAATTATATTATTAGGAGACCGGTCAAGAAAGAAGGAGGTGGCTCCGTTTCTTTCCCTACTTTATTCCCAAGCCCCCTCCCACCCACTCCCACCCCAGTTATCCGAGACTCCGCTTCCTTTTTGTTTGGTGATTTACATTATTAATAAACCGCCCCATTCAAGGGTCAAAGGTTTAAGTGGAATATGGAAGATGGAAAGGCAGGGAAGCGGCAGGAGGAAGAAGTGAGATCAGCGGGATTAATCCATGCATTTTAAGAGGGCGGTTTCTTTCTTTTTCCTCAGCCTGCCTTCCCCATAAACAATGCAGTCAGAACTGCAGCCGCTGCAGTGGTGGAGGGGAGAAGGCCCGCTCTGTAAATTTCCTTGCTGCAGGCTGGCTGGGCGCCCATGCAAGCACACACGTGCGCGGCTCGCGTGCGTAGCTGGGCACACTTGTGTGTTTCGCAGGTGCGTGTGAACGCTCTTCTCACACGCAGGAGCTCCCGTGTGCACGTTTCTCCATCCTCATCATCGATGGTCTTTAATGACCCACTCTGTACTAAGCGCACGTGGAGGCGTCCAAGCCGACTGACAATGACTCGCCAAGGGACCGTCTCTGTGTGTTGCCAACTTGTACTTCCCCAGCGCTTAGCACAGTGCTCTGCACACAGTAAGCACTCAATAAATACGATTGAATGAATCCCTTCAAAGCCTTATCGAAGGCCCGTCTCCTCCAAGAGGCCTTCCCTGACGTATCCCTCCTTTCCTCTCCTCCCGCTCCCTTCTGCATCGCTCCGACTCGCTCCCTTTCTTCATCCACTGAGCAGCGTGGCTCAGTGGACAGAGCCCGGGCTTGGAAGTCAGAGGTCATCATCATCATTGTCATCAATCGTATTTATTGAGCGCTTACTATGTGCAGAGCACTGTACTAAGCGCTTGGGAAGTACAAATTGGCAACATATAGAGACAGTCCCTACCCAACAGTGGGCTCACAGTCTAAAAGGGGGAGACAGAGAACAAAACCAAACATACTAACAAAATAAAATAAATAGAATAGATATGTACAAATAAAATAAATAAATAAATAGAGTAAAAAATATGTACAAACATATATACATATATACAGGTGCTGTGGGGAAGGGAAGGAGGTAAGATGGGGGATGGAGAGGGGGACGAGGGGGAGAGGAAGGAAGGGGCTCAGTCTGGGAAGGCCTCCTGGAGGAGGTGAGCTCTCAGCAGGGCCTTGAAGGGAGGAAGAGAGCTAGCTTGGCGGATGGGCAGAGGGATTGGGGGCATTCCAGGCCCGGGGGATGACGTGGGCCGGGGGTCGATGGCGGGACAGGCGAGAGTGAGGTACGGTGAGGAGATCAGCGGTGGAGAAGCGGAGGGTGCGGACTGTGCTGTAGAAGGAGAGAAGGGAGGTGAGGTAGGAGGGGGCGAGGGGATGGACAGCCTTGAAGCCCAGGGTGAGGAGTTTCTGCCTGATGCGCAGATTGATTGGTAGCCACTGGAGATTTTTGAGGAGGGGAGTGATATGCCCAGAGCGTTTCGAATCCCGGCTTCGCCACTTGTCAGCTGTGTGACCTTGGACAAGCCACTTAACTTCTCTGTGCCTCAGTGACCTCATCTGTAAAATGGGGATTCAGACTGTGAGCCCCACGTGGGACAACCTGATCACCTTGTATCCCCCAAGGGCTTAGAACAGTGCTTGGTGCATAGTAAGCGCTTAACAAATACCATCATTATTATTGTACTTGTTGTATTGTATTATTGTATTGCAACTTGTACTTCCCAAGTGCTTAGTACAGTGCTCTGCACACAGTAAGCGCTCAATAAATACGATTGAATGAATCATCATTATTATTATCATTATTATCCCCCCTCCCAGCCCACCGCCTCATTATTATTATTATCCCCCTTCACAGCCCCCCGCTGTTATGTCCGTAGCCGTCATTTTATTTATCTCTATTAATGCCTGTCTCCCCCCATTCTGTCAGCTCGCTGCGGGCAGGGAATGTCGCCGTTAATTGTTGCGCTGTCCTTTCCCAAGCGCTTAGTCCAGTGCTCTGCGCACAGTAAGCGCTCAATAAATACGACTGAACGAAGGACTAAATGAACGACTATGCCCACATCCTCAGCAAACACACGAATCTCCCGGGAGGACCCCTCCTCCCACCCCTCCATCCAGCACTCAAGGTCAATTAGGGAAGACTCAGAAGGGAGGGAAGCTCAAGAACCAGCCTGTTGTATAATTAATAACCTTTCCTTCCTTCCATTTAGTGCCCAATCCAAGCTTGCCAATTGCTTGGCCAATCTAGCGGGCCCAGCCCTTCTGACTCCAGGACGCATGCTTTTATTTATTTTATTTTTAGGTATTAGGGTATTTGTTAAGCGCTTACCATATGTCAGGTACCATCGGTCCAATGGTATTTATTGAGCGCTTACTTTTCGCGGAGCGCTGGACTAACGTTGGGTAGGGACTGTCTCTATATGTTGCCAACTTGTACTTCCCAAGCGCTTAGCACAGTGCTCTGAACACAGTAAGCGCTCAATAAATACGATTGAATGATTGAATGAATGTTGGGTAGGGGCTGTCTCTATATGTTGCCAACTTGTACTTCCCAAGCGCTTAGTACAGTGCTCTGCACTCAGTCAGCGCTCAATAAATACGATTGAATGAATGAACAAGCTTCCAGTCTTGTGGGGATGGCAGTCATTCATTCAGTCAAATTTATTGAGTGCTTATTGTGTGCAGAGCACTGGACTGAGTGCTTGGGAGAGGACGATAGAACAACAGAACAGACATTCCCTGCCCACGGTGAGCTGACAGTCTAGAGGGGGAGACAGACAGGAATAGAAATAAACAAAATGACCGATACGATGATGATGATGATGGCATTTGTTATTAAGTGCTTACTATGTGCTTAATAGCTCTATTAATATTGATAGTTCTTAATGTGCTTAATAGCACTGTTCTAAGCGCTGGGGGGGATACAAGATGATCAGGTTGTCCCACGTGGGGCTCACAATCTTAATCCCCATTTTCCAGATGAGGTCACTGAGGCCCAGAGAAGTGAAATGACTTGCCCAAAGTCACCCAGCTGACAAGTGGCGGGGGCGGGATTAGAACCCATGACCTCTGACTCCAAAGCCCGGGCTCTTTGGAGGCCTTCCCAGACTGAGCCCCTTCCTTCCTCTCTCCCTTGTCCCCCACTCCATCCCCCCCATCTTACCTCCTTCCCTTCCCCACAGCACCTGTATATATGTATATATGTTTGGACATATTTATTCCTCTTTATTTATTTATTTATTTTACTTGTACATATCTATTCTATTTATTTTATCTTAGTATGTTTGGTTTTGTTCTCTGTCTCCCCCTTTTAGACTGTGAGCCCACTGTTGGGTAGGGACTTTCTCTATATGTTGCCAACTTGGAATTCCCAAGCGCTTAGTCCAGTGCTCTGCACACAGTAAGCGCTCAATAAATACGATTGATTGATTGATTGATTTCCACTGAGCCACGCTGCTTCTCCAACACCCCTCTCTCTGATCCCCTTCTCAGCTTAACTCATCCAAAGGACTCATTACTTTGTCTGTCTGGTACGTTGATGTATAAACAGGCCTCTAATCTGCCCGTCTAAACCCCAGTCTGGGGAGGGGAAGACGTCAAGGGTGTCAGGAATATTTGGAATATTTTTTCTCCGGGGCCCCGAGAGGGGCCCGCAAAGGGACCTAGCTCCTCTGTCACACCACTTATTATTATAAGCAATTGGCACAGGAAAACAGTGTAGCCTAGTGGAAAGAGCCCAGGCCTGGGCATCAGAGGATAATAATAATGGCATTTATTAAGTGCTTACTATGTGCAGAGCACTGTTCTAAGCGCTGGGGAGGTTACCAGCTGATCACGTTGTCCCACGGGGGGCTCACAGTCTTAATTCCCATTTTACAGATGAGGTCACTGAGGCCCAGAGAAGTGAAGTGACTTGCCCAAAGTCACACAGCTGACAATTGGCAGAGCCGGGATTTGAACCCATGACCTCTGACGCCAAAGCCCGTGCTCTTTTCCATTGAGCCACGGCAAGTCACTTAACTTCTCTGTGCCTCAGTTACCTCATCTGTAAAATGGGGATTAAGACTGTGAGCCCCAAGTGGGACAACCTGATCATCTTGTATCCTCCCCAGCGCTTAGAACAGTGCTTTGCACACAGTAAACGCTTAACAAATGCCATCATTATTATTATTATTATTATTAAGGAGCTGGGTTCTAATCCTCGCCCCACCACCTGCCTGTTGTGTGACCTTAGTCAATTTGCCGAATCAATCAATCGATCAATAAATCAAATACCCCACAGCACTTATAATAATAATAATAATGATGGCATTTATTAATCGCTTACTCTGTGCAAAGCACTGTTCTAAGCGCTGGGGAGGTTACAAAGTGACCAGGTTGTCCCAGAGGGGGCTCACAGTCTTCATCCCCATTTTCCAGATGAGGTCACTGAATCACGGAGAAGTGAAGTGACTTGCCCAAAGTCACACAGCTGACAATTGGAGGAGCAGAGATTTGAACCCATGACCTCTGACTCCAAAGCCCCAGCTCTTTCCACTGAGCCACTCTGCGTCTGTACACTTCTGAGCCACTTATGTACATATCTGTAATTTATTCATTACACAGTAAGCACTCAATAAATAGGATCAAATTCATCCATTCAATCCTATTTATTTGAGCGCTTACTGTGCGCAGAGCGCTGTACTAAGCACTTGGAAAGTACCATAGAGCAATAGACAATCCCTGCCCACAACGGGTTTGCAGTCTAGATTGAATGAAATACCACACCCCCAAGAAGTGGGATCTGATTAACTGAGCGCTCTGCACAGTGTTTTGCACACAGTAAGCGCTCAATAAATACTGTTGAATGGATATACTTGTATCTTCCCCAGCGCTTAGAACAGAGCCCGTTGTTGGGTAGGGACCGTCTCTATATGTTCCCGATTTGTAATAATAATAATAATAATAATGGCATTTGATAAGCGCTTACTATGTGCCAAGCACTGTTCTAAGCTCTGGGGGGGGATACAAGGTCATCAGGTTGTCCCACGTGGGGCTCACAGTCTTAATCCCCATTTTACAGATGAGGTCACTGAGGCACCGAAAAGTGAAGTGACTTGCCCAGAGTCACACAGCTGAGAAGTGGTGGAGCTGGGATTCGAACCCATGACCTCTGACTCCCAAGCCTGGGCTCTTTCCACTGAGCCACTTCTTGTACTTCCCAAGCACTTAGTCCAGTGCTCTTCGCACAGTAAGCGCTCAATAAATACGACTGAATGAATGAATGAATGAATGAACAAATAGCAACATTATTATTACGACCGAGGCAGCGCGCAGAGCACATGGCTGGGGTGGGCATTTAAGGGCTCCCTCCCATTGGCTGAGAAAGCGGCCCCCTCCACGCTCATTGGCTGAAGCCGTCCCGGGGGCTGGGCCTCCCCGCCTTGCCATTGGCGGGTCGTTCGCGGCGCAAACTAAGCGCGAGCTACGAGGGAGCCGCTCGCTGATTGGCTGAGGGAGCGTGGGCGCCTCGCTTCGATTGGTTGAGGGAGCGGGGGCGCCGCTCGCCGATTGGTTGCGGAAGAGGGGGCGCCGCTCGCCGATTGGCCAAAGCGCGTGGAGCCCGTGGGAAGAGACGACGAGGTTGCCGGGGATTTAAGGAGGCGGATTTAAGGTGGCGCGGACGGGGTTTTCGATGGCGAGTCGGGCGGGAGCGAAACGGGATCCAGGAATTGGGAAACCTTCCTTCCCCCGTCCCCTCCCGCTCCCTCTCCCAACTGCAAATGCGCCGACCCTGGAATGGGGGCGGGGAGAAGGGGGGAATCCTGCCCCACCCCCAACACTCTGTTTCCTCCTTAAAAGTGGGTGTGGCCGATGGGTTTCCATTGACTAAAATCAGAGCAGGAAGAGAGGGAGGGCAAGGGGAATTCTGCCCAGCAACCCCCACCCTCCTCTTCCTCCTCCCCCCCCCCCCCCCCCGCCTACTCCAGGCCCATCCCGGCTGCATTTGAGGCTGCTGCAGTTTCTCCAGCTCCTCCTCCATTTCTTCTCCCTTCTTTTTTCCCTCCTCCTCTCTCCTCCCCCTCCTTCCTCCCCCTTCCCCTCCCCCTCCCCTTCTCCCGGGCGCTTCCCGGCTGGCTCCGAGGCCGCTGCCGTTTCTCCAGGTCCTCCTCCACTTTTTCTCCCTTCTTTTCCTGCCCCTCTCCTCCTTCTCCTCCTCCTCCTTCCCCAGGCTCTTCTCAGCTGGACCCGAGGCGGCTGCAGGTTCCCCAGCTCCTGCTCCACTTTTTCTTCTTTCCCTTCTGTTCCTTCCCCTTTCTCACCCTTCCCTTCTCCTTTCTCTACCTTCTCTTCCTTCCCTTCTCTCCTCCTTTCTTTCACTTCTCTCCTTTCCCTTCTCCGTTCTCTTCCTTCCCTTCTCCTTTCTATTCCTTCCCTTCTCCTTTCTCTTCGTTTCCTTCTCCCTTCTCTTTCTTCCCTTCTCCCTTTTTTCCTTCTCTCCTTTCTTTCCCTTCTCTCCCTTCTCTTCTCCTTTCTCTTCCTTCTCTCCCTTCTCTTCCTTCTCTTCCCCTTTCTCTTCCTTCTCTTCCTTCTCTTCTCCCTTTTTCCCTTCTCTCCTCCTTTCTTTCCCTTCTTCCTTCCCTTCTCTTCTCCTTTCTCTCCCTTCTCTTCTCCTTTCTCTCCCTTCTCTTCTCCTTTCTCTCCCTTCTCTTCTTACCCTTCTCTTCCATCCCTTCTCCTTTCTCTCCCTTCTCGTCCTTGCCTTCTTTCTGTCCCTTCTCCCTCCCCATCCTTCCTCCTCCTCCTCTCTTTATCCCGGGCCCATCCCGGCTGGATTTGAAGCGGCTGCAATTACCCCAGGTCGTCCTCCAATTTTTCTCCCTTTTCTCCCTGCCCTTCTCCCTCCCCATCCTTTCTCCTCCTCCTCCTCCTTCCATTCCTTCCTCCCCCCGCCCCTCTTATCCCGGGTCCATCCCGACTGTGTTTGAGGCCACTACAGTTTCTCCACTTCTCCCTTCTTTTCCCTCCCTTTCCTTCCCCATCCTTCCTCCTCCTCCTCTCCTTATCCTGGCTCGTCCCGGCTGGATTTGAGGCCGCTGCAGTTTCTCCAGCTCCTCCTCCACTTCTTCTTTCTTCTTTTCCCTCCCTTTTCTTCCCCATCCTTCCTCCTCCTCCTCTCCTTATCCGGGCCCATCGCGGCTGGATTTGAGGCCGCTGCATTTTTCCAGGTCCTCCTCCACTTCTACCTTTTTCCCTGCCCTTCTCCCTCTCCATCCTTCCTCCTCCTCCTCCTCCTCCTCTTTCTCCCGCTGGGTAGGTGGGAATGTGGGTGGGGGGTTTCTGCCAGAGGAAGGTGAGCCTCCCACCCACCCAAGGAGCTGCCTGGAGGAGGACACCCCTGGACTTCCCGGAGTTGGGGGTCTTCCCCTGGGGGAGGGAAGGGGGTCCCAGACCCACCACGTGCTCAGGGGGGAGGGGTCCCCCTCTTCCCACCCCCCCGGGGGATCCCCTTCTTTGCAACCCATCAGCCACCAGAAGGAAGGCCAAGAACACACCTGCCACCGGAGAAGCATCGCAGAGCACAACGTTTCGCGGAATGATGCGCACTGGATCCCCCCCATTCCCAGCACCCCCTCCCGCAGGGATCTAGGAGGATGGGTGGGCGTTTTTCCTGCGGAAGGCAGCCCCCTGCCCCAATTTCCCCCCACCCCCCAAACACACACCAAGGGAGATATTTGGAGACCAAAAAGACCCCCATTGGGGTGGAGATTTTGGGGGGTCCCCGATTCATCTTTCTCCCCCCACTCCGGCGCACCGTTTTTGGCAGGTATGTATCCTTTCTTTTATCCCCCTCCCCTTTTTTCCCCCACCCCCAAAAAGGAACAGAAAAGGAAATAAAAATCCCGCCTGGTGAGAAAAGGACTGGTCGTTGGAAGCGTGTTTTTTCATGAATTTTGAGGTCCCACCCGCTCCAATTTTAGGGGGATCTTGAGGGGATCTCCACCCGGGATTTGGTTTGGGGTATATATACAGCACCTGTATATATGTTTGTACATATTTATTACTCTATTTTACCTGTACATATCTATTCTATTTATTTTATTTTGTTAATATGTTTGGTTTTATTCTCCGTCTCCCCCTTCTAGACTGTGAGCCCACTTAGTACAGTGCTTTGCACACAGTAAGCGCTCAGTAAATACGATTGATTGATTGATTGATTGGGGGGGGCGTCCCTCTCCACCCCGAGATTATTCTCTCCCACCCGGGTTTCGCGACGACTCCGTTTCTGTCTGTTCCGGACGACTTTTTTTTTTAAGAAAAATAAATCCACTCTATTTTTAAATATTCTCCTTCCCGGTGACTATTAAAAATCCTATCATTTTGCCCTTTTTAAGACTTACTTTTATTTACCACGGCTGGGGGCGTTGCGGAATTAGCATTTCCCCGAATTAACGAATTGTTTCAGGACTTTGCAAATGCACCGTCGTTTTAAGACTTAAAAAACTGCCAGGCCTCAGATGCTTGGGTTCCCACGGCCCTTTCCCTCCCGCGATAAATATCCCTCGGGGATGATGGTAAATAACATTCCTTCTACCTTTAGTATGGGCCCAGCACTGTGCTAAGCGCTGGACAGACACGATGCCATCACGGTGTAACGATCTTTTGCGGGAGAAATCCCAAAAAAGAACTTTTCACTCCCTTTGTAGTGTGTAGAAAGGGGTGGAATTCATTTTTTTTGTTGCGGGTTTTGGTTGGGTGTTTTTTATTTTGTTTGAGAGGGGTGAGGAGAGCAGGTCTATACATCCGGCATTATTATTATTAGTAATAGTATTAGTATTTGTTAAGCGTTTAGTATGTCGCAGACACTGTATTAAGCGCTGGAATATCTCCCCGCTTCCTGCAAACGGATTTTTTTCCCACTTTATTCCGTGTCGAGGGGGATTTCAATGAACCACACTTCATTTTGTTGTTGTTGTTCGATAATATTTTGTGGGTCTGGAAGAAGCAGAGAAGTCTAATAATAATAATTGTGGTATTATACGTTTCTTATGTGTAAGGCACTGTAGTAAGCGCCGGGGTGGATACAAACTAACCAACCCCTTGTCGGGGTTTGGGCTTCACCATTCCGGCCCGGCAAGAGAAAATGATTTGGAATTTTCTCCTCTGAAACCCACAATCAAGTCAATCATCAATAGTATTTATTGAGCTGTTACTCTGTGCACAACACTGCACTAAACGTTTGGAGGGGGGTAAATAAAGAATCGGTAGAACACTAAAAGATTTTTGAGTTCGTTGTGGGCAAGGGAATGTCATTGAATCGTATATATTCAATCGTATTTATTGAGCGCTTACTATGATGGTACATTAATCAATGCCAAGCGCTTAGAACAGTGTTTTGCACACAGTAAGCGCTCAATAACTACGATTGTTATTATTACTGGTAATGATAATAATAGTGGGGGGGGACACAAAATAAGGAAATGGAGGAACCGTGGATGATCAGGAGGGGAAAAATAAATTCTACATCTCGTTCCCTCCATAAATTAATCAGAACAAAGAGGATTTGCGGGGGGGGAGGGGAGAGGCGTTGTAGCAAACGGAAGAAAGTTTTAGGGTTGTTGGGTTTTTTTTTTAAATAGGAAGATGGAAATTTATCTACACAGACGGTCGCAATGCGGCCTACACCCTAATATTTTCATCCAAGTTTGGGTGGGGAAAAAAAAGGAAAGTTAATCCCCAATCTAAACGGCATCCTCCTTTCTAGATTGTGAACCCGTTGTTGGGTAGGGATTGTCTCGGTTTGTTGCCGAATTGTACTTTCCAAGCGCTTAGCACAGTGCTCTGCACACAGTAAGCGCTCAATAAATCCGATATGTCAATTGTTTGGTGTATAAAGAGCGATTATTTCGTTTTCTCCCGAGGACCACACGCTTTACCTGCCTAAATGCAAGCTTAGATGAAAATTCCTCCGAACTTCTTTTTCTTTTCCCCATTTCATCCCTTCTCGGGTTGAATCCAGGCAGTCGAAGTCTGTAACCCGTTTTTGTGGTTGTGTTTTTCTCCTTTTTTTAGTGTTTTTTTCTTCTTCTTCTTTTAAATCTTCGGACATTTCCTCCCCACCCAATTCTCCCATCCCCTCTGCGGCCCAACTGCAGCCACTCAAAATAAAACTAAACAACACGTAAACATCTTCATCGCGTCCTTGAAAAAAAAATAATAAAGGAGCTACCGATTTTTGCCTTCCCCAACTCCCCACCCTCTAATTATCCCTATTTTTAGTTGACTCACGGAAGGCGATCGCTTTAAACGTTTTCCTTTTTCTTTTTTTGGTTGGGGAGGGTGGGTTATTTTTAATGGGAAAAAAACTAAGGTTTTTATTTGGGGGGGGTCCCAACTGGGTCTCGCATTTGGCACCCCATTTTCCCCCCAAATCTCTGGCGGCCTAAATAAGGAGAATCAATTCTTTTGGCCACGCGGGGTTGGGTTCCTAATACTTTTTCTTTTTTTGAGGGGTCCAGGGTCTCCCCATTCTCCCTAGACCCCCCCCCCCAGATCAGCCCAGTATCCAAAGGACTGGGAATGGGTAGATAAGGGACTTTTGGGTACCCCCATTTTTCCCACCCCCATAATGATGAGTTCATCATTTGGATTTTTTTCCCTCTTTTTCTCTCCCTTTAGCAGGGATTTCCAGGCCATGAACCCTTGTCCCCCAACAGCTGAGCTGGGGAGGGGGCTGATTTGGGGGGGGGGATCCTAGGGGAGCTCCCCATTTCCCACCATCCAAGTGCCCCCCCCCACAATGTCCTGTCCCTTTGTTTTGCTTTGGAGACCGGGTAAGGAGTGGCAGGGGAAAAAAAATAATAATTAGATGGAAATCAAAGATTAGTGGGGTAGGCAATGGGGGGGAGGCTGAGGCCGGGGACCCTGAGCCCCCCGGCTCATAAATCTCCTCTCCCAGGCCTGACAAAAGCCAGCTCTTTTTCCTGGAATTTCAAAAGTTATCGATCTCCTGTCCCCGGATCTCATCCTGCCCTCATCGCTGGTCAGGGAAGGTGGGAGGGGAGAGGCCTGGGTCCCCAAAGGCCTAGTTGTCCCTCTCTGTACCCCGAAATATATATATTTTTTTCTAATTTGAAAGGTAGATAGGTGATCCGTGCGTAGAAACCAGCTGCCTCGCTCAGCACGTTAGTAAAAGCTTTACAAGTGGAAAAAGATTCGCCTTCCATTGGAAACAGCATGGCTTAAAAAATCATCAAGCCCAGGCCTGGGCGTCAGAAGGACTCAGGTTCTAATTCCACCTCTGCCCCTTGCCTGCTGTGTGACCTGGGGCTGGTCGCTTCACATCTCTGGGCCTCGTCTGTAAAACGGGGATTAAGACTGCGAGCCCTATGTGGGACCACCTGATTAGCTCGGATCCACCCCGGCGCTTAGCACAGTCCCTGGTGCGGAGTAAGTGCTTTAACAAATGCCAGGACCCGGGTTCTAATTCCACCTCTGCCCCTTGCCTGCTGTGGGACCTGGGGCTGGTCGCTTCACATCTCTGGGCCTCGTCTGTAAAACGGGGATTAAGACTGCGAGCCCTATGTGGGACCACCTGATTAGCTCGGATCCACCCCGGCGCTTAGTACAGTCCCTGGCGTGGAGTAAGTGCTTTAACAAATGCCATTTAAAAAATTAGACTTTGACTATCGTTTTGTTTTGTTATCTGTCTCCCCCTTCTAGACTGTGAGCCCGTCGTTGGGTAGGGATTGCCTCTATCTGTTGCCTAATTGTACTTTCTAAGCGTTTAGTGCAGTGCTCTGCACACAGCGATCAATAAATACGATTGAAGGAATGAATTGAATGAATGAATCTCAGCAATCTCACCCCCTCTTCCAGCATCCCTCACATTTGCGGGTAGCCGGGAGGAAAGAGGAGTCACAACCATCCCTTCTCCCATGCCCACCCCGTGACTCAGTTTCTCCAAGGCGATTTCGAGTCCTCGGGGTAGAAGGTGGGTTACCAACGTAATGAGAGAGCAGATCATTCCTCTATATGGAATCACACATCATCATCAATGGTATATTTCCTGAGCACTCGGGAAAGTCTGATAATGAGTGGGTGGACACGTTCCTTGCCCACAACGAGCTCACAGTCTAGAGGGGGGAGACCAACACGGATATTAATAGATGGTGGATTTGCATTTATAGATTGCACGGCTATAACAGTGCCCTGGGCTTCCCCCCGGGGTATTTATGGATGGAGAGAGGGTGGATCCCAAGTTCGGGTACAGGGTAAAACGGGTACTTTAAATGCACACCCTATTTATTTCTAAAGTCACACCCTATCTTCACGTCCTAGCGGGTTCCTCCGTAGGGGAACAGTATTCCCTTAAAATGCTTGGAAATTTTCCTCTAAGCAAATTAATTACAAAAACAACAATAACCTGAAAATGCAAGTCGTGGGGGAGAAGGAAGGGGTGCTTTTTTTAATTTTAATTATCCCCCCCCCCCCCCGCCCCGTGTGGTTGTGCTGTTTCTGACCTTTTCATGCTGTTAAAAGAAATGTTGCCACATTTAATTTTTGTTACAATGAGATATGGAAAGGGGCGTCCAACATTTTGCAGTAATTTGATAAGCCATCAAGTAGCAAATCCGAAAGAGGGACTGACTTCTCAGGTATAGTTTCTTTATAACCTGAATTTACAATGAAAGCATTCTCCTTTATGGATATAATAGATTAGATTTCACAACTTAATTCACCGGAATGGGTCCGTTTAAGCGAGCTCCGGCTGATTTTATTACGCCGAGCCAAATTGGATGTTTGTGGTCTTAACGAAAAACGATTGTGACACGAAGATATATAATTTTTAAAGTAAAAAGGCAGCGGACTCGACCCTCTCTCTTTTTCTCCTCTACTCCCCACCCCCACCCCCTGAGAGAGAAAGAGAAGCGTTTGTGATGGCTGCCAGGCTGATGACACAACACACACACAACACACACATGTGATGCAGAAAGGCTGGGGATGAGGCCCGGTATAACGGGATTTCTCCTATCCATCCCTCCCCAGTTTGGTAACTGGGAATGGATGGGAACCCCCATTTTCTGCCCCCCAGCTTGGAGAGACCCACCCCCATCCACCTGCCTCTCCCTCCCCGGGGCCCTGGGAGCGAAACCCTGAGCGAAGCACTGGTTGGCCTGGCCTGGGCCCCTTTCTCTGGTTAAAAGCTGGGCCGGTGGGATTGCGGATGTTGCTTTGAAGGCCTTCCCCTCTTCCCCACAACAAGGCCGAGGGTCAGACCGTCCCCCCCTGGAACTGAGGAGGAGGGTCTGGGGGTGCCGGATCCCCAAATTGGGGCTCCCAGCCCCCGAAAAACACACACTTGGGACACCCTGCCTTATTACGCAGCTCGGTGGGTTCGCCTTCTCACAATACCAACCCAGGCCACAGTGATAATTGTGGTATTGGGTAAGCGCTCACTTTGTGCTAAAACTTGGGGTTGCTACCGTTTAACCAGATGGGGCGCGGGGATCCCGGTTTTGGTGGGAGGACGGGAGTCGAAGCCCCCCTTTGGCTCGCTGCTTCGTATCCTGTTAATAAATCAATCAATTAAAACCAATCCATCCATCAGAGGGGTGGTTTATTGAGAGGTTTCCCCAGTCCCACGCCTCCGGGTTAGGGGTCTGGGGTTCGGGGTTCAGGCAGCTCCTTCCCCCGGCCCTGGGGGGCTCCCACGTGAGATCTCTTGGGGTTGGGGGTCCCCCCCCCCGGGGGGTGCGGGAAAGAGAGGGACCCCTCCCCATCCGCGGGCTGATTTCGATCCAGTTCGATCCAGAAATCCGTTCACACTGGGGAGTGGGTCCAAAGTTAAATTTAAATGTTTCCCCGGGGGTGGTCGCCCCCAGCCCCATCACACACACATACACTCCCCAAGATGAGCACGCAATGGAAACACACTCCGAGGTGAGTTCACAACGCACACACACCACTGCATGGATTAACACACACCACTATAAGAACACACACTCTGCGAGATGAGTTTACAATGGATAATAATAATGATAATAATGATGGCATGTGTTAAGCGCTTACTATGTGCAAAGCACTGGTCTAAGCGCTGGAACATAAAGCGCTTACTATGTGCAAAGCACTGGTCTAAGCGCTGGGGAGGTTACAAGGTGGTGAGGGGGGCTCACAGTCTTCATCCCCATTTTACAGATGAGGGAACTGAGGCCCAGAGAGGTGAAGTGACTCACCCAGAGTCACACAGCTGACAAGTGGCGGAGCCGGGATTTGAATGGATGCATGCGCGCGCACACACACACACACACACACACATACATACTCTCAGACGTGAGTATGCATCGCATACATCACTGCATGGATACACACATACCCCTGCATGTGTGTGACTTGCCCAAGGTCACACAGCAGATAAGTGACAGAGCCGGAATTCGAACCCATGACCTTCTGAAACTCAGAAGCTCGATCCATTAGGCCATGCCACTTCCCGCAGTCACCCCGGGACCTCGGGGTGGCCTTTCTTCCCGACCAGAACCCCTTTTCCCCTCAGTCGGGCCTGCAGGTCGCCCCTGAGAGGGTGGGCTACAGGGACCCTCTGCCTGGGCCCTCTTGGTCTTCCAGGGGCCTTCACACCAGGGACTTCCGGAAAAAAGGAACCAAGGAACCCCAGTGGGGAAGGAGAGCCAAGGGAATTGTGCGTAGTGAGTGTGGGTTTGTGTGGTGTGTAGGTGGGGAAGCTGAGGAAATTGCAGAAGGGAGGGGGAGTGGAGGGAGTGGAGGGTGTTGTATGAGTGTGAGCCTGCTGTTGGGTAGGGACCTCTCTATATGTTGCCAACTTGGACTTCCCAAGCGCTTAGTACAGTGCTCTGCACACAGTAAGCGCTCAATAAATACGATTGAATGAATGAATGAATGTTGGGTAGGTACCGTCTCTATATGTTGCCAACTTGGACTTCCCAAGCGCTTAGTCCAGTGCTCTGCACACAGTAAGCGCTCAATAAGTACGATTGAATGAATGAATGAATGAGTGTGTGTGTGTGTAGGTAGTGGGAGGGAGTTGTGTATGTCTGGAGCTGAGGGGTTTGGAGGGGGTGTGTATGTGTGTGTGTGTGGACCTGAGGGAGTTGAGTATGTGTGTATGTGTGTGTAGCTGAGGGAGTTTAGGAGGGAGCTGAGGGAGTTGTGTGTGTGGGAGGGGGCTGAAGGAGTTGTATATGTGGGAGATTGAGGGAGTTGGGGAGGGCTGAGGGAGTTTGTGTGTGTGTGTGTGTGTGTGTGTAGGGGCTGAGGGAGTTGTGTGTATGTGTGTGTAGCTGAGGGAGTTTGGGAGGGGGCTGAGGGAGTTATGGGGGGCACTGAGGGTGTTGTGTATGTGGGGGGTTGAGGGAGTTGGGGGGGCTGAGGGAGGTGTGTGTGTGTGTGTAGGGGCTGATGGAGTTGTGTGTGTATGTGTGGGTAGCTGAGGGAGTTTGGGAGGGGGCTGAGGGAGTTGTATATGTGGTGGGCTGAGGGAGTTGTGTATATTGGGGGCCACGGAGAGAGGATGCGACCCACACACAGTATGTGAGACCCACAAATTATGTGTGGCTCACAAGATGGGCTGTGAGTGTATTTCTGGGTGGGGGGGGGATGCACGTTTGTGATGTATGTATGCGTGTGTGCGCATGTGTAGGTTTGTGCACGTGTGTTCTTGGGTGGAATTCATCCCTCCGTGTTCCCTGTCCTTGTTTCTTCCTCTGGACTGATATCTGGGAGACCCGCAGCCTGGAGAATTGTCCTCCAAGTGGCCCCCCGAGCTGCTGAAAGTGGGGCAACGGACCCCAGCGGATTTCTGGTGTAAGGCCCCTGACCCCTGACCCCCGACCCCTGGGCCTGCCTGATTAACCGTCCCCCCTTACACACAAACTGACATGCTTACGAGATAATAATAATAATAATAATAATAATAATGATGATGGTACTAAGTGCCTGCTATTTGCCAAGCACTGTTCTAAGCGCTGGGGGAAATACAAGGTAATCAGGTTGTCCCACGTGGGGCTCTCAGTCTTAATCCCCATTTTACAGATGAGGGATTAACTGAGGCCCAGAGAAGTGAAGTGACTTGCCCAAAGTCACACAGCTGGCAATAATAATAATAATAATGATAATGGTGCTTGTTAAGCGCTTATTATGTGCCAAGAACTGTTCTAAGCGCTGGGGGAAATACAAGGTAATCAGGTTGTCCCACATGGGGCTCTCAGTCTTAATCCCCATTTTACAGATGACTGATCAACTGAGGCCCAGAGAAGTGAAGTGACTTGCCCAAAGTCACACAGCTGGCAATAATAATGATAATGGTGTTTGTTAAGCACTTACTATGTGCAAAGCACTGTTCTAAGCGCTGGGGAGGTTACAAGGTGATCAGGTTGTCCCACGGGGGCTCAGTTTTAATTCCCAGTTTACAGATGAGGTAACTGAGGCACAGAGAAGTGAAGTGACTTAACCAAAGTCACACAGCTGGCAATAATAATAATAATAATGATGTGTTTGTGAAGCGCTTACTACGTGCCAAGCACTGTTCTAAGCGCCGGGGAGGTTACAAGGTGATCAGGTTGTCCCACAGGGGGCTCACAGTTTTAATTCCCATTTTACAGATGAGGTAACTGAGGCCCAGAGAAGTGAAGTGACTTGCCCAAAGTCACACAGCTGACAAGTGGCGGAGGCGGGATTTGAACCCACCATCTCTGACTCCCAAGGGCTCTTTCTACCCCAATGCTTAGAACAGTGCTTAGCACATAATAAGTATTTAACAAATCTCATATTATTATTAACGTGGCTTAGTGGAAAGAGCCCGGGCTTGGGAACCAGAGGTTGTGGGTTCAAATACTGCCTCCGCCATTTATCAGCTGTGTGACTGGGCAATTCGCTTCACTTCTCTGTGCCTCAGTTCTCTCCTCTTTAAAATGGGGACTAAGTCTGTGAGCCCCACGAGGGACCACCTGATTACCTTGTATCTACCCCAGAGCTTAGACAAATGCTTAGTGCATAGTAAGCACTTAACAAATACCATCATTATTATTATTATTTTTAAATCACTTCTCTGTGCCTCAGTTCCCTCATCTGTCGAATGGGGATTAAGACTGTGAGCCCCACGTGGGACCACCTGATTACCTTGTATCTACCCCGGAGCTTAGACAAATGCTTAGCGCATAGAAAGCACCTAACAAATACCATCATTATTATCATTATTTTTAAATCACTTCTCTGTGCCTCAGTTCCCTCATCTGTCAAATGGGGATTAAGATTGTGAGCCCCACGTGGGACCACCTGATTACCTTGTATCTCCCCCAGTGCTTAGAACAGTGCTTGACACATAGTAAGCGCTTAACAAATACCACAAATACTATTATCCATTCAGTCGTATTTATTGAGCGCTTACTGTGTGCAGAGCACTGCACTAAGCGCTTGGGAAGTACGAGTTGGTAACGTATAGAGACGGTCCCCTTCCCCTCCCTCCATTTTTTCGTTGCCTCCCTGAGACCTCTCAACCTTTCCCCCACAATTTTGGGTCCTTGGGCCCCATGGACAATTCTCCCCCTAAATCTCTTCCTTTCTTCCCAAAGCAACAATCCTTAATCTCCCCCTCTTCCAAGCTAACACCAGGATAAACCGCTCAATTGTTTGGATTGTCCCCTCCCTGTCTCCCCTCTGCTCCTCCTCCCTCCCACCCACCCCCAGGAATCCGCTCCCATAGTTGGTTTTTGGCGTCTACATCAGCCCAGGGCTAATTAAAGATTTACCTGTCTGGGGGCCTTCTTGGAAGGGGAGGGAAGTCTGGGGATTGAGGGGTTCTGGAGAGAGACTGGATGGAGAGGAGAGACAAGAGAGACTCAATCCATCAGTAGTAATAATAATAATAATAATTGTGATACAGGCACTGTGGCCACAAGCAAAATCGAGCTGGACACGGTCCCTGTCCCACGAAGGGCTCACGATCTCAACCCCCATTTTACAGATTCATTCATTCATTCAATCAATCGTATTTATTGAGCGCTTTCTGTGTGCAGAGCTTGAAGCAGAGAGAAGTAAAGTGACTCGCCCAAGGTCACACAGCAGACAAGTGGCGGAGTGGGGATTAGAACCCATGTCCTTCCAACTCCCAAGCCTGGGCTCTAGCCAGCAGGCCACACTGCTTAGGGGACTCCGATCAATCAATCAATCAATCGGATTTATTGAGCGCTTACTGTGTGCAGAGCACTGGACTAAGTGCTTGGGAAGTACAAGTTGGCAACATATAGAGACGGTCCCTACCCAACAGTGGCTCACAGTCTAGAAGGGGGAGGCAGAGAACAAAACCAAACATATTAACAAAATAAAATAAATAGAATAGATATGTACAAGTAAAATAAATAAATAAATAAATAGAGTAATAAATATGTACAAACATATACATAGATACAGGTGCTGTGGGGAAGGGAAGAAGGTAAGATGGGGGATGGAGAGGGGGATGAGGGGGAGAGGAAGGAGAGGAAGGAAGGGGCTCAATCTGGGAAGGCCTCCTGGAGGAGGTGAGCTCTCAGTAGGGCCTTGAAGGGAGATAGCACGTGGCACATAGTAAGCACTTAACAAATACCAACATTATTATTATTATTATTATATGTAGATATATACCCAACTGCTTTGGAGTGGGAAGGGGGGTAGAGCAGAGGGAGGGAGTGGGGACGATGGGGAGGGGAGGAGGAGCAGAGGAAAAGGGGGGCTCAGTATGGGAAGGCCTCTAAGGACAGTGTATATATATATATATATGTTTGCACATATTTATTACTCTATTCATTTATTTATTTTACTTGTACATATCTATTCTATTTATTTTATTTTGTTAATATGTTTGGTTTTGTCCTCTGTCTCCCCCTTGTAGACTGTGAGCCCACTGTTGAGTAGGGACTGTTTCTATATGTTGCCAACTTGTACTTCCCAAGCGCTTAGTACAGTGCTCTGCACACATTAAGCGCTCAATAAATACAATTGATTGATTGATTGACAGTGGGTTGCAATGGGAGATTTAGCCCTGACCCTGTGACACTCTAGCAGAACCCAAGAACACCCCCATCCCATAATTAGCTAAAGAGGGGCATTTTTTTTTTCATGGTAGTTGTTAAGCGCTCAGTACATAGCAGGCACTGTACTAAGCGCTGGGGCAGACCCAACCTAATCAGGTTGGACCCAGTCCATGTCCCACATGGGACTCTCTGCTATTGAGAAGGAAGGGATTCTTTTTTTCCTCTCCTTACTGGGGTTTCTTTAGTAAACCACTATTTAATCTCCACCAGTGCCCCCCTCCCCTTATATAAATATACAAGATAAACAGGTTCCCTCTCTCCATTTTCCTAATAGTGTCCATAAATTTATTTACATTTCTAACGTGCAGGGTACTTTAGCATGACACACTGCGTCTTCTGGCCCGCACTAAAGATATGAATTGAACTTTAGTCTCCAAGCAATTAAGGCAGCTGAATTCCGTACTTCATTAATGGTTGTTATGCAATAAAAGCGATAAAACTGCCCTTATTTAGGTTATAAAAATGCAATTTGTTTTAATTTATGTTTTTAAATACTTCTGGGTTGTCGGTGGGAGCCCTAATCCTCAGGCACTGCCCCTCACTCTGGGTGGGGGGAACGGGGAGGTTTAAGGGGAAGGGATGGAGTTTGGAATCGAGTGGGAGGAGAAAGAGGGAACAGGGAGATGGGATTGGGGGTGGGGAGGGAGAGGAAGCTGTGCTTAATAATAATAATTAATAATAATAATAATTAATAATAATACCCCCTTTTAGACTGTGAGCCCTCTATTGGGTAGGGACTGTCTCTATATGTTGCCAGCTTGTACTTCCCAAGCGCTTAGTACAGTGCTCTGCACACAGTAAGCGCTCAATAAATACGATTGATGATGATGATGATAATTGTGGCATTGGTTAAGCGCTTACTATGTGCCAGGTACTGTACTAAGCGCTGGTGTACTTCCCAAGCACTTAGTACAGTGCTCTGCACACAGTAAGCACTCAATATGATTGACTGAATGAATGAGTAGATAATAATAATGATTGTATTAGTTAATAATAATAATGATGGCATTTATTAAGCGCTTACTATGTGCCAAGCACTGGTCTGAGCACTGGGGAGGTGACAAGGTGATCAGGTTGTCCCCCGGGGGGCTCACAGTTTTAATCCCCATTTTACAGATGAGGGAACTGGGGCACAGAGAAGTGAAGTGACTTGCCCAAAGTCACACAGCTGACAGTTGGCGGAGCCGGGATTTGAACCCATGACCTCTGACTGCAAAGCCTGTGCTCTTTCCACTGAGCCATGCTGTGTGTCAGGCACTGTACTAAGTGCTGGAATAGACTAATAATAATAATAATAATAATAATAATAATGAAGGTATTAGTTAAGTGCTTACTATATGCCAGGTACTGTAGTAAGTGTTGGAGTAGATAATAATAATAATGATGGTATTAGTTAGGTGCTTACTATGTTCCAGGCACTGTATTATGCGCTGGAGTAGATTAATAATAATGATGATGGTATTTGTTAAGCGCTTACTATGTGCTAGGCACTGTACTAAGTGCCGGGTGGATACAAGCAGATTGAGTTGGACACAATCCCTGTCCCACATGGGGTTCACATTCTCCATCCCCATTTTGCAGATGAGGTAACTGAGGCCCAGAAAAGTCAAATAATAATAATAATAATGACATTTATTAAGCACTTACTATGTGCAAAGCACTGTTCTAAGCGCTGGGGAGGTTACAAGGTGATCAGGTTGCCCCACGGGGGGCTCACAGCCTTCATCCCCATTTTACAGATGAGGTCACTGAGGCCCAGAGAAGTGAAGTGACTTGCGCAAAGTCACACAGCTGACAATTGGCGGAGCCGGGATTTGAATCCATGACCTCTGACTGCAAAGCCCGGGCTCTTTCCACTGAGCCACACTGCTTGACTTGCCCAAGGTCACACAGCAGACAAGTGGCAGAGCTGGGATTAGAACCCATGACCTTCTGACGCCTAGGCCCGGACTCTATCCATTAGGCCGTATTGCTTCTTTTCAGGGGTGCCCCAGCAGGGAGGGAGCCCCTCAAGGGGAGAAGTTGAGAAATAATAATAATAATGATGGCATTTGTTAAGCGCTTACTATGTGCCAAGCACTGTTCTAAGCACTGGGGGAGATACAAGGTCATCAGGTTGTCCCACATTGGGCTCACAGTCTTCATCCCCATTTTACAGATGAGGGAACTGAGGCCCTGAGAAGTGACGTGACTTGCCCAAAGTCACCCAGCTGACAAGTGGCGGAGCCGGGATTAGAACCCATGACCTCTGACTCCCGAGCCCGGGCTCTTTCCACTGAGCCACGCTTCTTCTTATAATGTTTGGGACTGAGATGGGGTTGAGGCACATCTAGTTTGAGGGACACAGAGAAAGAGGCAGGAGTTGAGGGGGAGATCAGTAAGCGCTCAATAAATACGATCGATTGAATGAATGAATGAATATTTATTATTCTATTTATTTTACTTGTACGTGTTTATTCTCTTTATTTTATTTTGTTAATATGTTTTGTTGTCTGTCTCCCCCTTCTAGACTGTGAGCCGCTGTTGGGTAGGGACCATCTCTAGATGTTGCCAACTTGGACTTCCCAAGCGCTTAGTCCGGTGCTCTGCACACAGTAAGCGCTCAATAAATACGATTGAATAAATGAATGAGTGAATGAATGAATCAGCTATGGGGTGGCGGGGTGACACCCCTAAATTACAGAACTGAGAGCCCTGGTTGTTATTCATTCATTCGATCGCATTTATTGAGCGCTTACTGTGTGCAGAGCACTGTACTAAGTGCTCGGAAAGTACAATTCGGCACCAGAGAGATCCAATCCCTACCCAACAACTGGCTCACGGCCTAGATATACCGGTTTTATGATATATTTGTCCGTCTGGATTATATTATCATTCTATATTCATGTATCCCTTCATTTCAAAACAACTGGTACTTTATCAACATCCAGAACCCATATATAAACCCAAGGACTTACTACTAGTATTAACATTATTATACTTTCCCGGGGGTCGTCTTTTTTCTTTTTTCTTTTTTTTTTTTGACATAGCAGATGCCTCCTTAGAGAGAGTCAAGAGCGAATGAGAAAGAGGGTGGTGGGAGGGGGCTGCTCAGTACAGAGGAGGAAAGCTGAGCAAGGGGGAGGGAGAAGGCTGAAGGACAAAGAAAGAAGAAAAAGAGGAGAGAGAAAGACCTAGGAAGTGGAGAGAAGCCAGGGAATGCCAGAGAAAAATGAGAGATTTGAGGAGAGAGAAAGGCCCAAGAGACGGAGAGAAGCCAGGGAAGATCAGAGCAAAATGAGAGATTTGAGGAGAGAGGAAAGGGGAGGAAAAGAAGTCGTCGGGTTTTTTTTTTTATGGCATTTATTAAGCGCTTACTATGTGCAAAGCACTGTTATAATAATAATAATAATAATAATAATAATAATAATAATGGCATTTATTAAGCGCTTACTATGTGCAAGGCACTGTTCTAAGCGCTGGGGGTATACAAGGTGATCAGGTTGTCCCACGTGGGGCTCCCAATCTTCATCCCCATTTTACAGGTGATGTAACTGAGGCCTAGAGAAGTGAAGTGACTTGCCCAAAGTCACACAGCTGACAAGTGGCAGAGCCAGGACTCGAACCCATGACCTCTGGCTCCAAAGTCCGTGCTCTTTCCACTGAGCCACACTGCTTCTCAAAAATGTTTCTGCATGGTTTCGAACCGGGGACCTTTCACGTGTGAGGCAAACGTGATAACCACTCCACTACACTGTTCTAAGCGCTGGGCCCCATGTGGGACAGGGACTGTGTCCAACCCTAAGCGCTGGGGAGGTTACAAGGTGATCAGGTTGTCCCACGGGGGGCTCACAGTCTTAATCCCCATTTTACAGATGAGGTCACTGAGGCCCAGAGAAGTCAAGCGACTCGCCCAAAGTCACCCAGCTGACAATTGGCGGAGCCAGGATTTGAACCCATGACCTCTGACTCCAAAGCCCGGCCCCTTTCCACTGAGCCACGCTGCTTCTCTGCATCGTTCACCACCAAGCGCTCAGTACAGCGCTCCGCACACAGTAGCCTGTCAGCCCCTTGAGGTCTGGGATCGTGTCCACTAATTCTCTTATCCACTCATTTATTCATTCAGTCGTATTTATTGAGCGCTTACTGTGTGCACAGCACTCTACTAAGCGCTTGGGAGAGGACAATAAAACAATAAACAGGCAAAATAAAGAAGCAGCGTGGCTCAGTGGAAAGAGCCCGGGCTTCGGAGTCAGAGGTCATGGGTTCTAATCCTGCATCTGTCACTTGTCAGCTGTGTGACTTTGGGCAAGTCACTTCACTTCTCTGGGCCTCAGTTCCCTCATCTGGAAAATGGGGATGAAGACTGTGAGCCCCACGTGGGACAACCTGATCACCTTGTAACCTCCCCAGCGCTTAGAACAGTGCTTGGCACATAGTAAGCGCTTAACAAATACCATCATTATTATTATTACCCCAGGGCCCAGGGATCAGTACAGTGTCTGGCACAGAGTAAGCGTAGTGCGGCCTAATGGATAGTGCCAGGACTTGGGAGTCAGAAGGACTTGGGTTCTAAGCCCGGTTCCACCTTTTGTCTGCTGTGTGACCTTGGGCAAGTCACTTCTCCTTGCCTCAGTTACCTCATCTGTAAAACGGAGATTAAGTCTGTGAGCCCCATATGGGACAGGGACTCTGTTCAACCCGATATGCTTGTATCTACCTCAGCGTTCAGTACAGTGTCTGGCACAGACTAAGCCTTAACGCATACCAATTATACCACCCCGCCAATTGTCAGCTGTGTGCGTTTGGGCAAGTCACTTCACTTCTCTGTGCCTCAGTTACCTCATCTGCAAAATGAGGATGAAGACTGTGAGCCCCCCATGGGACAACCCGATCACCTTGTAACCACCCCAGTGCTTAGAACAGTGCTTTGCACATAGTGAGCGCTTAATAAATGCCATTATTATTATTATACCACAGTTTTTATTAAGCACTCAACAAATACCATAGAAAAAAGTAGCACATGTGTGCTCTGATATCAAATCTCCCTCTGCCCCCCAGAAGCCGAGTTTCACCTCATTTCCTCTCCTGGCTCTGTTGGGAATCAATCTATCCCACCCTTGGTCCTGAAAGAATTCGGGATTCGGATGCCGTGACCTCAAACAGAACGGAAGACAAACCCCCATCCTCTTCATTCATTCATTCAATCGTATTTATTGAGCGCTTACTGTGTGCAGAGCACTGTACTAAGCGCTTGGGAAGTACAAGTTGGCAACATAGAGAGACAGTCCCTACCCAACAGTGGGCTCACAGTCTAGAAGGGGGAGACAGACAACATGCATTCATTCATTCGTATTTATTGAGCGCTTACTGTGTGCAGAGCACTGTACTAAGCGCTTGGGAAGTCCAAGTTGGCAACATATAGGGACGGTCCCTACCCAACAGCGGGCTCACAGTCTAGAAGGGGGGGGAAACAGACAACATTCATTCATTCAATTGTATTTATTGAGCTGTTACTGTGTGCAGGTACTGGACTAAGCGCTTGAGAGAGGACAGTTCAGCAACAATCAATCAATCAATCATATTTATTGAGCGCTTAGTGTGTGCAGAGCACTGTACTAAGCACTTGGTAAGTCCAAGTTGGCAACATATAGAGACGGTCCCTACCCAGCAGTGGGCTCACAGTCTAGAAGGGGGGAAAACAGACAACATTCATTCATTTAATTGTATTTATTGAGCTCTTACTGTGTGCAGGTACTGGACTAAGCGCTTGGGAGAGGACAATTCAGCAACAGAGACAGTCCCTACCCAACAACGGGCTCACAGTCTAGAAGGGGGAGACAGACAACATGCATTCATTCATTCGTATTTATTGAGCGCTTCCTGTGTGCAGAGCACTGGACTAAGCGCTCGGAAAGTCCAATCCTCTTCCTCTGCCTTGGAAAACCTCCACCTCCCTCTCCAATTCCGGGGAGCCGGTGCCTCAGAACTACTCATTCATTCATTCATTCATTGAATCGTACTTATTGAGCACTTACTGGGTGCAGAGCACTGGACTAAGCGCTTGGGAAGTAGAAGTTGGCAACATATAAAGATGGTCCCTACCCAACAATGGGCTCACAGTCTACTCCCCCTCCCTCCGCCCCCCCCACCACCATGAATTTTCCTGCAGCCTCTCTTCTCCTGCCCCTTTTCTTTCTTTCGGAAACCTCAGCTTGCCGAGTTAATTGGCAAAGTTTCCCAGAAGTAAACCTGAATGATGGAAATTAATAATTTTCCCGGCTTTGCTCTCATTATTAATCAGGCCGGCTGTGCGGCCTGGGCCTCTGGGGGTGAGCCAGAGGGCACCTGAAAAGCCATTAGCAGGAAAGGGAGGTCTTTGGGGGGCCAAGAGGGATCCCCCAATCAATTTAGCGACTCTGGAAGCTCAAGGCCCAGCACAGGGAGTCTCACACAAAGACAGGACAGCTCCATCCTCACACCCTGGAAAGAATTAGCAGCCTTTTCCGTTCCCTTATTGTGCCGAATAAAGGCAGAGAAAGCTATTAATTGTAATAATAACTGTGGTGTTTTTGTTCCAGGCGCTGTACTAAACATTGGGGTGTTGGGTAGGGACTGTCTCCATTGCCGAATTGGACTAAGCGCTTAGTACAGTGCCCCAGACTGAGCCCCCTCCTTCCTCTCCCCCTCCTCCCCCTCCCCACAGCACCTGTATATATGTATATGTTTGTATGAATTTATTACTCTATTTTATTTGTGCATATTTATTGTATTTTATTTTGTTAATATGTTTTGTTTTGTTCTCTGTCTCCCCCTTCTAATAATAATAATGTTGGTATTTGTTAAGCACTTACTATGTGCAAAGCACTGTTCTAAGCGCTGGGGGGAACACAAGGAGATGAGGTTGTCCCATGTGGGGCTCACAGTCTTAATCCCCATTTTACAGATGAGGGAACTCAGGCACAGAGAAGTGAAGTGACTTGCCCAAGGTCACACAGCAGACATGTGGGGGAGGCGGGATTTGAACCCATGACCTCTGACTCCCAAGCCCACGCTCTTTCTACTGAGCCATGCTGCTTCTCTAGACTGTGAGCCCGCTGTTGTGTAGGGGCCGTCTCTAGATGTTGCCAACTTGTACTTCCCAAGCACTCAGTCCAGTGCTCTGCACACAGTAAGCGCTCAATAAATATGACTGACTGACTGACTGAATGAATGAATAAGCACTTAATAAATGCCATCATTATGATTATTATTACCCCAGTGCTTAGAACAGTGCTTGGCACATATTTGTATGAATTTATTACTCTATTTTATTTGTGCATATTTATTCTATTTATTTTATTTGGTTAATATGCTTTGTTTTGTTCTCTGTCTCCCCCTTCTAGACTGTGAGCCCGCTGTTGGGTAGGGACCGTCTCTAGATGTTGCCAACTTGGACTTCCCAAGCGCTTAGTCCAGTGCTCTGCACACAGTAAGCATTCAATTAATATGATTGAATGAATGAATGAATGCTCTTCACACAGTAAGCGCTCAATAAATATGATGGAATGAATGAATGAATGCAAGCAAATCGGGTTGGACACACTCCCGTCCCGCTTGGGGCTCACTGTCTCCATCCCCACAGGTGAGGGAACTGAGGCACAGAGAAGGGAAGTGGCTTGCCTAAGGCCACGCAGCAGACAAGTGGCAGGAGCCGGGATTCGAACCCAGGACCTCCTGGCTCCCAGGCCCTTCTCTAGCCACTGAGCAGTTACCGTATTGTTAGGTCCTTACTATGTGCTGAACCTTGGAGTAAATAAAAGCAAATGGGGTGGGGCTTACCGTCGAAGTAGGAGAAGCAACAGATATCAAACCCCCATCCTCTTCCACAGAAGAGGAAACTGAGGCACAGAGAAGTGGATTGATGAGCTCTTTTTTTATTTTTAGATATTTGTTAAGCGCGCACTATGTTCCAGGCACTGTACTAAGCGCTGGGTGGGGGGATACAAGCCAACTGGGTTGAACACAGTCCCTCTCCCACCTGGGGCTCACTCAGGATCTCAATCCCCATTTTACTGATGAGGTCACTGAGGCTCAATCAATCAATCAATCAATCATATTTATTGAGCGCTTACTGTGTGCAGAGCACTGTACTAAGTGCTTGGGAAGTCCAAGTTGGCAACATATAGAGATGGTCCCTACCCAACAGTGGGCTCACAGTCTAGAACGGGGAGACAGAGACAACTCGGAGAAGTGAAGTGAGCTGCCCAGGGTCACACAGCAGACAAGTGGCAGAGGCAGAATTAGAACCCGTAGCTTTCAGGCCCTTGTTCTTTCCACTACACCATGCTGCTTCTCTTAGACTGTGATCCCCATGTGGGACAGGGACTGCGTCCGACCTGATTAGCTTGCACCTCCCTCGGCGCTTAATACAGTGCCAAGCAGTAAGTGCTTAACAGATACCAAAATGTCAACCACAAGCCCCCAGCACTTAGAGAAGCAGCGGGGCTCAGTGGAGAAAGCCCGGGCTTGGGAGTCAGAGGTCACGGGTTCTAATCCCCGCTCCACTACTTGTCAGCTGTGTGACTTTGGGCAAGTCACTCCACTTATCTGGGCCTCGGTTACCCATCTGTAAAATGGGGATTAAGACTGTGAGCCCCACGAGGGACAACCTGATCACCTTAATAATAATAATAATAATGATAAAGGTATTTGTTAAGCACTGTTCTAAGCACCTTGTATCTACCCCAGCACTTAGAACAGTGCTTTGCACGTAGTAAGCGCTTAACAAATACCATTATTATTATTATTATGATCATATCCCTCTCATAAGCGCTTAACAAATACCATTATTATTATTATTATTATTATTATTATTATTATCATATCCCTCTCCAGACTGTGAGCTCCTTGGGGGCCGGGAATATGTCTGTTTATTCATACAGTGTCCTCTCCGAAGCGCTTAGTCCAGTGCTCTGCACACAGTAAGCGCTCAATAAATACCTCTGGGGCATCTCAGGGGGCATCCCAGTTTGATAGGCCTGTCTGGTTTTGTTCTCTGTCTCCCCCTTCTAGACCGTGAGCCCACTATTGGGTAGGGACCGTCTCTAGATGTTGCCAACTTGGAGTTCCCAAGCGCTTAGTACAGTGCTCTGCACACAGTAAGCGCTCAATAAATATGATTGATTGATTGATTGAGGTGGGGGAGTTCAGCTTCAGATTCACATGGCGGGCCTGGGGCCTGGGAGGGGATGTAGCACACCTGGGTCCCCTGAGGCAGGGATGGGGAGGTTGGGGGGCCAGTTAGACAGCTCCTACTTTGCCTGGGGGGCATGAAGCACCTGTGTAGTAGCCCCTCCCTCACCCCACTTTCTGTACAGCTGGCAAACAGCTGCAGCCTCCAGCCTCTAGCCATTTGTCAATCAATCAATCAATCAATCGTATTTATTGAGCGCTTACTGTGTGCAGAGCACTGGACTAAGCGCTTGGGAAGTCTGAGTTGGCAACCTATAGAGCCGGTCCCTACCCAACGGCGGGCTCACAGTCTAGAAGGGGGAGACAGACAACAAAACCAAAAATATTAACAAAATAAAGTAAGTAGAATAGATACGTACAACTAAAATAAATAAACAGAGTAATAAATATGTACAATCATATATACATATATACAGGTGCTGTGAGGAAGGGAAGGAGGCAAGATGGGGCGGGGATGAATGGGCTTCTCCAAGGAGCAAGGATCTGGCCTAATGTTTGTACACATTTATTACTCTATTTATTTATTTATTTTACTTGTACATATCTATTCTATTTATTTTATTTTGTTAGTATGTTTGGTTTTGTTCCACGTCTGCCCCTTTTAGACTGTGAGCCCGCTGTTGGGTAGGGATTGTCTCTATATGTTGCCAACTTGGACTTCCCAAGCGCTTAGTACAGTGCTCTGCACACAGTAAGCGCTCAATAAATACGATTGATTGATTGATTGATTGATTGATTGAAGGGCGGGGAGATCATCCCGTGTTCCCCTCCAAGGTGGGGGAGAAGGAAAGGATTTTCTTTTTTCATGGTATTTATTAAGCGCTTACTATGTGCCGGGCACCGTACTAAGCCCTGGGAGGCCTACAAACAAATTGGGTTCGTTGTGGACAGAAATGTGTCTGTTGTTAATTAATGTTGGTATTTGTTAAGCGCTTACTATGTGCAAAGCACTGTTCTAAGCACTGGGGAGGATACAACGTGATCAGGTTGTCCCGGGGGGCTCCCAGGTTTAATCCCCATTTTACAGATGAGGTAACTAAGGCCCAGAGAAGTTAAGTGGCTTGCCCAAGGTCACACAGCTGACAAGAGGCAGAGCAGGGATTCGAACCCATGACCTCTGACTCCCAAGCCCGTGCTCTTTCCACTGAGCCACGCTGCAAGCGCTTACTACAGTGCTGTGCACACGGTAAATGCTCAATAAATTCGATTGAATGAACGAATGAATGACACAGTCCTGGTCCCCCGTGGGGCTCTCAGTCTTCCTCCCCATTTTACAGATGAGGCCACTGAGGCCCAGAGAAGTGACTTGAGTTGCCCAAGGCCGCAATCCGGCTTCACCACTTGTCTGCTGGGTGACCTGGGGAAGCTGTTTAACTTCTCTGTGCCTCAGTTCCCTCATCTGTAAAATGGGGATGAATAATAATAATAATGTTGGTGTTTGTTAAGCACTTACTATGTGCAAAGCACTGTTCTAAGCGCTGGGGAGGATACAAGGTGATCAGGTTGTCCCCCGTGGGGCTCACAGTCTTCATCCCCATTTTACAGATGAGGTCACTGAGGCACAGAGAATAATAATAATAATAGTAATAATGATGGTATTTGTTAAGCGCTTACTATGTACCAAGCACCGTGCTAAGCGCTGGGGTAGATACAAGGTGATCAGGTTGTCCCCCGTGGGGCTCACAGTCTTCATCCCCATTTTCCAGATGAGGGAACTGAGGCCCAGAGAAGTGAAGTGACTTGCCCAAAGTCACACAGCTGACAATCGGCGGAGCCGGGATTAGAACCCATGACCCATTAATTAATTAATTAATTAATTTTATTTGTACATATCTATTCTATATATTTTATTTTGTTAGTATGTTTGGTTTTGTTCTCTGTCTCCCCCTTTTAGACTGTGAGCCCACTGTTGGGTAGGGACTGTCTCTATATGTTGCCAATTTGTACTTCCCAAGCGCTTAGTACAGTGCTCTGCACATAGTAAGCGCTCAATAAATACGATTGATGATGATGATGATGATGACCTCTGACTCCAAAGCCCGGGCCCTTTTCCACTGAGCTACGCAGTGAGCCCCACGTGGGACAACCTGATGACCTTGTATCCACCCCGGCGCTTAGTACAGTGCTTGGCACATAGTAGGCGCTTAACAAATACCATTATTATTATTATTATTCAATCAATCAATCAATCAACCGTATTTATTGAGCACTTACTGTGTGCAGAGCACTGTACTAAGCGCTTGGGAAGTACAAATCGGCAACACATAGAGACAGTCCCTACCCAACAGCGGGCTCACAGTCTAGAAGGGGGAGACAGAGAACCAAACCAAACATACTAACAAAATAAAATAAATAGAATAGATAAGTACAAGTAAGTATTATTCTTATTAATTGGGAGTCAGGAGGCCCGGGTTGTTACCCCAAGCTCCTCCACTCTCCTGCTGGGTGAACTTGGGCCAGTCAATCAATCAATCAATCGTATTTATTGAGCGCTTTCTATGTGCAGAGCACTGTACTAAGCGCTTGGGAAGTACAATTGGAAGTACAGTCCTTTCCCTTGGCTCTGTAAAATGAGGATTCAATCCCTGGTCTCCCTCCCCCTTTAATAATAATAATGATGGCATTTGTTAAGCGCTTACTATGTGCAGAGCACTGTTCTAAGCGCTGAATAATAATAATAATGGCATTTATTAAGCCCTTACGATGTGCAAATCACTGTTCTAAGGGCTGGGGGGATACAAAGTGATCCGGTTGTAGACTGTGAGCCCCCCACCGTGGGACGGGGGCTGGGTCTGATCCCGTGGTGTCGTAGACGCCCCAGGGCGGCCCAGTGAGCACTTAACAAATGAATACCAAGAAAGATAAAGGGAGGAGGAAAAAAGGGGGTGGAGGTGAGAAGGAGGCCCCAATTCTTGCCCCAGGCCTGGAGTGGTGGGGAGGGGGAAGATCCAGAGAAGGGGATTGGGGTGAAAATTAATCAAGATACCATCTCTCCACCCGGCTCAGACCTTCCCTAAAGCAGCCCTGCTTTTTTTCATTCAATCAATCAATCAATCAATCGTATTTATTGAGCGCTTACTGTGTGCAGAGCCCTGGACTAAGCGCTTGGGAAGTCCAAGTTGGCAACATAATAGAGACAGTCCCTACCCAACAGTGGGCTAATGGTAAATAATAATAAGAAAAATAATGGTATTTGTTAAGCGCTTACTAAGTGCCAAGCACTGTTCTGAGCCCTGGGGTAGATACAAGATAGTCACTTGGGGCTCCCGGTCTTCATCCCCGTTTTCCAGGTGAGGTAACTGAGGCCCAGAGAAGTGAAGCAGAGCACTGGACTAAGAGCTTGGGAAGTCCAAGTTGGCAACATAATAGAGACAGTCCCTACCCAACAGTGGGCTAATGGTAAATAATAATAAGAAAAATAATGGTATTTGTTAAGCGCTTACTAAGTGCCAAGCACTGTTCCGAGCCCTGGGGTAGATACAAGATAGTCACTTGGGGCTCCCGGTCTTCGTCCCCGTTTTCCAGATGAGGTAACTGAGGCCCAGAGAAGTGAAGTGACTTGCCCAAAGTCACCCAGCTGACAAGTAGCTGGGAAGTAGTTGAGAAGCAGCGTGGCTCAGTGGAAAAGAGGCCGGGCTTTGGAGTCAGAGTTCATGGGTTCAAATTCCGACTCTGCCCATTGTCAGCTGTGTGACTTTGGGCAAGTCACTTCTCTGGGTCTCAGTTACCTCATCTGTAAAATGGGGAATAAGACTGTGAGCCCCCCGTGGGACAACCTGATCACCTTGTAACCTCCCCAGTGCTTAGAACAGTGCTTTGCACATAGCAAGCACTTAATAAATGCCATTATTATTATTATTATAAGTGGTGGAGCCTGGATTTGAACCCATGACCTCTGACTCCAAAGCCCAGGCTCTTTCCACAGAGCCACGCTGCTTCTCTGTACTACTAAGCGCTTGGGAGAGGATCATATCACAACAGACACATTCCTGCCCACAGCGAGCTCACAGTCTAGAAGACCCTTCACCGGAAGCGGGCTTCCCAAACTCAATCGATCGATTTATTTTATTGAGCGCCTACTAAGTGCAGAACACTGGACTGAGCGCTTGGGAGAGGACGGAACAACAGTCAGTCGTATTTATTGAACATAGAAAGGTGCTTGGCACATAGGAAGCTCTGGCTCTGTCACTCGTCAGCTGCCTGACTTTGGGCCAGTCACTTCACTTCTCTGTGCCTCAGTTCCCTCATCTGGAAAATGGGGATGAAGACTGTAAGCCCCCCGTGGGACAACCTGATTACCTTGTATCTACCCCAGCGCTCAGAACAGTGCTTGGCACATAGTAAGCGCTTAACAAATACCGTCATTATTATTATTATTATTATTACATAGTAAGTGCTTAACAAATGCCATTATTATCACTATTATTAATAACAAATACCATTATTATTATTATTACTGAACTCTTACTGTATTTTATATATTTGAATGCCTCCTGAGTGTAATAAATTGTATTAAGTGCTTGGGAAGTGAAGCAAGAATCAGCAGGGCTCAGTGGAAAGAGCCCGGGCTTTGGAGTCATAGGTCATGGGTTCAAATTCCGGCTCCGCCACTTAGCTGTGGGACTTTGGGCAAGTCACTTCACTTCCCTGTGCCTCAGTTCCCTCATCTGTAAAATGGGGATGAAGACTGTGAGCCCCCTGTGGGACAACCTGATCACCTTGTAACCTCCCCAGTGCTTAGAACAGTGCTTTGCACATAGTAAGCGCTTAATAAATGCCATCATCATCAAGAGATGCATTTCTTGCTTGTGAGTAACTTACAATCTAGAGAAGCAGCGTGGCTTAGTGGAAAGAACTCGGGCTTGGGAGTCAGAGGTCATGGGTTCTAATCCCGGCTCCGCCACTTGTCTGCTGTGTGACTGTGGGCCCGTCACTTCACTTCTCTGTGCCTCAGTTCCCTCCTCTGGAAAATGGGGATGAAGACTGTGAGCCCCACGTGGGACAGCCTGATGACCTTGTATCTACCCCAGCGCTTAGAACAGTGCTTTGCACATAGTAAGCGCTTAACAAATGCCATCATTAATTAATGGCAGATACAGGCGTCGAAACTATTTACAGATCCTGGGATGAGTAGAGAGAACAAGGATTCTGGAGGTTGAAATGTCAGAATTTCATTGTATTTTTTAAGCACTTGCCACATTTATTCATTCATTCAATTGCATTTATTCAGCACTTACAGTGTGCAGAGCACTGTAATAATTATGGTATTTGTTAAGCGCCTTCTATGTGCCAAGCACTGTTCTAAGCGCTGGAGTAGATACAAGGTAATCAGGTTGTCCCACATGGGGCTCACCATCTCAATCCCCATTTTTACAGATGAGGCCACTGAGGCACAGAGGAGTGCAGTGGCTTGCCGAAGGTCACACAGCAGACAAGTAGCGGAGCAGGGATTAGAACCCGTGTCCTCTGGCTCCCAAGCCCGGGCTCTTTCCACTAAGCCACGCTGCTTCTCTACTAAGCGCTTGGAGAGTATAATATTATTATTATTATTATTTAGATGTGAGCCCACTGTTGGGTAGGGACTGTCTCTATATGTTGCCAATTTGTACTTCCCAAGCGCTTAGTACAGTGCTCTGCACACAGTAAGCGCTCAATAAATAGGACTGATGATGATTATTATTATTGTTATTATTGTGTGTAGAGTTCTGTACTAAGTGCTTAGGAGCGTACAGTAATAATAATACCAGCCGCAGAGCACTTATATCCATATCTGTAATTTATTTATCTATATTAATGTCCATCTCCCCCTCTAGACTCTAAGCTCCTTGTGGGTAGGGAATGTCTCTGTTGTTATAATAATAATAATCATAATAATGATGGCATTTGTTAAGCGCTTACTATGTGCAAAGCACTGTTCTAAGCGCTGGGGAGGATACGAGGTGATCGGGTATATTGTACTCTCCCAAGCGCTTAGTACAGTGCTCTGCACACCATAAGTGCACATATGCTTAAATGAATGACTGGATGAATAATAATAATAATAATTGTGGTATTTGCTAGGCGTCTACTACGTGCCAGGTACTGTTCTAAGCGCTGAGGTGGATACAAGCCAGTAGGGTTGGACACAGTCCCAGTCCCACATGGGGCCCGCAGTCTCACTCCCCATTTTCCAGATGAGGTAACCGAGGCCCAGAGAAGCGAAGTGACGTACAGTGCTCTGCACACAGTAAGCGCTCAATAAATACGATTGATGATGATGACGTACCCAAGGTCACACAGCAGACTTGTGGCAGAGCTGGGATTAGAATAATAATAGTAATGACGGCATTTATTAAGCGCTTACTATGTGCCAAGCACTGCTCTAAGCGCTGGGGAGGTTACAAGGTGATCAGGTTGGCCCACGGGGGGCTCACAGTCTTCACCTCCATTTTTACAGATGAGGGAACTGAGGCCCAGAGAAGTGAAGTGACTGGCCCAGAGTCATCATCATCATCATCAATCGTATTTATTGAGCGCTTACTATGTGCAGAGCACTGTACTAAGCGCTTGGGAAGTACAAATCGTCAACATATAGAGACAGTCCCTACCCAACAGTGGGCTCACAGTCTAAAAGGGGGAGACAGAGAACAAAACCAAACATACTAACAAAATAAAATAAATAGAATAGATATGTACAAATAAAATAGAGTAATAAATATGTACAAACATATATACATACATACAGGTGCTGTGGGGAAGGGAAGGAGGTAAGATGGGGGGGATGGAGAGGGGGACGAGGGGGAGAGGAAGGAAGGGGCTCAGTCTGGGAAGGCCTCCTGGAGGAGGTGAGCTCTCAGGACGATCCAAGGAATGAACAACTCTCCCTCTTCCCCCGCTGATTGGATCCGACGGTTTCTCGCAACTGGACATGAAATGAAATTAGCGCGCGGGGTTGGTATTTATATTGGCTTGGGTCTCCCCTCTCCCCAGGCGGGCTCTCGCCGATCGGATTAGCTCGGCGTGGCGGCCCAGGCCCGGAGTGTGGAACCTATTTATTCGGTAGCTTTGTGGCTGATTAGTTGCAGGTGAGCGGATCACACGTAGTCCGTATTGCAACAATATTTTGGGACAATTAGATTGAAACCACATTGTCCGGCTTCTCCCACCCGGCTGCGGGCCCCTCTCCCGGGCGCCTCGGGTTTTTTTTGGTTTTTATTCTTTGGAGGGTATTAGGCGCTTACTACGGTTAAAAGCAGCATGGCGTGGTGGGTAGAGGCTGGGGGTCAGAGGTCATGGGCTCTAATCCCGGCACCGCCACATTATTTATTTATTTGTGCATATATATTCTATTTATTTTATTTCGTTAATCTGTTTTGTTCTGTTCTATTTTATTTTGTTAGTATGTTTGCGTGGTGGGTAGAGGCTGGGGGTCAGAGGTCATGGGTTCTAATCCCGGCTCTGCCACGTTATTTATTTATTTGTGCATACATATTCTATTTATTTTATTTTGTTAATCTGTTTTGTTCTGTTCTATTCTATTTTGTTAGTATGTTTGCGTGGTGGGTAGACGCTGGGAGTCAGAGGTCATGGGTTCTAATCCCGGCTCCGCGACATTATTTATTTATTTGTGCATATATATTCTATTTATTTTATTTCGTTAATCTGTTTTGCTCTATTCTAGTCTATTTTGTTAGTATGTTTGCGTGGTGGGCAGAGGCTGGGAGTCACAGGTCATGGGCTCTAATCCCAGCTCCGCCACATTATTTATTTATTTGTGCATATATATTCTATTTATTTTATTTTGTTAATCTGTTTTGTTCTATTCTAGTCTATTTTGTTAGTATGTTTGCGTGGTGGGTAGAGGCTGGGAGTCACAGGTCATGGGTTCTAATCCCGGCTCCGCCACGTTATTTATTTATTTGTGCATATATATTCTATTTATTTTATTTTGTTAATCTGTTTTGCTCTATTCTAGTCTATTTTATTTTGTTAGTATGTTTGCGTGGTGGGTAGAGGCTGGGGGTCAGAGGTCATGGGTTCTAATCCCGGCTCCGCCACATTATTTATTTATTTGTGCATATATATTCTATTAATTTTATTTTGTTAATCTGATTTGTTCTATTCTATTCTATTTTGTTAGTATGTTTGCGTGGTGGGTAGAGGCTGGGAGTCAGAGGTCATGGGCTCTAATCCCGGCTCCGCCACGTTATTTATTTATTTGTGCATGTATATTCTATTTATTTTATTTCGTTAATCTGTTTTGTTCCAGTCTAGTCAATTTTATTTTGTTAGTATGTTTGCGTGGTGGGTAGAGGCTGGGGGTCAGAGGTCATGGGTTCTAATCCCGGCTCCGCCACATTATTTATTTATTTGTGCATATATATTCTATTAATTTTATTTTGTTAATCTGTTTTGTTCTATTCTAGTCTATTTTATTTTGTTAGTATGTTGGGTTTTGTTCTCTGTCTCCCCCTTTTAGACTGTGAGCCCACTGTTGGGTAGGAACTGTCTCTATATGTTGCCAACTGTTACTTCCCAAGCGTTTAGTACAGTGCTCTGCACATAGCACGTAGAGAAGCAGCGTGGCTCAGTGGAAAGAGCCCGGGCTTTCGAGTCAGAGGTCATGGGATCGAATCCCGGCTCCACCACAAGTCTGCTGTGTGACCTTGGGCAAGTCACTTAACTTCTCTGAGCCTCAGTTACCTCATCTGTAAAATGGGGATTAAGACTGTGAGCCCCACGTGGGACAACTTGATCACATTGTTTCCCCCCCAGCGCTTAGAACAGTGCTTTGCACATAGTAAGCGCTTAACAAATGCCATCATTATTATTATTATAGTAAGCGCTCAATAAATACAATTGATTGATTGATCGATTGCCTCCCCCTTCTAGACTGTGAGCCCACTGTTGGGTAGGGATCGTCTCTGTATGTTGCCAACTTGGACTTCCCAAGCGCTTAGTACAGTGCTCTGCACACAGTAAGTTCTCAAGAAATACGATTGAATGAGTGAATGAATGTCTGCTGTGTGACTTTGGGCAAGACACTTCGCTTCTCTGTGCCTCAGTGACTTCATCTGTAAAATGGGGATTAAGACTGTGAGCCCCCCGTGGGACAACCTGATCACCTTGTAACCTCCCCAGTGCTTAGAACAGTGCTTTGCACATAGTAAGCGCTTAATAAGTGCCATCATTATTATTATTACTGTTATTCTCCACCACATAATAATAATAATTGTGGTATTTGTTAAGAGCTTACTGTGTGCCGGGCACTGTACTGAACGCTGGGGTGGATACAAGCAAATCAGTTGGGACACAGTCCCTGCCCGCCATGGGGCTCACAGTCTCAATAATGATGGTATTTGTTAAGCGCTTACTGTCCCCCGTGGGGCTCCCAGTCTTCATCCCCATTTTCCAGATGAGGGAACTGAGGCCCAGAGAAGTGAAGTGACTTGCCCGAAGTCCCCCAGCTGATAAGCGGCGGAGCCGGGATTAGAACCCACCACCTCTGACTCCCAAACCCGTGTTCCTGCCACTAAGCCACGCTGCTTCTTGTCTGCTGTGTGACCTTGGGCAACTCATTTTACTTCTCTGAGCCTCAGTTCCCTCGTCTGTAAAATGGGTATTGAGAGTGCGAGCCCCGTGTGGGACAGGTATTGAGTCCAACCGGATTGCCTTGTTTATACTCCAGCACTTAGAGCAGTGCTTAGCACATAGTAAGTGGTTTACGGTTTTACGGTTGAAGGAAACCGAGGCTCAGGGATACTGTGAGCTCGTCGCGGGCAGGAAATGTGTCTGTTTATTGTTATATTGGGCTATCCCAAGCGCTTAGTGCAGTGCTCTGTACATCATAAGCGCTCAATAAATAATAATGATGGTATTAAGTGCTTACTATGTTCCAAGCACTGTTCTAAGAACGAGAGGGACAACAGGGAGGCCGTGTGTCTGTTTATTGTCGTATGGGGCTCTCCGAAGCGCTTAGTGCAGTGCTCTGTACATCAAAAGCGCTCAATAAATAATAATGATGGTATCTGTTAAGCGCTTACTATGTGCCAAACACTGTTCTAAGAATAAGAGGGACAACAGGGAGGCCGTGTGCCTGTTTATTGTCATATGGGACTCTCCCAAGCGCTTAGTGCAGTGCTCTCTACATCATAAACGCTCAATAAATAATAATGATGGTATCTGTTAAGCGCTTACTATGTTCCAAGCACTGTTCTAAGAACCAGAGGGACAACAGGGAGGCCGTGTGTCTGTTTATTGTCGTATGGGGCTCTCCCAAGCGCTTAGTGCAGTGCTTTGTACATCATAAGCGCTCAATAAATAATAATGATGGTATCTGTTAAGCGCTTACTATGTTGAAAGCACTGTTCTAAGAACCAGAGGGACAACAGGGAGGCCGTGTGTCTGTTTATTGTCATATGGGACTCTCCAAAGTGCTTAGTGCAGTGCTCTGTACATCATAAGCGCTCAATAAATAATAATGATGGTATCTGTTAATAATAATAATAATAATAATAATAATAATAATAATGGCATTTGTTAAGCGCTTACTATGTGCAAAGCACTGTTCTAAGAACGAGAGGGACAACAGGGAGGCGGTGTGTCTGTTTATTGTCATATGGGACTCTCCCAAGCGCTTAGTGCAGTGCTCTGTACATCATAAGCGCTCACAGGGAGGCTGTGTGTCTGTTTACTCTCATATCGGGCTCTCCCAAGCACTTAGTGCAGTGCTCTGTACACCATAAGCGCTCAATAAATAATAATGATGGTATCTGTTAAGCGCTTACTATGTGCCAAGCACTGTTCTAAGAATGAGAGGGACAACAGGGAGGCTGTGGGTCTGTTTATTGTCGTATTGGACTCTCCCGAGCACTTAGTACAGTGCTCTGCGTGCAGTAAGTGCTCGATAAGTACAATCGATTGAATGAATGAAAGAGAGAATTGCTCTCTTCTAGTTGGTAAAAAAAAATAATTATGGCATTTATAAAGCGCTTACTATGTGCAAAGCACTGTTCTAAGTGCTGGGGAGTAAAGAACAAAGGCCCCATCCTGGATACCGCCCCGCCACACCCGGGGACGGATTCCTCCGGGACACGGATTGGGCATCCTTACCGCTTTTCCCATTTCCCGTGCCCGTCTCCCACCGGTTTTTTCTCGGACGCTTCCAGGTGTTCATTCATTCATTCACTCATTCAGTCGTATTTATTGGGCGCTCACTGTGTTGAGCCCCTTCATCATCATCATCAATCATCATCATCAATCGTATTTATTGAGCGCTTACTATGTGCAGAGCACTGTACTAAGCGCTTGGGAAGTACAAATTGGAAACATACAGAGACAGTCCCTACCCAACAGTGGGCTCACCGTATTTATTGAGCGCTTACTGTGTGCAGAGCACTGGACTAAGCGCTTGGGAAGTCCAAGTTGGCAACATATAGAGACAGTCCCTACCCAACAGTGGGCTCACAGTCTAAAAGGGGGAGACGGAGAACAAAACCAAACATACTAACAAAATAAAATAAGCCCCTTCTTATCGCCCTGCGTCTTATCAGTCATCTGCCAGCTCACCCCCGCGTCCAGTTCACAGACGGAACAGGTGGACGGTGACAGGTGGATCGTGCCAGGGAAGTCGCCTTTCATCCCGGTGATAAAGGGGTCATTGTCCTTTGGAGCCGAATGGGGCCGGAGTCACGTAGTAGTCGGCCTCCATCTGGGATCAGCCCACTATGAGCCCGCTGTTGGGTAGGGACCATCTCTATATGTTGCCAACTTGGACTTCCCAAGCGCTTAGTACAGTGCTCTGCACACAGTAAGCGCTCAATAAATACGATTGATGATGATGATGATCAGCCTGGCCGCGCGGGCAGAGGCGGGGAGGAACTTAGAGGTCTCTCCCTCCCTCCCTCTCTTCTTTTTCCCTTTCATTTCTCTCTCCTCAAACAGTGTCATTCATTCGTATTTATTGAGCGCTTACTGTGTGCAGAGCACTGTATTAAGCGCTCGGGAAGTACAAGTTGGCAACATATAGAGACAGTCCCTACCCAACGGTGGGCTCAGTCATCCATCCATCAACCCACCCGTCAATCCATCCACTCACCCATCAATCTACCCCTCCACCCATCGATCTAGCCACCATCTATCCATCCATCAATTCACCCATCCACTCAGAATAATAATGACGATAATGATGGTATTTGGTGTTTTTTTAAATTGTATTTATTGAGTGCTTACTGTGTGCAGAGCGCTGTACTAAGCGCTCGGGAAGTCCAAGTTGGCAACATATAGAGACGGTCCCTACCCACATGGGGCTCACAGTCTTAATCCCCATTTTACGGATGAGGTAACTGAGGCTCAGAGAAGTTAAGTGACTAGCCCAAGGTCACACAGCAGACAGTGGCGGAGCCGGGATTAGAACCCATGACCTCTGACTCCCAAGACCGGGCTCTTTTTCCTGAGCCACGCTGCTTATAGTTTTCGTTGACTCCTTGTTTTCCCTTGAGGAGGTCACAGGTCGATCAGTCCATCAATCAATCGCTCGTATTGATTGAGCGCTTACTGGGTACATAGGCCGCGCCTTGGTCTTCTGGGTCTCCTTGGTAATGGGCTGGATGGACGGACAGATCCAATGCCAGTGTTGTCTTGGGCAGGGCGTGTGGCTGTATGTTTTTGACTGTGTTTTTTTAGACTGTGAGCCCACTGTTGGGTAGGGACTGTCTCTATACGTTGCCAACTTGTACTTCCCAAGCGCTTAGTACAGTGTTCTGCACATAGTAAGCGCTTAATAAATACGATTGATTGAGTGATTGATTGATTTTGGGTGTGCCCCAGGCAGATCACTCTACAGAGCCCTCTGGACTGCACAGTCCTTCAATCGTATTTATTGAGCGCTTACTGTGTGCAGAGCACTGTACTAAGTGCTTGGGAAGAAGCCCATACAAACGTGCGCAACGGCATTAGTCTGGATATTTTCATCAGAAGTCCAGAGACGCCCTTATTCCCCAATAATAACAATAATAATTACGGTACTTGTTAAGTGCTTACTGTGTGCTGTGCACTAGGGTAGATGATACAAGTTCATCAGGTTGGACACAGCCCCTGGCCCGCATGGGGCTCACGGTCTTCATCCCCATTTTACAGATGAGGGAACTGAGGCACAAAGAAAGGAAGTAATAACAATCGTATTTGTTAAGCGCTTACTATGTGCCAAGCACCGTTCTAAGCGCTGGGGTATATACATGGTCATCAGGTTGCCCCACGTGGTGGGGGCACAGAGAATAATAATAATAATAGTAATAATGATGGTATTTGTTAAGCGCTTACTATGTGCCAAGCACCGTTCTAAGCGCTGGGGTAGATACAAGATCATCAGGTTGTCCCACGTGGGGCTCACGGTCTTAATTCCCATTTTGCAGATGAGGTCACTGAGGCACAGAAAATAATAATAATAGTAATAATGATGGTATTTGTTAAGCGCTTACTATGTACCGAGCACCGTTCTAAGCGCTGGGGGAGATACAAGGTGATCAGGTTGTCCCACGTGGGGCTCACAGTCTTAATTCCCATTTTACAGATGAGGTCACTGAGGCACAGAAAATAATAATAATTGTAATAATGATGGTATTTGTTAAGCGCTTACTATGTACTGAGCACCGTTCTAAGCGCTGGGTGATCAGGTCGTCCCACGTGGGGCTCACAGTCTTCATCCCCATTTTCCAGATGAGGGAACTGCGGCCCAGAGAAGTGAAGGGCCCAGAGTCACCCAGCTGACAAGTGGCGGAGCCGGGATTGGAACCCACGACCTCCGACTCCCAAACCCGGGGCTCTTTCCACTGAGCCGCGCTGCTTCTCTATCAATCAATCCATCAGTCGTATTTATTGAGCGCTGACGGTGTGCGGAGCGCTGTACTAAGCGCTTGGGAAGTACAAGTAGGCCGGAGATTTGGGTCAAAATTTAAAGATTTGCAGAGTGGGCGGGTGGTGAGGGCCTCCCCTCTCCCTCAGAGACCACCCCCATCCCTGGCTTCCTCCTCCTCAATCAATCAATCGTATTTATTCATTCATTCATTCATTCAATCATATTTATTGAGCGCTTACTGTGTGCAGAGCACTGTACTAAGCGCTTGGGGAGTCCAAGTTGGCAACATATAGAGACAGTCCCTACCCAACAGTGGGCTCACAGTCTAAAAGGGGGATCCTCCTCCTCCTCCTCCTCCTCCTCCAAGCCTCAGGGATCTGGGGAGGATTGTGGGGAGGGGGGTGGTCAGGCTTCCTGACTCCCACACAACTTCCAGAGACAGGGCCTGGAGGGAAAAGAGCTTCCAAAGAATTAGTTCCAGTGAAAGACCATGAAAAGGGACCTGTCACAGGCCTCTGCTTGTGGAGGGCCAAATACCCCAAAAGCTTTAGTGTGGGCCTGTGTGTGTGAGTATGTGGTGTGTTTGTGTGTCCCGGCAGGGTGCATTTTTGTGAGTCAATGGGGGTGAATCTCCACGCCTGCGTTGGCCCCCCATTCGATGCCCGTCTGTGTGTGTATAATCATCATCATCATCATCATCATCATCATCAATCGTATTTATTGAGCGCTTACTATGTGCAGAGCACTGGACTAAGCGCTTGGGAAGTACAAATTGGCAACACATAGAGACAGTCCCTACCCAACAGTGGGCTCACAGTCTAAAAGGGGGAGACAGAGAACAAAAACCAAACATACTAACAAAATAAAATAAATTGAATGGATATGTACAAATAAAATAGAGTAATAAATATGAACGAACATATATACATATATACAGGTGCTGTGGGGAAGGGAAGGAGGTAAGATGGGGGGATGGAGATAATAATCATAATAATGATAGCATTTATTAAGCGCTTACTCTGTGCAAAGCACTGTTCTAAGCGCCGGGGAGGTTACGAGGTGATCAGAAGCAGTGGAAAGAGCAGTCCCCCAATTCGATGCCCATCTGTGTGTGTATAATCATCATCATCATCAATCGTATTTATTGAGCGCTTACTATGTGCAGAGCACTGTACTAAGCGCTTGGGAAGTACAAATTGGCAACACATAGAGACAGTCCCTACCCAACAGTGGGTTCACAGTCTAAAAGGGGGAGACAGAGAACAAAAACCAAACATACTAACAAAATAAAATAAATAGAATAGATATGTACAAATAAAATAAATAAATAGAGTAATAAATATGAACAAACATATATACATATATACAGGTGCTGTGGGGAAGGGAAGGAGGTAAGATGGGGGGATGGAGATAATAATCATAATAATGATAGCATTTATTAAGCGCTTACTCTGTGCAAAGCACTGTTCTAAGCACCGGGGAGGTTACAAGGTGATCAGAAGCAGTGGAAAGAGCAGTCCCCCCATTTGATGCCCGTCTGTGTGTGTGTGTATAAAAATTATAATAATGATAGCATTTATTAAGCGCTTACTCTGTGCAAAGCACTGTTCTAAGCGCCGGGGAGGTTACAAGGTGATCAGAAGCAGTGGAAAGAGCAGTCCCCCCATTCGATGCCCGTCTGTGTGTGTATAATAATACTAATAATGATGGCATTTATTAAGCACTTACTATGTGCAAAGCACTGTTCTAAGCGCCGGGGAGGTTACAAGGTGATCAGAAGCAGTGGAAAGAGCAGTGTGTATGTATGTGTTATAATAATAATGATGGCATTTATTAAGCGCTTACTATGTGCGAAGCACTGTTCTAAGCGCCAGGGACGTTACAAGGTGATCAGAAGCAGTGGATAGAGCAGTCCCCCCATTCGATGCCCGTCTGTGTGTGTATAATAATAATAATAATGATGGCATTTATTAAGCACTTACTCTGTGCGAAGCACTGTTCTAAGCGCCGGGGAGGTTACAAGGTGATCAGAAGCAGTGGAAAGAGCGGTCCCCCCATTCGATGCCCGTCTGTGTGTGTATAATAATAATAATGATGGCATTTATTAAGCGCTTACTATGTGCAGAGCACTGTTCTAAGTGCCGGGGAGGTTACAAGGTGATCAGAAGCAGTGGAAAGAGCCCGGGCTTTGGAGTCAGAGGTCATGGGTTCGAATCCCCCTCCGCCACTTGTCAGCCGTGTGACTCTGGGCAAGTCACTTCACTTCTCTGGGCCTCAGTTCCTTCATCTGTAAAATGGGGATTAAGACTGTGAGCCCCATGTGGGACAACCTGATTGCCTTGTAACCTCCCCAGTGCTTAAAACAGTGCTTGGCACATAGTAAGTGCTTAACAAATACCAAAATTATTATTATTATTCTCCCCATTCTAGACTGTGAGCCTGCTGTTGGGTAGGGACCGTCTCTAGATGTTGCCAACTTGGACTTCCCAAGCGCTTAGTACAGTGCTCTGCACACAGTAAGCGCTCAATAAATACGATTGAATGAATGAATGAATGTCAGCTGGGTGACTTTGGGCAAGCCACTTAACTTCTCTGTGCCCCAGTTACCTCATTTGTAAAATAGGGATGAAGACTGTGAGCCCCCCGTGGGACAACCTGATCACCTTGTAACCTCCCCAGCGCTTAGAACAGTGCTTTGCACATAGTAAGCACTTAACAAATACCATTATTATTATTACTATTCTATTTATTTTGTTAATGATGTGCATATAGCTTCAATTCTATTTGTTCCGATCACTTTGACACCCGTCTCCATGTTTTGTTTTGTCGTCTGTCCCCCGCTTCTAGACTGTGAGCCCGTTGTTGGGTCGGGACCGTCTCTATATGTTGCCGACTTGGACTTCCCACAGTAAGCGCTCAATAAATACGATTGAATGAATGAATAGTAAGCACTTAATAAATACCACAATGATTATTAATCTACAGACACATTCCCCGCTGATGGCCTAGATAATGCAGGGATGCCTTCAGCGTCTCGGGGCCTTAGTACGGCGTCGAACACGCGTGCGTTTCTCAGTCCCCGCGCAGGCGTGTGCTCAGGGGTCCGGGCCCACGCCGGGAGCCTTCAACTCCCCGTCTGGAATTTTTTAAAAAAGGAGGAAAGAGGGCAGAGATGAAAGGAGGCTTTCAATCTTGTCCAATTCTCCATCGGCCCCTCTAATTACGAGGTCTGATCATGGAAGATTTGGGAAAGGTTTTCTAACCGATGGCCTGAGATTACAATCTGCCGCCTTTGTCCGGATCCCCGGGATGTAAAGGTCGCTGTGTCCCTCCGGCTCTGTCTGCTGCCCTTTCACTGCAGCTCAGGGGCTTCCCCCCTTCTTCATGGTATTAAGCGGTTACTATGTGCCAGGCTCTGTACTAAGCGCTGGGGTACTAAGGGCTGGGGACAATGACTCTCCCCTCCCACCTTCAAACCCTTATTGATGATGACGATATTTGTTAAGCGCTTACTATGTGCCAAGCACTGTTCATCATCATCATCATCAATCGTATTTATGGAGCGCTTATTGTGTGCAGAGCACTGTACTAAGCGCTTGGGAAGTACAAGTTGGCACTGTTCTAAGCGCTGGGGTAGATACAAGGTCATCAGGTTGTCCCACGCGGGGCTCACAGTCTTCATCAAGCACTTAGTAATAATGATGGTATTTGCAGCGCTTAGAACAGTGCTTTGCACATAGTAAGCGCTTAATAAATGCCATTATTATTATTAAGCGCCTACTATGTGCAAAGCACTGTTTTAAGCTCTGGGGGGGATTCAAGGTGATGAGGTTGTCCCACGTGGGGCTCACAGTCTTAATCCCCATTTTACAGATGAGGTAACTGAGGCTCAGAGAAGTTAAGTGACTTGCCCAAGGTCAGTGCTCTGCACGCAGTAAGCGCTCAATAAATACGATTGAATGAATAATAATAATAATAATAATAATGGCATTTATTAAGCACTTACTATGTGCAAAGCACTGTTCTAAGCGCTGGGGAGGTTACAAGGTGATCGGGTTGTCCCACGGGGGGCTCACAGTCTTAATCCCCACTTTATAGATGAGGTAACTGAGGCCCATTCATTCAATCTGATAATAATAATAATGATGGCATTTATTAAGCGCTTACTATGTGCAAAGCCCTGTTCTAAGCGCTGGGGAGGTTACAAGGGGATCAGGTTGGCCCACGGGGGGCTCCCAGTCTTAATCCCCATTTTACAGATGAGGTAACTGAGGCCCAGAGAAGTTTGAATCCCCATTTTACAGATGAGGGAACCGAGGCACAGAGAAGTGAAGTGACTTGCCCAAAGTCACACAGCTGATAAGTGGCGGAGCCGGGATCAGACTGTGAGCCCCATGTGGGGCAGGGACTGTATCCAACCTTAGTACTTAGCCCCCCCGGCACTTAGTACAGTACCTGGCACATAGTAAGCGCTTAACAAATACCGCAATTATTATCTAATCATGGCTCCGCCACATGCCTGCTGGGTGACCTTGAGCGAGTCACTTTACTTTTTTGGGCCTCCGTCCCCACATCTCTTAGCACACAGTAAGCGCTTATCAAATACCATTATTATTATTGTTATTAAAACGGTGATTGAGACTGTGAGCCCCACGTGGGTCAGGGACCGTGTCCAACCCGATTTGCTTGTATTCACCCAAGCGCTCAGTACAGTGCTCGGATCATAGTAAGCACTTAACATATACCACAATTATTATTATCCAAGTAGAAGGGAGAGGCTTCAGAGCCACCTCCAGCCCCTTCCTCAGCTCTGCCTCCTGTATAGTTTGGTCAGGGGGGTTTTTAGCCCCGGCTATCAGGTGTGGGTCGATATCAATCAGTCAATCGTATTTATTGAGCGCTTACTGTGTGCACAGCACTGTACTAAGCGCTTGGAAAGTCCAAGTTGGCAACATATAGAGACGGTCCCTACCCAACAGTGGGTTCACAGTCTAGATATGGGTGGAATTCCTACTGTTTTGGCCTTTAATGGAATCGCACCGTTCCCCATCTGCGGGCAAAAACAGCTCCCGGCTGCGGTTTACCGGGGGCTGTTGATGGTAAATTAGATCCATTCGCTGTACTGGACGTGTTGTCATTTTTATAGCCGTGGGGTTACAGAAACAGGAGGAGGAGGAGGAGGAGGGAGAGCCAGGAACCTCAGCCTGCCTTAGCTCTGTCTCTCTTTCTCTCTGTGTCTCTGGCTGTCTCTCCCTCTCTGTCTTGTTATAACTGAATCTCTCTCTATTCCTCTCCCTGTCTCTCTCCCTCTGTATCTCTGCTTCTGTGTCTCTCTCCCTCTTCTCCCTGCCTCGGTTTCTCACCCTTTCTCCCTTCACTCTCTCCCCATTTATCACTGAATCTCTCTCTATTCCTCTCCCTGTCTCTCTCCCACTCTATCTCTGTTTCCGTGTCTCTTTCCTCTTCTCCCTGTCTCAGTTTCTCACTCTTTCTCCCTTCACTCTCTCATTGGCATTAAATGCCATTAAATATGCCAAATGCCATTTAAAAAAAACTACCGCTGCTGCTGCTCCTCCTCCTAACACCCATTCCCATGCTGAGCAACAACAACAATCATTAATAATAATTATATTATATAACAATGATAATGATACTAAACAACTAAACAAAAATAATGATAGTAAACAACAACAACAATAATAATAATGATACTAAACAACAACTAAACAACAACAATAATAATAACTAATACTGATACTAAACAAGAACAAGAACTGATTCATTCATTCAGTTGTATTTATTGAGCGCTTACTGCAGGCAGGGCACTGTACTAAGCACAATTACAACAGAGACAGTCCCTACCCAACAACGGGCTCGCAGTCTAGAAGTGGGGGGAGACAGACATCGAAACAAGTAAACAGGCATCGATAGCATCAATATAAATAAATGGAATGATAGATATAGACACATCATTACTAAAATTAATAGAATAATAATTTAATACATCCAGCGCTTAGTACAGTGCCCTGCACATAGTAAGTGCTTAACAAATACCATTATTATTCTACACAGTAGGAGGAGGAGGAGGGAGGGCAAGCCAGGGACCTCTCTCTTTGTCTCTCTCTGCATCTCCCTCCCTTTCTCTGTCTCTGTCTCTTTATAGTTGGGGAGTTACATAAGTAGGAGGAAGAAGGAGAGCCAGAGGAAGGGCCTGCCTGCCTAAACTTTCACTCTCTGTGTCTCTGGGCCTCTGTCTCTTCCTTTTTCTCTGTTTCTGGTTCTCTCCCTCTTTATCTCTGTGTCTCTCTCCCTCTCCATCTCTGTTTCTCTGTCTCTCTCCCTCTTCTCCATGTCTCGGTTTCTCACTCTTTCTCCCTTCACTCTTTCCCCCTTTATCACTGAATCTCTCTCTATTCCTCTCCCTGTCTCTCTCCCTCTCTATTTCTGTTTCTCTCTCCCTCTTCTCCCTGCCTCGGTTTCTCACTCTTTCTCCCTTCACTCTCTCCCCCTTTATCACTGTATCTCTCTCTATTCCTCTCCGTCTCTCTCCCTCTCTATCTCTGTTTCTGTGTCTCTCTCCCTCTTCTCCCTGTCTCAGTTTCTCACTCTTTCTCCCTTCACTCTCTCCCCCTTTATCACTGAATCTCTCTCTATTCCTCTCCCTGTCTCTCTCCCTCTTCTCCCTGTCTCAGTTTCTCACTCTTTCTCCCTTCACTCTCTCTCTCCCCCTTTATCACTGAATCTCTCTCTATTCCGCTCCCTGTCTCTCTCCCTCTCTATTTCTGTGTCTCTCTCCCTCTTCTCCCTGTCTCAGTTTCTCACTCTTTCTCCCTTCACTCTCTCTCTCTCTCTGTTTCTGTGTCTCTCTCCCTCTTCTCCCTGTCTCAGTTTCTCACTCTTTCTCCCTTCACTCTCTCTCTCTCTCTCCCCCTTTATCACTGAATCTCTCTCTATTCCTCTCCGTCTCTCTCCTTCTCTATCTCTGTTTCTGTGTCTCTCTCCCTGCCTCGGTTTCTCACTCTTTCTCCCTTCACTCTCTCCCTCTCTCCCCCTTTATCACTGAATCATCATCAATCGTATTTATTGAGCACTTACTGTGTGCAGAGCACTGTACTAAGCGCTTGGGAAGTACAAATTGGCAACATATAGAGACAGTCCCTACCCAACAGTGGGCTCACAGTCTAAAAATCTCTCTCTGTTCCTCTCCCTGTCTCTCTCCCTCTTCTCCCTGTCTCAGTTTCTCACTCTTTCTCCCTTCACTCTCTCCCTTTCTCCCCCTTTATCACTGAATCTCTCTCTATTCCTCTCCCTGTCTCTCTCCCTCTGTATCTCTGTTTCTGTGTCCCTCTCCCTCTTCTCCCTGCCTCAGTTTCTCACTCTTTCTCCCTTCACTCTCTCTCTCTCCCCCCCTTATCACTGAATCTCTCTCTATTCCTCTCTCTGTCTCTCTCCCTCTCTATCTCTGTTTCTGTGTCTCCCTCTTCTCCCTGCCTCGGTTTCTCACTCTTTCTCCCTTCACTCTCTCCCCCTTTATCACTGAATCTCTCTCTATTCCTCTCCCTGTCTCTCCCTCTCTATCTCTGTTTCTGTGTCTCTCTCCCTCTTCTCCCTGCCTCGGTTTCTCACTCTTTCTCCCTTCACTCTCTCCCTCTCTATCACTGTATCTCTCTCTATTCCTCTCCCTGTCTCTCTCCCTCTCTATCTCTAACTAAACAACAACAACAACAACGAATAGTACTGACACTAAGCAACAATACAATAATAAATACTACTGAACAACAACAACAACAATACTAAACAACAACTAAACAACAACAACAACGAATAGTACTGACACTAAGCAACAATACAATAATAAATACTACTGAACAACAACAACAACAATACTAAACAACAACTAAACAACAACAACGAATAGTACTGACACTAAGCAACAATACAATAATAAATACTACCGAACAACAACAACAATAATACTAAACAACAACTAAACAACAACAACGAATAGTACTGACACTAAGCAACAATACAATAATAAATACTACTGAACAACAACAATAATACTAAACAACAACTAAACAACAGCAACGAATAGTACTGATACTAAGCAACAATACAATAATAAATACTACTGAACAACAATAATACTAAACAACTAAACAACAATACAACAATAAATACTATTGATACTAAACAACAAAACAACAATAATGAATAATCCTGATACTAATCCAACAATAATAGTAATTGATAATAACGATACTAAACAAGAACACCAAGAAGCCCACGAAGAATAACAGCAATGACTAAAAAGACACGGATCATGAGCCGCTCTGGACGCCAGGGGGCGCGGCTCGTCCGAGCCGCCAGAGGGCGCCGTCCCCTCCCACCGCCCACACGGTCCCCTCTAGCCCGCCGCCGTCTCGCAGGCCCCCGGCGCCGACGTCACTTCCGGCATCGAGCCCCGAAGCACCCGGAAGTGGCTGTGGCTCCCGTCGGGGCCGAGGTGGCCTAAGGCGACAGCTGGGGCTCCCGGCGGGGGCCGGGGGTCTCCTCTCCCGCTGGTGTCTCCCCCGCCCCCCCGGCCATGGCCGCCGCTGCCGCCGGCTCCAACTGGGGTCTCATCATGAATATCGTGAACAGCATCGTGGGCGTCAGCGTGCTCACCATGCCCTTCTGCTTCAAGCAGGTCAGACCCAGCGGCGCCCCCTAGGGGCGGGGCGGGGGAGGGGCGAGGACGGAGCGCCCCCTGCCGTTCTTTTGGGGGATCGGCCCTGCCCTTCTGCTTCAAGCAGGTCAGACCCGCCTTTTAGACCGTGAGCCCACTGTTGGGTAGGGACTGTCTCTATATGTTGCCAACTTGGACTTCCCAAGCGCTTAGTACAGTGCTCTGCACACAGTAAGCGCTCAATAAATACCTTGATTGATGATGACCCGCCGGCGCCCCCTGCGGGCGGCGCGGGGAAGGGCCGGGGAGGAGCACCCCCTGCTGGAGGGGCCGGGGAGGGGCGAGGGCGGGGCGCCCCCTGCCGTTCTTTTGGGGGATCAATCAATCAATCAATCAGTCGTATTTATTGAGCGCATACTATGTGCAGAGCACTGTACTAAGCGCTTGGGAAGTACAAATTGGCAACACATAGAGACAGTCCCTACCCAACAGTGGGCTCACAGTCTAAAAGGGGGAGACAGAGAACAGAACCAAACATACCAACAAAATAAAATAAATAGGATAGAAATGTACAAGTAAAATAAATAAATAAATAAATAGAGTAATAAGTATGTACAAGGGGATCGGCCCTGCCGTTCTGCTTCAAGCAGGTCAGGCCCGCCGGCGCCCCCTGCGGGCGGCGCGAGGGAAGGTCCGGGGAGGGGCGCCCCCTGCTGGAGGGGCTGGGGAGGAGCGAGGATGGAGCGCCCCCTGCCGTTCTTTTGGGGGATCGGCCCTTCCCTTCTGCTTCAAGAGAACTCACCTCCTCCAGGAGGCCTTCCCAGACTGAGCCCCTTCCTTCCTCTTCCCCTCGTCCCCCCTCCATCCCCCCCCCCCGCCATCTTACCTCCTTCCCTTCCCCACAGCACCTGGATATATGTACATATGTTTGTACATATTTATTACTCTATTTTACTTGTACATATCCATTCCATTTATTTTATTTTGTTAGTATGTTTGGTTTTGTTCCCTGTCTCCCCCTTTTAGACTGTGAGCCCACTGTTGGGTAGGGACCATCTCTAGATGTTGCCAACTTGGACTTCCCAAGCACTTAGTCCAGTGCTCTGCACACAGTAAGCGCTCAATAAATACGATTGATTGATTCTCTGGGCCTCAGTTACCTCAACTGTAAAGTGGGGATGAAGACGGTGAGCCCCCCATGGGACAACCTGATCGCCTTGTATTATTATTATTATTATTTATTAAGCGCTTACTATGTGCAAAGCACTGTTCTAAGCGCTGGGGAGTTTACAAGGTGATCAGGTTGTCCCACAGGGGGCTCACAGTCTTAATCCCCATTTTACAGATGAGGGAACTGAGGCCCAGAGAAGTGAAGTGACTTGCCCAAAGTCACCCAGCTGACAATTGGCGGAGCCGGGATTTGAACCCATGAACTCTGACTCCAAAGCCCGGGCTCTTTCCAGTGAGCCACGCTGCTTCTCTCCTAACCTCCCCAGCGCTTAGAACAGTGCTTTGCACATAGTAAGCACTTAATAAATGCCATCACTATTATTATTACGGTGCTTGGCACGTAGTAAGCGCCGAGCTGATACCTCAGTTGATGTCGAGACGATAGATTGGGCGCCGGCCCTGGCGCGTGCCCGTTGTGCCCGGGGGCAGAGAGCCAACCCTGTGACCAGTAGGACTCTGGCACCGCTGCCCTGGGCAGAGTCCAGACGCCAAGTTTGTTCATTCGTTTGTATTTATTGAGCGCTTACTGTGCCCAGAGCACTGTACTAAGCGCTTGGGAGAGTCCAGTACAATGATAAGCAGACGCATTCCCTGCCCCCAACGAGCTGACAGTCGTAGCTTGGCTTACTGGGTAGAGCCTGGGCCTGGGAGACAGGAGGACCCGGGTTCTAATCCTGGCTTCGCCACCTGTCTGCCGAGGGATCTTGGTCAAGTCACTTCCCTTCTCTGGGCCTCAGTTTCCTCATCTGGAAAAGGGAGATGAAGACTGAGGGCCCCACGTGGGACAGGGACCGTGTCCAACCTAATTACCTTGTGTTTCCCCTGCGCTTAAAACGGTGCCTGGTACCATTAAGTTGTACTTAACTTGTACTTCCCAAGCGCTTAGTACAGTGCTCTGCACACAGTAAGCGCTCAGTAAATACGATTGATTGAATGAATGAATGAAGAAATACGATTGAATGAATGAATGAACCATCAACTGGGACATTCCCCGCCCACAACGAGCTTCCAGACCGCACCGCTTCTCTCCCAAGGGGAGAGAGAGTAGCGGACCCGGAATGGGGTCCACGGGGTGGGTGGGAAGTAAACGCTCAATAAATACGATTGAATGAATGAATGAATAAATACGATTGATTGAATGAATGAATGAACCATCAACTGGGACATTCCCCGCCCACAACAAGCTTCCAGACCACACCGCTTCTCTCCCAAGGGAAGAGAATGTAGCGGACCCGGAATGGGGTCCGCGAGGTAAGCGCTCAAGAAATACGATTGAATGAATGAATGAATAAATACGAATGAATGAATGAATAAATAAATACGATTGAATGAATGAACGAACCATCAACTGGGACATTCCCAGCCCACAACGAGTTTCCAGACCGCACCGCTGCTCTCCCAACGGAAGAGAGAGTAGCGGACCCGGAATGGGGTCCGCGAGGTAAGCGCTCAATAAATATGATTGAATGAATGAATGAATACAATTGAATGAATGAATGAATAAATAAATACGCTTGAATGAATGAATGAACCAGCAACTGGCACATTCCTTGCCCACAATGAGCTTCCAGACCGCACCGCTTCTCTCCCAACGGAAGAGAGAGTAGCGGACCCGGAATGGGGTCTGCGAGGGAAGTGCTCAATAAATACGATTGAATGAATGAATGAATGAATAAATATGATTGAATGAATGAATGAATAAATACGATTGAATGAATGAACGAACCATCAACTGGGACATTCCCCGCCCACAACGAGCTTCCAGACCGCACCATTTCTCTCCCAAGGGAAGAGAAAGTAGCGGACCCAGAATGGGGTCCACGAGGTAAGCACTCAAGAGATACGATTGAATGAATGAATGAATAAATACGAATGAATGAAGGAAGGAATAAATAAATACGATTGAATGAATGAATGAACCAGCAACTGGCACATTCTCCGCCCACAATGAGCTTCCAGACCGCACTGCTTCTCTCCCAACAGAAGAGAGAGTAGCGGACCCGGAATGGGGTCCGCGAGGTAAGCGCTCAATAAATGCGATTGAATGAATGAATGAATACAATTGAATAAATGAATAAATAAATATGATTGAATGAATGAATGAACCAGCAACTGGCACATTCCTTGCCCACAATGAGCTTCCAGACCGCACCGCTTCTCTCCCAACGGAAGAGAGAGTAGCGGACCCGGAATGGGGTCCGCGAGGGAAGTGCTCAATAAATACGATTGAATGAATGAATGAATAAATATGATTGAATGAATGAATGAATAAATACGATTGAATGAATGAACAAACCATCAACTGGGACATTCCCTGCCCACAACGACCTTCCAGACCGCACCGCTTCTCTCCCAACGGAAGAGAGAGTAGCGGACCCGGAATGGGGTCCGCGAGGTAAGCGCTCAATAAATACGATTAAATGAATGAATGAATAAATATGATTGAATGTATGAACAAACCATCAACCGGGACATTCCCCGCCCACAACGAGCTTCCAGACCGCACCGCTTCTCTCCCAACGGAAGAGAGAGTAGCCGACCCGGAATGGGACGGAATTCCAGCGGGTTTTGGGGTGTTTTTTTCTGTGTTTTGTGGCTGATGGGCTTCCTCGGTCTCCTCCTTCTCCGGGCAGTGCGGCATCGTCCTGGGGGCTCTGCTGTTGGCCCTGTGTTCCTGGATGACCCACCAGTCCTGTATGTTCCTGGTCAAGGCCGCCAGCTTGACAAAGCGCAGGACCTACGCCGGCCTAGGTGAGATGCCGCCCGTCCTTTTTTATCGCACGCTTACTACGCGCGGAGCACTGGACGAAGCCCCCGGGAGAGGACAGTACAGTAGAATTAGCGCACTCAAAAATAATCGTCAGTCATTTGGATTTATTGAGCACTTACTGTGTGCAGAGCACTGGACTATGCACCCAGGAGAGGACAGTACAATAGAATTAGCCCTCTTAAAAATAATAGTCATATTGAGCGCTTACTGGGCGCAGAACACTGGACGAAGCCCCCGGGAGAGGACAGTACGGTTGAATTAGCACTCTCAAAAATAGTCGTCAGTCATTTGGATTTATTGAGCACTTACTGTGTGCAGAACACAGGACTAAGCGCCCGGGAGTGGACAGTACAATAGATTAGCCCTCTCAATCAATGTCGTATTTATTGAGTGCTTACTGTGTGCAAAGCACTGTACTAAGCACTTGGGAAGTCCAAGTTGGCAACATAGAGAGACGGTCCCTACCCGACAGTGGGCTCACAGTCTAGAAGGGGGAGACAGACAACAAAACAAAACATATAAATAGAATAAATATGTACATTCATTCATTCATTCAATCGTATTTATTGAGCGCTTACTGTGTGGAGAGCACTGTATTAAGCGCTTGGGAAGTCCAAGTTGGCAACATGTAGAGACAGTCCCTACCCAACAGTGGGCTCACAGTCTAAAAAGGGGAGACAGAGAACAAAACCGAACATACTAACAAAATAAAATAAGTAGAATAGATATGTACAAGTAAAATAAATAAATAGAGTAATAAGTATGTACAGACATATATACAGGTGCTGTGGGGAAGGGAAGGAGGGAAGATGAGGGGGATGGGGAGGGGCACAAGGGGGAGAGGAAGGAAGGGGCTCAGTCTGGGAAGGCCTCCTGGAGGTGAGCACCTCATAACCTCCCCAGCGCTTAGAACAGCGCTTGGCACAGAGTAAGCGCTTAATAAATGCCATCATTATTATCTCCCTCCACACACTCCCGGCCCCTACAGAAGAAAGCACAACCTCCAGGAGGCCGCCTCGGTTTCCTTGGCCACCTACCAGGGCAGCCCCCTCCTCCTGTAATAATAATAAGTGGTTGGTATTTGTGAAGCACTTACTATGTGCCAAGCGTTGTTCTAAGCACTGGGGGAGATACAAGGACATCAGGCTGTCCCCTGTGGGGCTCCCAGTCTTCCCGTTTTCCAGATGAGGGAACTGAGGCCCAGAGAGCCTAGAGAGGCTCTAGACTGTGAGCCCACTGTTGGGTAGGGACCGTCTCTATATGTTGCCAACTTGGACTTCCCCAGCGCTTAGTCCAGTGCTCTGCACGCAGTAAGCGCTCAATAAATACGATTGATGGAGCCTCAGTGACCTCATCAGTAAAATGGGGACAGTTGACAGCTGACAGTTGGCGGAGTCGGGATTTGAACCCATGACCTCTGACTCCAAAGCCCGGGCTCTTTCCACTGAGCTACCCTAATTCTGTATGTATGTTTGTACATATTTATTACTCTATTTATTTATTTTACCTGTACATATCTATTCTGTTTATTTTATTTTGTTAGTATGTTTGGTTTTGTTCTCTGTCTCCCCCTTTTTAGACTGTGAGCCCACTGTTGGGTAGGGACTGTCTCTATATGTTGCCAACTTGGACTTCCCAAGCGCTTAGTACAGTGCTCTGCACACAGTAAGCGCTCAATGAATATGATTGATGATGATGATTATGTTATTATTGTTGTGTTGTAATAGTGTTATTATTATCATTATGTTATTATTATAATGTTGTAAGGCCCGCCTGGGAGTCAGAAGACCTGGGTTCCGATCCCGGCTCCTCCAACCGTCTGCCGTGGGACCTTGGGCGAGTCTTTTCACTTCTCGGTGCCTCGGTTCCCTCATCTGTAAAATTGGGATTAAATCCTACTTCCTCCTGCTTCAGGAATGATAATAATGTTATTATTATCAAGTGGCACATGTCTGCTGTGTGAAGTTGGGCAAGTCACTTCCTCTCTGGGGCTCAGTTACCTCATCTGTAAAATTGGGATTAAATCATCCTCCTACTTCAGGAATAATAATAATATTATTATTATTAAGTGGCACATGTCTGCTGTCTGAAGTTGGGCAAGTCACTTCACTTCTCTGGGCCTCAGTTCCCTCATCTGTAAAATGGGGATTAAATCATACCCCCTCCTACTTCAGGAACAGTAATAATATTATTATTATTAAGCGGCACATGTCTGCTATGTGAACTTGGGCAAGTCACTTCTCTGGACCTCAGTTATCTCACCTGTAAAATGGAGATTGTGCCTTACCTGATTACCTTGTATCTACCCCAGTGCTTTTAGACTGTGAGCCCACTGTTGGGTAGGGACTGTCTCTATATGTTGCCAACTTGTACTTCCCAAGTGCTTAATACAGTGCTCTGCACACAGTAAGCGCTCAATAAATACGATTGATTGATTTGAACAGTGCTCGGCACATAGTAAGCACTTAACAAGTACCATAATTATTAAGTGGCGGAGGCAAAATTAGAACCCAGGATCTTCTGACTCCCAGGACCCAGGCTGTATCCACTAAGCCCCGCTGCTTATCTACTTCAACTGTGAGCCCCTTGTAGAATTGACCTGATTATCTTAATTAATTAATAATAATGGCATTTATTAAGCGCTTACTATGTGCAAAGGACTGTTGTAAGCACTGGGGAGGTTACAAGGTGATCAGGTTGTCCCCCGGGGGGCTCACAGTCTTCATCCCCATTTTCCAGTTGAGAGAACTGAGGCCCAGAGAAGTGAAGTGACTTGTCCAAAGTCACCCAGCTGACAATTGGCAGAGCCGGGATTTGAACCCATGACTTCTGACTCCAAAACCCGGGCTCTTTCCACTGAGCCACGCTGCTTTTCTTGTCTCAAGAAACTGCTTCCCCCTCCCCATATTTGGCAGACCACCCCCTCCCCACCTTCAAAGCCCACCCAAAATCTCACCTCCTCCAAGAGGCCTTCCCTGATTAACTCCCATGTCCCCCACTCTTCTCTGTCACACAGTAGCGTCCACAACCCCTAAATACTTGGCTTTACTCCTCCTGGTAGCACATCTTAAAACTGTGGTCCTTCCCCTTGTTTGTAGTTTAGCATAATAATAATAATAACGGTATTTGTGTAAGCTCTTTGAGGTCAGAGGTCCTGTACGCGCTCTCTGTCGTCCTCTCCCAAGCGCTCAGTACAGTGCTCGGCACACAGCGTGAGCGCAGTGAATACTGTCGCCTGATGGACTGACCTTCTTTCCTTTCCGAGGCTCGAGGTTTTTAAAGAAAAGGAGGCTGTTTTTTCCTGGCCCATTCACGCCCAACCTGCAAGTTCATTTCCTGTTTCCCGCTTCTTTCCCCCGAGCCCTGCCCTCTGGGGCCAGGGCGGAAAAGTGGATCGGGAAGTCCGGACAGGCTGCTGCTGACCCTGGCGAGATCGGATGCTTCCTTTCCGTTTGTGATCCCTGCACCCTCCCTGGGTCGCTGCCTCCCCCCTCTCCCCTTCCTTTCCTCCCTCTCTTCTTCCTCTTTCTCTTTTTCTCCTAACCCTGCCTCTCTCTCCCTTTCTCTTTTCTCCTTCTTTTCCTCAATTCCCCTCTCTTCTCTCCCTCTGTCTTTTCCTTTATATCTCTTTCTCTTCTTTCTCTCTCCATCCCTCTGTCTCCTCTCCCTCTTTCTCTTTTTTCTCCCTATTTCCCTCTATCTCTCTTTTTCTCCCTCTTTCCCTCTATTCCTCAGGCCTTCGCTCCTTTCCCTTTTTTCTCAAACTCTCCTTTTTTCTCCCTTTCCCTCTCCTCTACCTCTCTCTCTTTCTCTTCCTCTCCTCTTCCTTCCTCCCTCTCCTTTCCCTCTATTCCTCTCTCCTCTTCCTCTCTCATTTCTACCTCTATCCCTCTCCTTTTCCTCTCCCCTCTTCCTTTTTCTCCCTCTCACCCATCCCCCCTCCTTCCTTCCTCTCCTCCCTCTCCTTTTCCTCTATTCCTCTCCTCTTCCTCTATTTCTCTTTTGCTCCATCTCTTCCTCTTTTCTCCCTCTATTCCTCTCTCCTTCCTCCCTTTCTCCCTCTTTCTCCTTCTCTTCCTCTCCCTCCTTCTTTCCCTCTGACCCTCGTATCTTCCTCTCTCTCTCTCCTTCTCTTCCTCTTCCTCCTCCTTTCCCTCTGTCCCTCTCCTCTTCCTCTCCTCACACCTTCCTTCCCTCTAGCCCGCTCCTCTTCCTCTCTCTTTTTCTCCCTTTATCCCTCTCTTCCTCTTTTTTTCTCCCTTTCTCCTTCTCCCCCCATTATCCCTCTCTTTCTCTTTTTCTCCTTCGCCCCCACCCCGGCCCCACCTCTCTGGAGGGCGAGCTCTCCTCAGAGCCCCGTCTTCCTCTGCTCACCCCCACTTCACCCCAAGCCTCCAGGGACATTCTGGGACAACCTGGGGGCCACCGTTCAGGTCAGAAGGCCACCTGGCCCAACCCGAACACACCTCGAAGGAGTCCGCCCGGCCCCTCTCAGCCCGGCGGGACGGAAATCCCAGATCCTCAGCCTCCGACGGCCCCCGAGCCGGCCCCCAAAGAAAGAAAGAAGCTCCCTCTCCCCTCCGCCTCTCCCTCCCTCCCACCCCCGCCGCGCCCTCTTTGAAACCGTCTTTAAAACCCGAAAGCTTCATCTTCCCTGGCCCCATCCCTCTGCCCAAAATGCCGTAATTGAAAGGATACTCTTGATTTTCCGCTCCGTACCACGACCAAAGGATCGAAAATAAAAGCTTCGAAGCCAAAGCCTTTGGTGTGGGCTGGGGAAACCGGGCAGCCTGAGATTTGGAATCAGCAATCTGGGCTGCATCTCAGCTCTCCCATCCAACAACATCAGGCAGTTCAGTTATAATGGGCTCAAAAAAAAAAAAAAGGGTGGTGGTGGGGAACCTGATTGAAATTTTGCACTGTAGTGACTTTTTTTTTTTTTGCCACACAGCATCTTTACACATGCGTATTTTCTATTCCAAGCAGACTTTCTTTTAATGGTTGCCATGTGGGGGAAACTGCTACTTATCAAGGACTTTTTTTTTGCTTTTTCTTTAAAGAGGGGAAAAAAGAACCTGCCTTGTATCTTTAGCTCCCTCTCCCCCCACCTCCTTTGTTCTAGTTTTTATGTGGTTTCGATTTGGAGATGGGCCCATCCAAAAAAAAAAAGATAAAAAGGAAACCCCCTCCCCAAAACGCCTCCAAACCCCCTGAAATCACAGCCCTGGCAGATCCCTGTTGGGTTTGCCCTTCATCCCTCTTATCGTTACTTTTATTTTTTTTAATGGGGCTTGTTAAGTGCTTACTATGTGCCAGGCACTGTACTGAGCACTGGGGTAGATTCAAGGTTGGACAGAGTCCGTGTCCCACGTGGGGCTTACGTTCTTAATCCCCTTTTACAAATGAGGCAACGGAGGTACCGAGAAGTGAAGAGACCTGCCCAAGGTCACCCAGCAGAAAGGCGGCGGGGCCGAGATTAGAACCCAGGTCCTTCGGACTCCCCGGGCTCCAGCCGCCAGTTCGCACTGCTTCTCCATTTCTCTCCGACGTCCGCACCTGAAATTCTTGTCGGCCTTGACGTGACTCTGCCTTTAATCTTTCCTTTTGGGCTTAGCATTTCACGCCTACGGAAAAGCAGGAAAGATGTTGGTGGAGACCAGGTAAGCTGTTTGTCTTTTTGATTATTATTATTTTTTTTTGAGAAGAGATTTCATTTGAGCTCTCCATTTCGGTTTCTCCGTTGCCTTGAAGCCCCACGGTGTCTGACCGCAGCTCCCAACCCAAAATAATAAGAATAGTGTCATTTGTTAAGCATTTACTACGCAACCTACATAGTTGGAGAACTACGGCGTGGCTCGTGGAAAGAGTACGGGCTTTGGAGTCAGAGGTCATGGGTTCAAATCCCGACTCCATCACAAGTCTGCTGTGTGACCTTGGGCAAGTCACTTAAGTTCTCCGAGCCTCAGTTACCTCATCTGTAAAAATGGGGATTAAGACTGTGAGCCCCACGTGGGACAACTTGATCACATTGTATCCCCCCTAGTGCTTAGAACAGTTCTTTGCACATAGTAAGCGCTTAACAAATGCCATTATTATTATTATTATCATCATCATCATCATCATCAATCGTATTTATTGAGTGCTTACTGTGTGCAGAGCACTGTACTAAGCGCTTGGGAAGTACAAATTGGCAACATCTAGAGACAGTCCCTACCCAACAGTGGGCTCACAGTCTAAAAGGGGGAGACAGAGAACAAAACCAAACATACTAACAAAATAAATAGAATAGATATGTACAAGTAAAATAAATAAAGAGTAATAAATATGTACAAACATATATCCATATATACAGGTGCTGTGGGGAAGGGAAGGAGGTAAGATGGGGGGGATGGAGAGGGGGACGAGGGGGAGAAGAAGGAAGGGGTTCAGTCTGGGAAGGCCTCCTGGAGGAGGTGAGCTCTCAGTAGGGCCTTGAAGGGAGGAAGTGCTTAGAACAGTGAGCATATAGTGAGCGCTTAATAAATGCCATTATTATTATATTAGACTTACTAATCGTGGCCCCTGCCTAGCTCTTGGGAGAGGACAGGAGAGCAGAGTTCAATCGTATTTAATCGTATTAGATATGGTAGACATGCTACTAGAGAAGCCAGGTCTTAGGAGTCAGAGGTCCTGGGTTCTAATCCCGGCTCCGTCACTTGTCTGCTGTGTGACCCTGGGCAAGTCACTTCACTTCTCCGGGCCTCAGCTCCCTCTTCTGTAAAACGGGGATTAAGACTGCGAGCCCCACGGGGGACAACCTGATTACCTCGTAACTACCCCAGGGCTTAGAACAGTGCTCGGCACATAGTAAGTGCTTAACAAATACTATTATTATTATTACTACAGCGCTCTGTGGGCACACTGAGCGCTCAGTAAGTAGGATTACTACCCCAGTGCACTCAATCAATCAATCGTATTTATTGACCGTTTACTGTGTGCAGAGCACTGTACTAAGCGCTTGGGAAGTACAAGTTGGTGACATATAGAGATAGTCCCTACCCAACAGTGGGCTCACAGTCACACTCCTCCCGAAGACATTTTTACTATTCTATTTATTTTGTTAACGATGTGCATCTAGCTTTACTTCTATTTATTCTGATGACTCGACCCTTGTCCTCATGTTTTGTTTTGTTGTCTGTCTCCCCCTTGTAGACTGTGAGCCCGTTGTTGGGTAGGGACCGTCTCTATATGTTGCCAATTTGTACTTCCCAAGCGCTCAGTACAGTGCTCTGCACACAGTAAGCGCTCAATAAATACCATTGAATGAATGAATTATATCCTCTGCCGCAGTTCCCACCCTTCTGAATCGGCCTCTCTCGGCTCGGCCCGAAGCCGGTCAGCGGGCCGGGGGCTGGGAACTGGTGCCGTGTCTGGGCGTGGGGAGGCTTGGCGTCCACCGAGACCGAGGTGGGGGGCGACTACCAAAGTCCAGTTCCAAACCGCCCCCGACTTGTGTCTCTCTGCAGTATGATCGGGCTGATGCTGGGAACCTGCATCGCATTCTACGTGGTAATCGGCGATTTGGGATCGAACTTCTTTGCCCGCTTGCTTGGACTTCAGGTAACGCGATCATCATCATCGTCATCATCAATCGTATTTCTTGAGCGCTTACTATGTGCAGAGCACTGTACTAAGCGCTTGGGAAGTACAAGTACAAACGCTATCCCTTTAGTGCTCTGATACTTCCTCCACCTTCTCCGCCCCCCCTGGCATTTAGGGAAAGATACTTCTTCTCTCCTATTTCCCCCTCTCCCTAATCTATTTTAATATGATTATTGTGGTATTTGTTCAGCGCTTATTATGTGCCGGGCACTGTACTAAGCGCTGGGGTTGATGCAAGGTGATCGGTTCGGACACAGTCCCTGTTCCACCTGGAGCTCGCAGTCTTAATCCCCATTTTCCAGATGAGGGAACCGAGGCCCAGAGAAGGACAGTGACTTGCCCCAGGTCGCACAGCAGACACGTGGCAGAGCCGGGGTGAGAACTCAGGTCCTTCTGACCCCCAGTCCTGGGCTCTCCCCACTAAGTAGACTGTAAATTCATTATTATTATTGTTATTATCATCATCCTCATATTTGTTCAGCGCTTACTAGGTGCCAAGCACTGTACTAAGCACTAGTTACAAGTTAGATTGGACGCATTCCACGTCCCTCAGCGACTCAGAGTGTGGAGGAGAGGGAGAACAGGCTTTGGATCCCCATTTTAGCCACTCAGTCGTGTTTATTGAACAGTTAGAGTGTACTAAGCGCTTGGGAGAGTCCAGTATAACAATATAACAGACACATTCCCCGCCCACGACGAGTCTAGAGGGGAGAGAGAAAAGGAAATGGAGCCAGCCAGGAGTCAAAGCCAGGAATTTTCCGACGTGTAGTCCCAAGACGCGTTATCCATTGTGCCCCTGACCCGATTGATCGATCGATTGGGGGGCGACGGGGGGATCGACGGTGGCCCCGACGTCACCCCACTTCCCCCTTCCAGGTGACGGGCGTCTTCCGGATATTCCTGCTGTTTGCCGTCTCCCTGTGCATCGTGCTTCCGTTAAGCCTCCAGAGGAACATGATGGCTTCGATCCAGTCCTTCAGCGCCATGGCCCTCATGTTTTACACCGTGTTCATGTTCGTGGTGAGTCGGCTGGGACCCCCGGATCGAGAGAGAAGCAGCGTGGCTCAGTGGAAAGAGCTCGGGCTTTGGAGTCAGAGGTCGTGGGTTCGAATCCCAGCTTCTCCACGTGTCTGCTGTGTGACCTTGGGCAAGTCACTTCACTTCTCTGCGCCTGTTACCTCATCTGGAAAATGGGGATGAAGACTGTGAGCCCCACGTGGGACAGCCTGATCACCTTGCATCCCCCCCAGCGCTTAGAACAGTGCTTTGCACATAGTAAGCACTTAACAAATGCCATCATTATTATTATTATTATCGAGGGCCGCGGGACCCGGAGACCGGTTCCGTCCGGTGGGGAACTGGCCCAGCGAGTTCGACGCAAGAAGGCCAGGAGTGTCGAAGCCAGGAGAAGGGAAGGATTGAGCCTCTCGTGGGCCTCCTTTTTTGGAGCGGGAGCGGGGGACGGTATTCGTTAAGCGCTTACTCTGTGTCGAGCACTGTAGTAAGCGCGGGGCAGATACAAGCAAATCGGGTTGGACATGGTCCCCGTCCTGCACGGGGCTCACTTTCTTAATCCCTGTTTGGTAGATGAGGGAACTGAGGCCCAGAGAAGTGAAGTGGCTTGCCCGAGGTCACACAGCAGACATGTGGTAGAGCTGGATTTAGAACCCAGGTCCTTCTGACGCCCATGTGCAGGCTCTACCCACTAGCCCCCACTATCTATGTTCTGTACTATACTGTACTGTATTGTACTATATATTCCTGTATACATGTATATATGTTTGTACATATTTATTACTCTATTTATTTATTTATTTATTTTACTTGTACATATCTATTCTATTTATTTTATTTTGTCAGTATGTTTGGTTTTGTTCTCTGTCTCCCCCTTTTAGACTGTGAGCCCACTGTTGGGTAGGGACTGTCTCTATTTGTTGCCAACTTGGACTTCCCAAGCGCTTAGTACAGTGCTCTGCACACAGTAAGCGCTCAATAAATACAATTGATTGATTGATTGATTGATTGATATCTAGCTTCCCAAGAAGAGTTAAGGGACGAAGCCACTCTGAAACCTTTCAAAGCCCTACTGAGCCTTCCCAGACTGAGCCCCCTCCTTCCTCTCCCCCTCCTCCCCATCTCCTTCCCCTCCCCACAGCACCTGGATATATGTTTGTACAGATTTATTACTCTGTTTTACTTGTACATATTTACTATTCTATTTATTTTATTTTGTTAATATGTTTTGTTTTGTTGTCCATCTCCCCCTTCTAGACTGTGAGCCCGCTGTTGGGTAGGGGCCATCTCTATATGTTGCCAACTTGGGCTTCCCAAGCGCTTAGTACAGTGCTCTGCACACAGTAAGCGCTCAATAAATATGATTGAATGAATGAATGAATATGTTTGTACAGATTTATTACTCTGTTTTACTTGTACGTATTTACTATTCTATTTATTTTATGTTTTGTTTTGTTGTCCATCTCCCCCTTCTAGACTGTGAGCCCGCTGTTGGGTAGGGACCGTCTCTAGATGTTGCCAACTTGGACTTCCCAAGCGCTTAGTACAGTGCTCTGCACACAGTAGGTGCTCAATAAATACGGTTGAATGAATGAATTAATGAATATGTTTGTACAGATTTATTACTGTTTTACTTGTGCATATTTACTATTCTGTTGATTTTATTTTGTTAATATGTTTTGTTTTGTTGTCCATCTCCCCCTTCTAGACTGTGAGCCCACTGTTGGGTAGGGCCTGTCTCTATATGTTGCCAACTTGGACTTCCCAAGCGCTTAGTACGGTGCTCTGCACACAGTAAGCGCTCAATAAATACGATTGAATGAATGAATGAATGAATGAAAGTCCATTCCCCTATAAGGTTGGAGGGAGAAGTAGTGTGGCTCAATGGCTAGAGAAGGTCCTGGGTTCTAATTCCGGCTCTGCCGCTCGTCTGCCGGGTGACCTTGGGCAAGTCACTTCCCTTCTGGGCGTCAGTTCCCTCATCTAGCAAATGGGGATGGAGACCGTGACGTGGGACAGGGATTGTGTCTAACCTGATTGGCTTGGACCATCCCAGCGCTTAATACAGTGCCTGGCACATAAATAATAGAAGTACCACGATTATTATTATGGTTCTCAGTCTCCCGTTTTCCTTCCGGCTGGCGGCAGATCATCGTGTCGTCTCTGAAACACGGCCTTTTCGGCGGGCAGTGGCTACAGCGGGTCAGCTACGCTCGCTGGCGGGGCATCTTCCGTTGCATCCCCATCTTCGGCATGTCGTTTGCCTGCCAGTCGTAAGTACCGCCAGTTATCAGCCGTGTGACTTTGGGCAAGTCCCTTCGCTTCTCTGGGCCTCCGTTTCCTCGTCTGGAAAATGGGGATTAAGACCGTGAGCCCCACGTGGGACGACGTGGTGATCTTGTAGCTACCCTAGTGCTTAGAACGGCGCTTGGCACATAGTAAGCACTTAGCAAATACCATTATTATTATTATTATGAGGAGGGAGGGCGTTTCAGGCCAGAGGCAGGATGTGGGCGAGGGGTCAGCGGTGACTTAGACGAGATGGAGGGACAGCGAGAAGTTTAGCACCAGAAGAGTGAAGAGAGTGGGCTGGAAATCCTAGCCCGGCAGTGAAAGTCAGCGAGGCGGGGAAGGGTGTCCAAAAAGCTTCCTCACCTGGGCCTCGGGGACGGGGTGGATCTAGAACTTCCTTTTTCTGAACTGTCCCCGTCGCCGACGTTTGTTTGTGCAGCCAAGTGTTACCCACTTACGACAGCCTAGATGAGCCGTCAGTCAAGATCATGAGCTCCATCTTTGCCTCCTCGCTCAACGTAGTCACCACCTTTTACATCACGGTAAGACGCCCTTCCTTCCTTCGTTCGTTCAGTCGTATTTATTGAGCGCTTACTGAGTGCGGAGCACTGTACTAAACGCTTGGGAGGGGACAATACAACAATAAACAGACATTCCCTGCCCACAACGGCTCACAGGCTTCTTCCCACCTCCTCGGTCTGCCAGCCAGGGAGTCGGTCAGTTGTATTGTTTTCATTCATTTGTATTTATTGAGCGCTTCTTGTGTGCAGAGCACTGGACTAAGCACTCGGGAGAGGACAACGGAATAGACACATCCCACCCGCAATGAACTTCCAGTCTAGAGGGGGGCAACAGAAATTAATAGAAATAAATAAAATGATAGATACAGACAGACAAGTGCCTCTCCCCTCTATGGGCTGGCCTGCCAGTCTCCTAACACCCCCCTCCTTTTTAAATTTTTTTTATGGCATTTGATAAGCGTTCAGTATGTTTCAGCCCCACGTTCTCCCCCCACCCCATCCGTCTTCCCGTCGGGACAGGTAGGATCCTTCGGTTACGTCAGCTTCACGGACGCCATCGCCGGCAACGTGCTGATGAACTTCCCCTCCAACCTGGTGACGGAAATGATCCGCGTGGGCTTCATGATGTCCGTGGCCGTGGGCTTCCCCATGATGATCCTCCCTTGCCGCCAGGCCCTCAACACGCTCCTCTTCGAGCAGCAGGTAAGGGGCTTCGCCATCAAGCCTTCGGGGCTATTTACTGAGCGATTCTTCTGAGCGGCAGGAAAGGGGGCTTCGCCGTCAATCCTTGGGTGCTATTTTCGGGGCGCTTCCTCCGAGCGGCAGGTAAGGGGCTTCGCCATCAAGGCCATGCAGCAGACGAGTGGCGGAGCCGGAATTCGAACCCACGGCCTGACTCCCAGCCCTGCTGCGAGTCACTTCACTTCTCCGCACCTCAGTTCCCTCTTCTGGAAAATGGGGGTTAAGCTCGTCTTGGGCAGGGAATGTGTCTGTATCGCTGCGCTGCCCTCTCCCACGTGGGACAACCTGATGACCCTGTATCTACCCCAGCGCTTACAACAGTGCTTGGCACATAGTAAGCGCTTAACAAGTACCATCATTCTTGTTCTTATTATTAGTGGGGGGACTGATTGCTGTCCCAGGGTGGGGGCCGGGAGTGGCAGTAGCCGCCGTCAGACCCCGGGATCCGTGGATTTTTTTGTGTGTCGTGCAGCAGAAGGACAGCACTTTCACAGCCGGAGGTTACATGCCCCCGCTGAGGTTTAAGGCCCTGACCCTGGCCATCGTGTTCGGAACCATGGTCGGCGGGATCATGATCCCCAACGGTAAGGCCGCGGGGGCGGGCAGGGAAGCGCGGCTGTCCCGTTCACTCGCTCGCATTTATTGAGCGCTGACCGTGGCAGAGCGTGTTGGTAGAGCTGGGAGTTTGTTCAGTCATTCATGCGGTCGGATTTATGAAGCGCTTACTGTGTGCAGAGCACTGGACTAAGCGCTTGGGAGATTCCGAGGCAATAGAGTTGGTACACCTGAGCCCTACCCTCATGGTCCTTATGTTTAAATGCTCTCTCCCTCTCCCCTCCTCTTCTCCCTCTCCTTTTCCCTCTCCCTCTGACTCTGTCTCTCTCCCCCTCTCTTTCTCCCTCTCCCTCTGACTCCGTCTCTCTCCCCGCTCCTCTCTCTCCTTTTCCCTCTCCCTTCCCTCTCTCTCTCTCCCGTCTCCCTCTGACTGTCTCTCTCTGTCTCCCCTCTCCTCTCTTCTTTTCCCTCTCCTTTCCCTCTCCCTCTCTCTGATTCTCTGTCTCTCTCCCCTCTCCCTCTGACTCTGTCTCTCTCTCCCCTCTCCCTCCGACTCTCTGTCTCTCTCCCCTCTCCTTCTTCTCCCTCTGACTCTGTCTCTCTCCCCACTCCTTCTTCCTCCCCTTCTGACTTTCTGTCTCTCTCCTTTTCCCTCTCCTTTCCCTCTCCCTCTCTCTGATTCTCTGTCTCGCTCCCCTCTCCCTCTGACTGTCTGTCTCTCTCTTCCCTCTCCTTCTCTCTGTCCTTTTCCCTCTCCTTTCCCTCTCCCTCTCTCTGATTCTCTCTCTGTCTCTTTTCCCTCTCCTTCCCCCTCTCCCTCTGACTCTGTCTCTCTCCCCTCTCTCCCTGACTCTCTCTCCCCTCACTCCTTCTCCCTCTCCCTCTGACTCTGTCTTTTTCTGTCTCCTTCTCCCTGCCTGTCTCTCTGACGCTCCGTCTCTCTCTGTTTTGCCCTCACCCTCTGCCCCCTCTTCTCGTGTCCAGTGGAAACGGTCTTGGGCCTCACCGGAGCCACCATGGGGAGCCTCATCTGTTTCATCTGCCCGGCTCTCATTTATAAGAAAATCCACAAGAAGGCCCTGTCCTCCCAGGTCAGTGATGTTCGACCCCCAACCCCACAGCCGATGCAGACCCCGGGACCCTCGCCTTCTCCTCTGGCACCCAAAGGGCCCGGAGGTGGCGAGGATGCCCGTGTTGCGTCCGGAAAACCGCCCCCGTCATCTTCACGAAGGCAGGGGAGCGGCGGAGGGCCCCCTCACCCACACCTCCCTCCGCCATTCCATTTCGGTGAGCTCAGGCCCTGCTAGAGCCCGGGCCTGGGAGTTAGAAGGTCATGAGTTCTAATCCCGGCTCTGCCAGTTGTCTGCTGTGTGACCTTGGGCAAGTTGCTTCACTGCTCTGGGCCTCAGTGACCTCATCTGGAAAATGGGGATGGAGACCGTGAGCCCCACGTGGGGCAGGGACTGTGTCCCAACCCGCTTTGCTTGTATCTACCCCAGCGCTTGGTACAATGCCTGGCACATAGCAAACGCTTAACAAGTTACCCTAATTGTTATTATAATTATTAGAGGGGAAGGCAGGCGTTAATAGAAAGAAATAAATGACAGATAATAATAATGATGGCATTTATTAAGTGCTTACTATGTGCAAAGCACTGTTCTAAGCGCTGGTAGGGATATAAGTGGGGCTGGGAGGGGGGATGAAGAAAGGGAGCGAGGGAGGGGGAGAAGAGGAAAGGAGGGTGCAGTCAGGGAAAGCCTCTTGGAGGAGTCAGGCCTTCCTTCAATAAGTCTTGGAAGGCGGGAGGGGGCCGAGCCGAAGCCCACCCGCCCTGCCGTTTGGCCGCTCTGGGTTCCAGGGAGGGCTTTCTCGTGTCATTCATTCGATCGCATTTACTGAGCACTTACTGTACTAAGTGCTTGGGAGCGTCCAGTATAACAGACACATCCCCAACACTTCCAGATCATCCTGTGGATCGGGCTGGGCATCCTGGTCATCAGCACCTACAGCACCTTGGCCGTGAGCGAGGACCGCCCGCCCGGCGCGGAGCAGGCCGCGCCCGCCGCCCGCCTGGGAGACGCCAAGGAGAACGTCCGGCCCAACTCCGCCAAGATATCCGGTAGGGCGAGCCCCGTCCCCTTCACAGCCCCCAAACCTCTCCTCCCCCGGGGCGGCCGGGGCAAGGGGCCCGAGGCGCCGCCGCGAGTTGGCACCGAGCCGGCCACCTGGAGGGAAGGGCACACGCAGCCAAAACGGGGCCTCTACCAGCCAGCGCCGCCCGGGCAGCGTTCCAGAAATGGGCCATTCACGGAGCTCAAAGGGATGTGGGCGCGTCTGGATGGGAGTCCGCGTTAGCTCCCCGTAACGAAGCCGGGAATTCTTCCTCCGCTTCGTGTCCCGGGCCGGGATGCGTCGCCCGGGCCTGCCGGTGGAGCTCTGGCCCCGGCGGTGGCCCCGTGCCCGTCTCGGTAGCCCTCGCCCGCCCGGCCCTCCCTCCTCCTCCAGGTCTCGTCCACGTCTGCAGTCCGTTTTCTGTTGGGGTCGGTGGGTCATCATCATCAATCGTATTTATTGAGCGATTACTGTGTGCAGAGCACTGGACTAAGCGCTTGGGAAGTCCAAGTTGGCAACATATAGAGACAGTCCCTACCCAACAGTGGGCTCACAGTCTAAAAGGGGGAGACAGAGAACAAAGCAAACATACTAACAAAATAAAATAAATAAATAGAATAGATATCATCATCATCATCAATCGTATTTATTGAGCGCTTACTGTGTGCGGAGCACTGTACTAAGCACTTGGGAAGTCCAAGTTGGCAACATATAGAGACAGTCCCTACCCAACAGTGGGCTCACAGTCTAAAAGGGGGAGACAGAGAACAAAGCAAACATACTAACAAAATAAAATAAATAGAATAGAATAGGTATCATCATCATCATCATCATCAATCGTATTTATTGAGCGCTTACTGTGTGCGGAGCACTGTACTAAGCACTTGGGAAGTCCAAGTTGGCAACATATAGAGACAGTCCCTACCCAACAGTGGGCTCACAGTCTAAAAGGGGGAGACAGAGAACAAAACAAACATACTAACAAAATAAAATAAATAGAATAGAATAGATATCATCATCGTCATCATCATCAATCGTATTTATTGAGCGCTTACTGTGTGCAGAGCACTGGACTAAGCGCTTGGGAAGTCCAAGTTGGCAACATATAGAGACAGTCCCTACCCAACAGTGGGCTCACAGTCTAAAAGGGGGAGACAGAGAACAAAGCAAACATACTAACAAAATAAAATAAATAGAATAGATATCATCATCAATCGTATTTATTGAGCGCTTACTGTGTGCAGAGCACTGTACTAAGCGCTTGGGAAGTCCAAGTTGGCAACATATAGAGACAGTCCCTACCCAACAGTGGGCTCAGTCTAAAAGGGGGAGACAGAGAACAAAACAAACATACTAACAAAATAAAATAAATAAATAGAATAGATATGTACAAGTAAAATAACTAAATAAAGAATCGGTTTTCCACCTGCCAGAGCAGTCCGATTTGTGACTGGGATTTTGGGCAGCAGCGTGGCTTAGCGGAGCAGGAGGTCATGGGTTCTAATCCCGGCTCTGCCACTTGTCTGCTGGGCGACCTTGGGCAAGTCACTTCAGTTCTCTGGGCCTCTGGTGTCTCATCTGGAAAAGGGGGATTGAGACCGCGAGGCCCACGTGGGACAGAGACTGTGTCCAACCCTATTTGCTCGTATCCACCCCAGTGCTTAGTACAGTGCCTGGCACAGAGTAAGCGTTTAACAAATGTCACAATTATTATTATGATTTGGGGTGGGGGCGGGCGTTGGCAACTGGGAGCTGTCTAGCATAGAAGAGGGATGGAAATGGGCCGGGGAGAAGGTTTTGCGGATGAGATTCTGCTGCTTTTAGTCCCTGGCTACCTTGATTCATTCATTGTCAAATTTATTGAGCCCTTTATTTATTTAAATTTATTTAAGGCCCTGCTGAGAGCTCACCTCCTCCAGGAGGCCTTCCCAGACTGAGCCCCTTCCTTCCTCTCCCCCTCGTCCCCCTCTCCATCCCCCCATCTTACCTCCTTCCCTTCCCCACAGCACCTGTATATATGTATATATGGTTGCACATATTTATTACTCTATTTATTTATTTATTTTACTTGTACATTTCTATCCTATTTATTTTATTTTGTTGGTATGTTTGGTTTTATTCTCTGTCTCCCCCTTTTAGACTGTGAGCCCACTGTTGGGTAGGGACTGTCTCTATGTGTTGCCAATTTGTACTTCCCAAGCGCTTAGTACAGTGCTCTGCACATAGTAAGTGCTCAATAAATACGATTGATTGATTGATTGAGCGCTTACTGGGTTCAGAGTACTGCACTAAGCGCTTGGGAGAGTCCAGTGTAACCGTAAACCTTCCTGTTGGTGAGAACATTCCCCCACCATCAACTCACTGTGGGCAGGGAACGTGTCTACTAAGTCTGTTGTATTGTCCTCTCCCAAGTGCTTAGTTCAGTGCGCTGCACACAGTAAGTGCTCAATAAATAATAATAATAATAATGATGATGGCATTTATTAAGCGTTTACTATGTGCAAAGCACTGGTCTAAGCCCTGGGGAGGTTACAAGGTGATCAGGTTGTCCCACAGCGGGGCTCACAGTCTTAATCCCCATTTTACAGATGAGGGAACTGAGGCCCTACTGAGAGCTCACCCAGACTGAGCCCCTTCCTTCCTCTCCCCCTCGTCCCCCTCTCCATCCCCCCATCTTACCTCCTTCCCTTCCCCACGGCATCTGTATATATGGATATATGTTTGTACATATTTATTACTCTATTTATTTATTTTACTTGTACATATCTATTCTATTTATTTTATTTTGTTAGTATGTTTGGTTTTATTCTCTGTCTCCCCCCTTTAGACCGTGAGCCCACTGTTGGGTAGGGACCGTCTCTATATGTTGCCAACTTGTACTTCCCAAGCGCTTAATACAGTGCTCTGCACACAATAAGCGCTCAATAAATACGATTGATGATGATGCAAAGCACTGTTCTAAGCGCTGGGGGATACAAGGTGATCAGGTTGTCCCACGTGGGGCTCGCAGTCTTAATCCCATTTTACAGATGAGGTCACTGAGGCACAGAGAAGTTAAGTGGCTTGCCCAAGGCCCCACAGCTAAGTTTCGGAGCCGGAATTCGAACCCATGACCTCTGACTCCAAAGCCCATGCTCTTTCCACTGAGCCATGCTGCTTCTCCAAATGGGGATTAGGGGGGGAAAATGGGGATTTAAGGCTTTGTGAACCCCTTGTGGGACAAGGGACTGTGTCCAACCTGATTACTTTGTATCCACCCCAGTTCTTAGAACAGTACTTGGCACCTAGTAAGTGCTTAACAAATACCGCTATTATTATTATTATCATCAATGATAAAAAACCTACCCCATGGGCCCCGGGATGACGACTATTTGGACACCGCCGTCTTATGCGAAGGCCAGTTGGCTCGGATGGCGTCTCCAACGTGAGACCCCCGGCCAGGACTATCGAAGGCTCTCCCGTCAGCGGCCCGCCACGGGAGGGTGCGAAGCCCTCTCAGAAACGCTGCGCTCCGTCCCGTACGGTGCGGCCGCAGACGGGTCTCCCGGGGAAGCTCAGGGAGGCAATTATCCGTTTAAAAAAAAGAAAAGCCAATCAGGCAATTGATCTCAGCGTCAGAAGGCGCCCCGTAGGGCCTTACGGGTGGTATTAAGATTTTGTACTATTTCTCGGCTCCTTAGTTTCCCGTTATTTCCTCTCTTTTCCTTTCCCTCTTTCTCACTCTCTCCTTCCTCCCCCTCCGCCGGCCCCGGTCCTCCACTGAGCAGGGTTGGATAACAAAGCCCCAATTCACAGAGGCTTTTTGTGCAGTCAGTCCCCTCTGCTCCCGACAGGGCTGGAAAAAGAGCCGGGCTCGGGAGAGGGGCCCGGGAGTTGGGGGGCGGGGAGGGCTCGGGGGCCACCGGGCCACGGGGCCACGGGTCTTGGGACGGCGGCCCATCCGGCGCTGAGGGCGGCGAAGTTGAAGCGGTGAGGAAGGGGCAGAAGCTGGAAATCTCTGGGCTCCCCCCTCTGCCCCCTAATAATAATAATAATGGCATTTATTAAGCGCTTACTACATGCAAAGCACTGTTCCAAGCACTGGGGAGGTTACAAAGGTGATCAGGTTGTCCCCCGGGGGCCTCACAGTCTTCATCCCCATTTGACAGATGAGGGAACTGAGGCATAGAGAAGTGAAGTGACGTGCCCAAAGTCACCCAGCTGACAATTGGCGGAGCCGGGATTCGAACCCATGACCTCTGACTCCAAAGCCCGGGCTCTTTTCCACGGAGCCATGCTGCTTCCCCTACCCACCGTCGGCGGCTCGGCCGAAGGAAAAGTTCAAGCCGGGGAATGTGGCGCCCTGCTGCTCGCCCCCGGGCCTCAAGAGACGGCTTTTACCAGTTCCCCTTCTGGGTCACAGGTCTTCTCCTCCTCCTCCTTCTCATTTTCCTTGTCCTCCTCCTCCTTGCCCTCCTTATCCTCCTCCTGCTTGTCCTCCTCATCCTTCTCCTTGTTCTCTTTCTCCTCCTCCTCGTCATTCCTTCAATCGTATTTATTGAGGGCTTACTGTGCGCAGAGCACTGTACTAAGCGCTTATCCTCCTCAGCCTCCTTCTTTCCGTCTCCCATAGTCCTCCTTGCCCCCCTTCCTCCCTCTCTCCCTCCCCCCGTCCCCACCATCTCCATCATCATCATCATCAATCGTATTTATTGAGCGCTTACTATGTGCAGAGCACTGTACTAAGCGCTTGGGAAGTACAAATTGGCAACATATAGAGACAGTCCCTACCCAACAGTGGGCTCACAGTCTAAAAGGGGGAGACAGAGAACAAAACCAAACATACTAACAAAATAAAATAAATAGAAAAGATATGTACAAATAAAATAAATAAATAGAGTAACAAATATGTACAAACATATATATATATATATATATATATATATATATATATATATATATATGTATACATATATCTCCACTCCTCATGACTGCTGCCGTGTCGGGATGACTGACCCCGGATTCATCTCCCTGATGCAATTCAGGATTCCCGTCCAGCCGGGACCGGGGCGGCTCCCTAGGCCCCGACGCCAGACACCGAGGGGCCCCGTCTTCCCGCCCGCCAGCTCCCGGAGGGCCTGGTCCCGCCCCGGCCGGCACCGCATCCGCCAGGGAATGCCGTCCGGAGCAGCGGCCTAGGGGAAAGGGCACTGGCCTGGGATTCAGGGTCCCGGCCTGCTCTCGGTCAATCCATCAATCAGTCGCTCGTTCAGTCAGTCGAATTTATTGAGCGCCCACAGCGCACGGAGTCCTGTCCTAAACCCTCGGGAGAGGACAATATAGCAGTCAATAGACGCATTCCCTGCCCGCAACGACCTGACAGTCTAGAGGCGGGGAGACAGATGTGAACAGAAATAAATAAATAAATAATAATAATGTTGGTATTTAAGTGCTTACTATGTGCAAAGCACTGTTCTAAGAGAAGCAGCGTGGCTCGGTGAAAAAAGCCCGGGCTTTGGAGTCAGAGGTCATGGGTTCAAATCCCGGCTCCACCACTTGTCACCTGTGTGACTCTGGGCAAGTCACTTCACTTCTCTGTGCCTCAGTTACCTCATCTGTAAAATGGGGACTAAGTATGTGAGCCCCAGGTGGGACAACTTGATTACTTTGTATCTACCCCAGCGCTTAGAACAGTGCTTTGCACATAGTAAGCGCTTAATAAATGCCATCAGTTTTTTTTTTCTAAGTGCTGGGGTAGATACAAGGTGATCAGGTTGTCCCACGAGGGGCTCACAGTCTTCATCCGCATTTTGCAGGTGAGGGAAGTGAGGCCCAGAGAAGTGAAGTGACTTGCCCAAAGTCACAGAGCTGACAAGTGGCGGAGCCGGGATTTGAACCCACGGCCTCCGACTCCAAAGCCCGGCCTCTTTCCATTGAGCCAGATGGAAGGGGGAGGTGAATAACGGGAGCAAGTCAGGGTGACGCAGAAGGGAGCGGGGGAAGAAGAAAGGAGGGTGCAGTCGGGGAAAGCCTCTTGGAGGATTTGGGCCTTCAGAGAAGCAGCGTGGCTCTGTGGAAAGAGTGCGGGCTTGGGAGGCAGAGGTCACGGGTTCGAATCCCACCTCCCCCACATGTCTGCTGTGTGACCTTGGGCAAGTCACTTCACTTCTCTGTGCCTCAGTTCCCTCATCTGTAAAATGGGGATTAAGACTGTGGGCCCCACGGGGGACAACCTCATCTCCTTGTGTTCCCCCCAGCGCTTAGAACAGTGCTTTGCACATAGTAAGCGCTTAACAAATACCAACATTATTATTATTATTATTAATAAGGCTTCGAAGTCGGTGGCTACCAGCTTTGAGAGGGAGGGCGTGCCAGACGTGACTAGAAATAAAGGACGTGACGGATTTGGACATGAGTGCTGTGGGATTGAGGGCCGGGGGAATAAAGGGAGGAAATGGAAGTCCAGCCCGGATCGCTCCCCTCTCCCGGTGTCCACCTGGTCTCCGTCCCACTTTACAGCTTGGGTTGAAATATGGGCCGTTTCATCCGTCGTCAAAGCAGCGTGGCCCAGGAGCGGCCTAGAGCCCGGGGCTGAGAGTCAGAGCACCTGGGTTCTAATCCCGCTCTGCCTCGTGTGTGCTGAGCGTCCTTGGGTCAATCGCTTCACTTCTCCAGGCTTCAGTTCCCTCATTTGTCAAATGGGGATGAAGACCCTGAGCCCCACATGGAACGGGGACCGCGTCCATCCCGATTTAGCTTGGATCTACCCCAGTACTTAGAGCCTGGCACGTAGTAAGCGCTTAAGAAATGCCATTTTTTAAAAGATTACTAAATTTCCTCCTCCTTTCCCAAGAAACCATGTCTGTCGACATCGGTTTGGGCTCCCAGCCATGAGCTCTGCACACAGCGGGCCCCCTTCCGTGTCTCCCTTGTCCTTGGATTTGCTCCCTTTCTCCCCCACTCCCTCAGCCCCACACCCTTACGTCCAGATACATCATTTTTAAATTTTCACTCATTCCTTCATTCAGTTGTATTTACTGAGCGCTTACTGTGTGCAGAGCACTGTACTAAGCACTTGGGAAGTCCAAGTTGGCAACATATAAAGACGGTCCCTACCCAGCAATGGGCTCACCGTCTAGAAGGGGGAGACAGACAACAAAACAAAACATATTCACAGAATAAAATAAGTAGAATAGTAAATATGTACGAGTAAAATAAATAGAGTAATAAATCTGTACAAACATGTATACAGGTGCTGTGGGGAGGGGAAGGAGGGAGGGTTTTGGTGACGGATTGGATGTGAGGGACGTGATGTCTGTATTGATGTCCATCTCCTCCCTAGACCGTAAACTCATTGTGGGCAGGGAAAGTGCTTATTGTTGTATGGTCCTCTCCTGAGTGCTTAGTACGGTGCTGTGCACACAGTAAGCGCTCAATAAATACCGCGGATTGATTGACGATGCTACTAAAATTGACCGCGAGATGATTGTGATTTTGTAGCCATTGGAAACCCACGCCAGTAGCCTGATCGGAAGCTGGGCGAGGGGTAGAAAAACACTTTTCCGGATTCCCAAGTTGGAAGTTCCGACGCCAGGTTTTAATAATAATAATGATCAGTCAATCAATCAATCAATCGTATTTATTGAGCGCTTACTGTGTGCAGAGCACTGTACTAAGCGCTTGAGAAGTACAAGCTGGCAACATATGCTGATTATGATTATTGTTATGGTGCTTTTTAAATGCTTACTATGTGCCAAGCACTGTTGTAAGCACTTGGGTAGATACGAGTTAGATTGGATGAAGTCCCTGTCCCACGCGGGGCTCACTCTTCGACCCCGCATGGGGCTCACCCTCATAATCCCCATTTTACCAATGAGGGGACTGAGGAACATAGAAGTGAAATGACTTGTCCAGGGTCACTCAGCAGACAAGGGGTGAAGCAGGCATTAGAACCCAGGTCCTTTGGATTCCCAGGCCCCGGCTTTATCCACTAGGCCACGCTGCTTCTCTATAAATCAATTCATTCAATCACTCATTCATTCAATCATATTTATTGAGCGCTTACTGTGAGCAGAGCACTGGACTAAGCGCTTGGGAAGTACAAGTTGGCCACATATAGAGACGGTCCCTACCCGACAGCGGGCTCAGTTGTATTTATTTCGTGCTTACTGTGTGCACTGTACTAAGCACTTGGGAGAGTACAATGTAACAATAATTGTTATAATATACAACAGAGAATGGACACATTCTCTGCCCACAATAATAATAATGATGATGGCATTTATTAAGCGCTTACTATATGTAAAACACTGTTCTAAGCATTGGGGAGGTTACAAGGTGATCAGGTTGTCCCGGAGGGGACTCACAGTTTTTAATCCCCATTTTACAGATGAGGTAACTGAGGCACAGAGAAGTGAAGTGACTTTCCCAAAGTCACCCAGCTGACAACTGGCATAGCCGGGATTTGAACCCATGATCTCTGACTCCAAAGCCCGGGCTCTTTCCACTGAGCCACGCTGCACAATGAGCTCTCAGTCGAAAGAGGGTGCAGACGTATATACGTACGTAGACTGCGTACGCAAGAACCTGGGCTTGGGAGTCAGAGGTCTTGGGTTCTAATTCCAGCCCTGCCACTTGTCTGCCGTGTGACCTTGGGCAAGTCACTTCACTTCTCAGTGCCTCAGTTACTCATCTGTAAAATGGGGATGGCGAGTGAGAGCCCCATTTCATGTGTGTCCAACGTGATTACCTTGTATCTCTCCCGGCACTTAGAACAGTGCTTGACATAGAGCAAGCGTTTAACAAATAGCGAAATTATTATTGTTATTATTATGAATGTAACCAACATATTGTGGATGTAATAACGGCTACAGATCCCCATTTACCGGATGAGAAAACCGAGGCCCAGCCAAGGGAAGTGACTTCCCCAGTGTCACCCGGGGGGTCAGTAGCGGCCCTGGGGTTCGAGATTCCGTGCCCCGAGACCTCTCCCAAGCGCTTAGTATAGTACCTGTATATATGTATATATGTTTGTACATATTTATTACTCTATTTATTTATTTATTTTACTTGTACATATCTATTCTATTTTATTTTGTTAGTATGTTTGGTTTTGTTCTCTGTCTCCCCCTTTTAGACTGTGAGCCCACTGTTGGGTAGGGACTGTCTCTAGATGTTGCCAATTTGTACTTCCCAAGCACTTAGTACAGTGCTCTGCACATAGTAAGCGCTCAATAAATACGATTGATGATGATGATGATGATGATGCACTGCACCCCATAAGCGCTCAATAAATAGGATTGATAGTGGATCAATGGTGCCACCTGGTGGCCGATGGAGGGCACATCTCCATGAGAAGCAGCGTGGCTCAGTGGGAAGAGCCCGGGCTTTGGAGTCAGAGGTCACGGGTTCAAATCCCGACTCCGCCAGTTGTCAGCTGTGTGACTTTGGGCAAGTCACCTCACTTCTCTGGGCCTCAGTTCCCTCATCTGTAAAATGGGGATGAAGACTGGGAGCCCCCCGTGGGACAACCTGATCGCCTTGTAACCTCCCCAGTGCTTAGAACAGTGCTTTGCACATAGTAAGCGCTTAATCATCATCATCATCATCAATCGTATTTATTGAGCGCTTACTATGTGCAGAGCACTGTACTAAGCGCTTGGGAAGTACAAATTGGCAACATATAGAGACAGTCCCTACCCAACAGTGGGCTCACAGTCTAAAAACGCCATCGTTATTATTATTATCTCCCAAAGCACCGCTCATCCCGGCCCGGGTCCGAAAGCTTGGCCCGTTTTTGTTCCCGAAAAAACCGGGAATTAGGGCAGTCTTCTCTTCCGTCCCGGCCGGGGAGATGGAACCCCGCTGACCTTGCCGCCCTCTCAGTCCAGAACCCGGGTGTCCAGGCGGCCGGCGACGGCCGCGAGAAGCCGAAGCCGGCCGGCGGGCAGGACGAGGTGGCCCCGCCGCAGATCGAGGTGCCCGCGGACTTGCCCCAGCGGCAGCGGGCCCCGGAGAAGCTCCCGGAGCCGGAGCCGGAGCGGGAGCGGGAGGAATTGCAACTGGACCGTCCCGACCAAGGTAGCGTGGAGAGGGACGGGGAAGGAGTCCGACGGTGCCCGGAATTCCCTCATTCATTCGTTCATTTGTAATATCTGCATATAGTAAGTGCTCAATAAATACGATTGATGATTTATTGAGTGCTTAACCCTGTGGAGAGCACTGTACTAAGCTCTCTGGAGAGCGTGGCACAGCGATAACAGTGACGTGCCCTGCCCACGATGAGCTTAAACCGTCTAGAGCGGGGAGGTGGGCATTAATAGAAAGAAATAAATGAGGGATGTGGACATAAGCAGCGTGGCTCAGTGGAAAGAGCCCGGGCTTTGGAGTCAGAGGTCATGGGTTCAAATCCCGGCTCCGCCACTTGTCAGCTGTGTGACTTTGGGCAAGTCACTTCACTTCTCTGGGCCTCAGTTCACTCATCTGTAAAATGGGGATTAAAACTGTGAGCCCCCCCCCGTGGGACAACCTGATCACCTTGTAAACTCCCCAGCGCTTAGAACAGTGCTTTGCACATAGTAAGCGCTTAATAAATGCCATCATCATCATCATCATAAGCGGTGTGGGGCTGGTGAATAAAGGGAGCGAGTCAGGGCCGTGCAGAAGGGAGTGTGAGCCCACTGTTGGGTAGGGACCGTCTCTGTATGTTGCCAACTTGTACTTCCCAAGCGCTTAGTACAGTGCCCTGCACACAGTAAGCGCTCACTAAATACGATTGAATGAATGAATGACTGAGTGGGAGATGAGGAAAAGTCAGGGCTTAGTCTGGGAAGGCCTCTGGGAGGAGATGGGCCTTCGATATGGCTTTGAAGACGGGGAAGAGTCGTTGTGTGTGGGATTTGTGTTTATGTTGCCAACTTGTACTTCCCAAGCGCTTAGTACAGTGCCCTGCACACAGTAAGCGCTCACTACATACGATTGAATGAATGAATGATTGAGTGGGAGATGAGGAAAAGTCGGGGCTTAGTCTGGGAAGGCCTCTGGGAGGAGATGGGCCTTTGATACGGCTTTGAAGACGGGGAAGAGTCGTGTGTGGGATTTGTGTTTACGTTGCCAACTTGTACTTCCCAAGCGCTTAGTACAGTGCCCTGCACACAGTAAGCGCTCAATAAATACGATTGAATGAATGAATGAATGAATTTGAGGAGGGAGGGCGTTCTGGGGACGGCGGCGAGACTTTTAGGCCGTGAGCCCACTGTTGGGTAAGGGCTGTCTCTATATGTTGCCAACTTGGACTTCCCAAGCGCTTAGTCCAGTGCTGTGCACACAGTAAGCGCTCAATAAATACGATTGATTGATTGAGACAGAGTTAGGGTTCACGCCCCCCCTTTGCATTGGTCCTCGGCTCTGACTGTTCCCCCCTGCTTCGGCCAAAGCAACTTGCCGGATGCCCCTTTCGCACCCCCCGGAGCGGACGCCCTCAGCTGCCTTCTCTGCCCCTCTCCAGGCATTGCCGTGCCCGTCGGGGAGGCCCACCGCCACGAGCCGCCCGTGCCCCGGGACGAGGTCGCCGTGGACGAGGGCCAGGACGGCGAAGAGCCGGCGAAGATGGGCCCCCCTCGCGAGGGAGCCGAGCCCCCCGCCCCGGCCCGGGGGGACGGAGCCGGGGGAGCCCCCGCGCCCTCCGACAGAAAGCAGCGCCAGCCCGAGAGACAGCCCGGCGCCCGGGAGGACGGGAGGGCGGACCGAGCCCCGCCGGGGACCCCCGAGGTCCCCCCGGGACCCCCGGCCGGCCACCCCGACGAGCGGCAGCAGGCCGACGCGGCCGGAGGAGCGGAGCAGGCGGCCGCCCGGGCTCCCGGCCCTCCGGAGGAGATGGGGCGGCCCCCCGGGACCCCCGGGGCCGGCGAGGAGCCCCCCGTTCCGGCCGGGGGGGACGGTGAGAACGGGCCCCTCGCCTGCCACGCGATTAGCGTACGAATGGAGCCGTCCCCCTGCCCACCTGTCAGATGGCTGTCAAAAAGTCGCGCGCCCGGCTACTAAACGTCAGGCGGCCCCCCGGGGACCGGCGGGGAGGGGAGGATGGGCACCCCTGACAGGTAACACGTTGCTAAGTGCCCGCCCAACCCCCCGACAGGACCCGTCTTGCATTTTAATGGGCCGAGGCATTAAACGTTGGCGCGCCGCCGTGGGCCTAGGCGATTGTTAAATATCTTCGTATTTGTTTTCTTTGATTACGACTTCCCCGGTAATCGTCGGGTCGGACGTAAACCGGGCTGGGGAGAGCGGGAGGGGGGCGCGGAGAGTAATTTTAGGGCACATCTGCCGTCTCCTTTTGTTTCTCGGGTGCTTCTTCCTTTTAAATCTTTTTCTTTTTTTGTCGTCTGTGTGTGTTTTCTTTTGTCTCCTCCTCGCCGCTCCGCGATCCAAACCACGCCGGTAAACGGTCTGCCCTGCATGCCCACAGGTCGGCAGCCTCAGCGGCCCCAGGACGGGCAGAGCCAAGAAGACACCGGTGGCAAGTTGGAGGGTAAGGCCGCTTCTCGTCGCTGATCGCACCCCCTCGGCCCGCTGCTGGGACCCCTTCCCCTTCTCCCTTTTCCTCCCCACTGGATCCCCGGCGGACCGCCCGCTCGATCGTGTTTGTCGAGCGCTCGTCGTGGGCAGAGCGCTGGCCCGAGCACTCGGGAGAGTCCAGGAGAGTTGGTAGAGGCGATTCCCTGCCCGCAGAGAGCTGACAGTCTACCGTGTGCAAAACACTGGACTAAACGCTTGGGAGAGTCCAGCATCATCATCAATCGTATTTATTGAGCGCTTACTATGTGCAGAGCACTGTACTAAGCGCTTGGGAAGTACAAATTGGCAACATATAGAGACAGTCCCTACCCAACGGTGGGCTCACAGCTCCAGCAGAGTTGGTCGATGTGATCCCCTGCCCTCAATAGTAATAATAACCAATCACACAGTATTATTGTGGTTGTTACATAATATGTAATATATTATTGTTATTATGGTATTTGTTAAGCACTTACTATGTGCCAAGCCCTGTTCTAAGCACTGGGGTAGGTACAAGCTAATCAGATTGGACACAGTCCCCGTCCCCCGTGGGGCTCACCATCTCAGTTGCCTTTTACAGCTGAAGAGATGGATAAGCGGGGGGTTTCTTTTTGGTGTTTAAGCGCTCACTATGTGCCAGGCACCGTACTGAGCGCTGCGGTCGATCCAAGCTAATCAGCTGGACGCGGTCCCTGTCCCATGAAAGGCCCATGACTGCTCAGCACTGGCCCTGCCTCCGCCGGGACCGAGTCCTGAGAGTCATTCATTCGGTTGGATTTATTGAGCGCTTCCTGTTTGCAGAGCACTGTACTGAGCGCTTGGGAGAATCCGATAGAACAATACACAGACACATTCCCTGCCCATAACAAGCTGGCAGTCCAGAGAGGGAGATGGATATGAATAGAAAGAAATAAATGACAGATAGGGATGTAGGCGGTGTGGGGTTGGGAGGGGGGGTAATAATAATAATGGTGGCATCTGTTAAGCGCTTACTATGTGCAGAGCACTGTTCTAAGTGCTGGGAGGTGACCAGGTTGTCCCAAGTGGGGCTCACAGTCTTCATCCCCATTTTACAGATGAGGGAACTGAGGCCCAGAGAAGTGAAGTCTTCTAGACTGTGAGCACACTTGGGTAGGGACCGTCTCTAGATGTTGCCAACTTGTACTTCCCAAGCGCTTAGTCCAGTGCTCTGCACACAGTAAGTGCTCAATAAATACGATTGAATGAATGAAGTGACTTGCCCAAAGTCACCCAGCTGACAATTGGCAGAGCCGGAATTTGAACCCGTGACCTCTGACTCCAAAGCCCGGGCTCTTTCCGCTGAGCCACGCTGCTTCTCCATGTAAAGGGATGACTAAAAGGGGCAAGTCAGGGCGACGCAGAAGGGAGCGGGAGAAGAGGAAAGGCGGGGGGCAGTCAGGGAAGGCCTCTGGGAGGAGACGGGCCTTCATTGAGGCTTTGAAGAGGGGGAGAAGGATGGGCTGTCGGATAGGAGCCCCAACTTCCCGCCCCCACCCCGGGGTGGTCCGTGCCTCTGCTGGCGGGCGACCAATTTAGTACAGTGCTCTGCACATAGTAAGCGCTCAATAAATACGATTGATTGATTGATTGATTGGCGGGCGACCCGCCCTCGTAGCCCAGAATGAGCAGGGCCAGCACGGCGGAGGGTGGGCACCGCGGGCGAGACCGTTGGGGGCGGGCGGAGGGGGCGCCCGGGATGGAGGCAGGTAGTTGACCCTCAGGGGGACGGCCCATAGGCATCATCATCATCATCAATCGTATTTATTGAGCGCTTACTGTGTGCAGAGCACTGTACTAAGCGCTTGGGAAGTACAAGTTGGCAACATATGGAGACAGTCCCCACCCAACAGTGGGCAAGGCCGAAGCAGCGTGGCTCAGTGGAAGGAGCCCGGGCTTGGGAGCAGAGGTCAGGGGTTCAAATCCCGGCTCTGCCTCTTGTCTTGTCAAGGAGAGCTCACCTCCTCCAGGAGGCCTTCCCAGACTGAGCCCCTTCCTTCATCTCCCACTCAGTCATTCATTCATTCAATCGTATTTAGTGAGCGCTTACTGTGTGCAGAGCACTGTACTAAGCGCTTGGGAAGTACAAGTGGGCAACAAACACAAATCCCACACACAACGACTCTTCCCCGTCCTCAAAGCCGTATCGAAGGCCCATCTCCTCCCAGAGGCCTTCCCGGACTAAGCCCCGACTTTTCCTCATCTCCCACTCATTCATTCATTGAATCGTATTTAGTGAGCGCTTACTGTGTGCAGGGCACTGTACTAAGCGCTTGGGAAGTGCAAGTTGGCAACCTACAGGGACGGTCCCTACCCAACAGTGGGCTCACACTCCCTTCTGCACGGCCCTGACTCGCTCCCTTTATTCACCCGCCCCACACCGCTTATGATGATGATGATGATGGCATTTATTAAACTCTTACTATGTGCAAAGCACTGTTCTAAGCGCTGGGGAGTTTACAAGGTGATCAGGTTGTCCCACGGGGGGGGGGCTCACAGTCTTAATCCCCATTTTCCAGATGAGGGAACTGAGGCCCAGAGAAGTGAAGTGACTTGCCCAAAGTGCAAACCCGGTGTATGATTTTTGGGTCGGAGGAGGACCCTATTTTTACGCCGATCGTGTCACTCAGTCCCACTCCCCGCCCCGGCCCCTTCCGATCGGTTCCGGTGCTTTTGTCCTCGTGCGTTTTGCCGGCGCCCCGGAGACACTTGACGGTTTCCCCATCTGTTTCTCTTCCTTAACGCTTCTCCACGGGACTGAAACAGCCGAGATTAAAAAGCTAGTCGCAGGTAGGAGCGCCAGGCCGGCGTCCGAACGGCCAAAACCCACCGCCCGCCTCGGGCACCGGGAACCCGGAATGAGTTCCCGGGCTGTTCAGCGTGACCCCGTCCCCCCGGGCCGGGAAGCGCGTTGCATGAGCATGCGTGGCGGAGCCTCGTCCCGCGGAGGGGGACACCCTTGGCAGGCGGGGGGTCCCGGGCGCCGCCCCCAGCCCGCTCCCCGGGGATCCGTCTCCGACTCGTTCCCGGCGGCCGGACGTAGTCGTTCATTCAATCATATTTATTGAGCGCTTACTGTGTGCAGAGCACTGTACTAAGCGGTTGGGAAGTCAAAGTCGGTAACGTATAGAGACGGTCCCTACCCAACAGCGGGCTCAGAGTGTAGAAGGGGGAGACAGGCAGCAAAACAAAACGTGTGGACAGGTGTCAAGTCGTCAGAACAGATAGAATTAAAAATCGTTAACGAAATGAATAGTAAATGTATACAAGTGAAATAGAGTAATAAATCTGGCCAAACATCTATACAGGCGCTGTGGGGAGGGGAAGGAGGTAGGGCGGCAGGGATGGGGAGGAAGAGAGGAAAAAACAGCTTCCATTTTGGGACCCCTGGATTGGAATCGGTTTGAAGTGGGCTACGTGGGCATCGCCCATTCCGAGGCAGAACTGGCGTCTTTGTCGATAATAATTGCGCTGTTTTTTAAGCGCTTACTATATGCCAAGCACCATAGTAAGCACCGGGGGAGATACAAGATAGGTTGGGCACAGACTCTGTCCCACGGGGGACTCACAGTCTCCATCCCCATTTTACAGATGGGGTAACCGAGGCCCAGAGAAGTGAAGTGACCTAAGGTCACAATTATTCTGGGTTGTTTCTTGGGGTCCTTTCGGGACGGGTCGGCCCCTTTGGCTTAGGATGGATTGAGGGCGCTGCAGGCCAGAGAAGTCACCAAGCGATCTCTCAATTAATGGTATTTACTGAGCTCTAGGCAGAGCTCTCGACTAAGCACTTGGGAGAGGACAACAGAGTTAATCTCAGTGTGTAATCAATCAATCATTCGTATTTTTTGAGCGCTTACTGTGTGCAGAGCACTGTACTAAGCGCTTGGGAAGTCCAAGTTGGCAACATATACAGTCATCATCATCATCATCATCATCAATCGTATTTATTGAGCGCTTACTATGTGCAGAGCACTGTACTAAGCGCTTGGGAAGTACAAATTGGCAACATACAGAGACAGTCCCTACCCAACAGTGGGCTCACAGTCTAAAAGGGGGAGGCAGAGAACAAAACCAAACATACTAACAAAATAAAATAAAGAGAAAAGATATGTACAGGTAGAATAAATAGAGTAGTAAATATGTACAAAGTGCTAAGTGGTATTTATTGAGCGCTTACAGTGTTCAGAGCACTGGAAGAAGCGCTTTGGGTGAGTCCGGAATAACAGCGTCGGCAGGCGCGTTCCCTGCCCACAACGAGCTTCCCGTCTAGAGGAGCCGAGGGAGCTGTTATGTGAAGGAGGGAAACCGGGTCCTCCCTGGCGCTCAATTAGGTGTCGGGGTCGGGCCGGGCCCCGGGAGTCCTCGGCTCCTCTCACCCCCTCGGTGCCTGTGGTCTAGAAAACAAAGGAACCAATTGATGGTACTTATTGAGCACTTACTAGGGGCAGAGCACTGGACTAAGCGCTTGGGAGTGCTAAGCACTTAATACAGTGCTAAGTGCTTAGTACAGTGCTCTGCACACAGTAAGCGCTCAATAAATACGATTGATGATGATGGGAGAGTCAGCAGACATGTTCCCGCCCAACAAGCTTACAGTTTAGAGTCCCTGCTTTATTTTTTTATAGTATTTGTTAAGCAACTACCATTCATTCAATCAATCGTGTTTATCGAACGCTTGCTGTGTGCAGAGCACTGTACTAAGCGCTTGGGAGAGGACAATACAGCGATAAACAGGCACATTCCCTGTCCCCAACGAGCTCAGACTTGACAGGGGGAGACAGACATTAATATAAAATAAATAATTGATGGACATTCATTCAATCATTCAATCGTATTGAGCGCTTACTGTGTGCAGAGCACTGTACTAAGCGCTTGGGAAGTACAAGTATCGCTTAGTACAGTGCTAAGCGCTTAGTACAGTGCTCTGCACACAGTAAGCGCTCAATAAATACGATTGACGATGATGGGAGAGTCAGCAGACATGTTCCTGCCCAACAAGCTTACAGTTTAGAGGCCCTGCTTTTTTTTTTTTTTTTAGTATTTGTTAAGCAACTAGTGTTCATTCATTCAATCAGTCGTATTTATCGAACGCTTGCTGTGTGCAGAGCACTGTACTAAGCGCTTGGGAGAGGACAATACAGCAATAAACAGGCACATTCCCTGTCCCCAACGAGCTCAGACTAGACAGGGGGAGACAGACATTAATATAAAATAAATAATTGATGGATATTCATTCATTCAATCATTCAATCGTATTTATTGAGCGCTTACTGTGGGCAGAGCACTGTACTAAGCGCTTGGGAAGTACAAGTAGCGCTTAGTACAGTGCTAAGTGCTTAGTACAGTGCTCTGCACACAGTAAGCGCTCAATAAATACGATTGACGATGATGGGAGAGTCAGCAGACATGTTCCTGCCCAACAAGCTTACAGTTTAGAGGCCCTGCTTTTTTTTTTTTTTAGTATTTGTTAAGCAACTAGTGTTCATTCATTCAATCAGTCGTATTTATCGAACGCTTGCTGTGTGCAGAGCACTGTACTAAGCGCTTGGGAGAGGACAATACAGCGATAAACAGGCACATTCACTGTCCCCAACGAGCTCAGACTAGACAGGGGGAGACAGACATTAATATAAAATAAATAATTGATGGATAGTCATTCATTCATTCAATCATTCAATCGTATTTATTGAGCGCTTACTGTGTGCAGAGCACTGTACTAAGAGCTTGGGAAGTACAAGTTGGCAACATATAGAGACGGTCCCTACCCAACAGCGGGCTCACAGTCTAGAAGGGGGAGACAGACAACAAAACACAACGTATTAACAAAATAAAATAAATGTACGTGAGTGGTGTGGGGCTGGCATGGGGGAAGAATAAAGGGAACAAGTCAGGGCGCCGCAGTATAATAATATAATAATTATGATGGTATTAAGCGCTTACTATGTGCAAAGCACTGTTCTAAGCACTGGGGGGGATACAAGGTGATCAGGTTGTCCCACGTGGGGCTCACAGTCTTCATCCCCGTTTTACAGATGAGGGAACTGAGGCCCAGAGCAGTGAAGTGACTTGCCCAGAGTCACCCAGCTGACAAGTGGCGGAGCCGGGATTTGAACCCATGACCTCTGACTCCAAAGCCCGGGCTCTTTCCACTGAGCCACGCTGCTTCCCGTGCACCAGAATGTGGCAGGCACTGTACTAAACGCTGCGGGAGGAGTTGGACACAGTCCCTGTCCCACGTGGGGCTCTCCGTCTTGATCCCCTTCTGACCCAGGCGGGAACTGAGGCCCAGAGAAGTGAAGCGACTTATCAATCAATCAATCAATCGTATTTATTGAGCGCTTACTGTGTGCAGAGCACTGTACTAAGCGCTTGGGAAGTACAAGTTGGCAACATATAGAGACAGTCCCTACCCAACAGTGGGCTCACAGGGTCTCGCAGCAGACAAGCGGCGGAGACCCCGGATCCTTCGGACACCCAGGGGCGCGGGCTTTTTTCCACCAGGCCGCTCCGCTCGCTCTGAGAAGAGGCTCGTGAGCCGCTCATAACGGCGTCGATGTCCAAGCGCTTAGTACAGTGCTCTGCACATAGTAAGCGCTCAATAAATACGATTGATGATGATGATGTCTCGAGAAGCAGCAGGGCGGAGTGGCGAGAGCCCGGGCCCGCGAGTCAGAAGGTCATGGGTTCTGATCCCGGCTCCGCCACTTGTCTGCTGGGTGACCTTGGGCGAGTCACTTCACTTCTGGAGAAGCAGCGTGACTCAGTGGAAAGCGCCCGGGCTTTGGAGTCAGAGGTCGTGGGTTCAAATCCCGGCTCCGCCACATATCAGCTGTGTGACTTTGGGCAAGTCGCTTAATAATAATAGTAATGGCGTTCATTAAGCGCTTACTATGTGCAAAGCACCATTCTAAGCGCTGGGGGGATACAAGGTGATCAGGTGGTCCCACGGGGGGCTCACAGTCAATCCCCATTTTCCAGGTGAGGGAACTGAGGCCCAGAGAAGCGAAGTGACTTGCCCAAAGTCACACAGCTGCCAGTTGGCAGAGCCGGGATTTGAACCCAGGGCCACTGACTCCAAAGCCCGGGCTCTTTCCGCTGAGCCACGCGGCTTCTCTGGGCCTCAGTGACCTCATGTGTAAAATGGGGATGAAGACTTGTGAGCGCCCCCGTGGGCCAGCCTGATCACCTTGTAACCTCCCCAGCGCTTACAACAGTGCTTGGCACCTAGTAAGTGCTTAATAAATGCCATTATCATTACTATTCTGGGCCTCGGTTCCCTCGTCCGTAAAATGGGGATTGAGACGGTGAGCCCCGCGTGGGGCAGGGGACTGCGTCCAACCCGATTTGCGTGGATCCAGCGCTTAGTACGGTGCCCGGCGCGGGGTAGGCGCTGAAGAAGCGGCGTCGATATTATCCGTCGATATTATCATCATCATCATCAATCGTATTTATTGAGCGCTTACTATGTGCAGAGCACTGTACTAAGCGCTTGGGAAGTAGGCTGGGAAACCTTCCCAGACTGAGCCCCTTCTTTCCTCTCCCCCTCGTCCCCCTCTCCATCCCCCCGTCTTACCTCCTTCCCTTCCCCACAGCACCTGTATATATGTATATATGGTTGTACATATTAATTAATTAATTTATTTATTTATTTATTTTACTTGTACATTTCTATCCTATTTATTTTATTTTGTTGGTATGTTTGGTTCTGTTCTCTGTCTCCCCCTTTTAGACTGTGAGCCCACTGTTGGGTAGGGCCTGTCTCTATGTGTTGCCAATTTGTCCTTCCCAAGCGCTTAGTACAGTGCTCTGCCCATAGTAAGTGCTCAATAAATACGATTGATTGATTGATTGATTGATTGATTGAAGTACAAATTGGCAACATCTAGAGACAGTCCCTACCCACCAGTGGGCTCACAGTCTAAAAGGGGGAGACAGAGAACCAAACCAGACATACTAGCAAAATAAAATAAAAAGAATAGATATGTACAAGTAAAATAAATCATTTTATTTATTGTCCGTCCGTCCGTAGATGCGGGGAAGGCGGAGCTGCTGGACCACGCCGTCCTCCTGCAGGTCATCAAGGAGCAACAGGTGCAGCAGAAGCGTCTTTTGGATCAGCAGGAGAAGCTCCTGGCCGTCATCCAGGAGCAGCACAAGGAGATCCGCCAACAGAGGCAGGACGATGGTGGCGGCGGCGACGACGACAAGGCCCGGCCCCCGCAACACGGTGAGGACCCCTCCGCCGTCCCCCACGGCTCCGTCGGTCGAACGTATTTACCGAGCGCTTCCTGTGGACAGAGCCCTGGGCTAAGCCCTCGGGATCGCTCTGACACCTGTCAGTCAATCAGTCGTATTTATTGAGCGCTTACTGCGTGCAGAGCACTGGACTGGTATTGCTTGAGCGCTTACTGTGTGCAGAGCACTGGACTGAGCGCTTGGGAAGTCCCAAGTCGGCAACATCGAGAGACGGTCAATCAGTCAATCAGTCAATCGTATTTATTGAGCGCATACTGTGTGCGGAGCACCGGACTAAGCGCTTGGGAAGTCCAAGTTGGCAACATCTAGAGACGGTCCCTACCCAACAGCGGGCTCACAGTCACCTGTCCACATTCATTCCTTCATTCAGTCGTATTTACGGAGCGCTTACTGTGTGCGGAGCACTGGACTACGCTTGGGAAGTCCAAGTCGGCAACGTCGAGAGACGGTCCCTACCCAACGGCGGGCTCACAGTCACCTGTCTACATTCATTCATTCATTCATTCATTCATTCACTCAATCGTATTTACGGAGCGCTTACTGTGTGCGGAGCACCGGACTAAGCGCTTGGGAAGTCCAAGTCGGCAACATCGAGAGACGGTCCCTACCCAACAGCAGGCTCACAGTCACCTGTCCACATCCATTCATTCATTCACTCAATTGTATTTATGGAGCGCTTACTGTGTGCGGAGCACCGGACTAAGCGCTTGGGAAGTACAAGTTGGGATCGTCTAGAGACGGTCCCTACCCGACAGCGGGCTCACAGTCTAGAAGGGGGAGACGGAGAACGAAACAAAACATATTAACAAAATAAAATAAATGAATAAATATGTACAAATAGAGTAATAAATATGTACAAACATATATACATGTATCCAGGTGCTGTGGGGAGGGGAAGGAGGGGGTTAGGAAGGAGGGGGCTCAGTCTGGGAAGGCCTGCTGGAGGAGGTGAGCTCTCAGTAGGGCTTTGAAGGGCTTTGAACATGTTTTGTTTTGTTGTCCGTCTCCCCCTTCTAGACCGTGAGCCCGTTGTTGGGTAGGGACTGTCTTTATATGTTGCCGACTTGGACTTCCCAGGCGCTTAGTACAGTGCTCTGCACACAGTAAGCGCTCAATAAATACAATTGATTGATTTGATGCTACTAGATAATGTTGGTGTTTGTTAAGCGCTTCCTAAGTGCTGTTCTAAGCACTGGGATAGATACAAGGTCATCAGGTTGTCCCACGTGGGGCTGACGGTCTTCATCCCCATTTTACAGATGAGGGAACTGAGGCCCAGAGAAGTGAAATAACTTGCCCAAGGTCACACAGCTGACAAGGGGCGGAGCCGGGATTAGAACCCATGACCTCTGACTCCCAAACCCGGGCTCTTTCCGCTGAGCCACGGTGCCGATGCCCGTCGTCTTGTTTTGTTGTCTGTCACCCCCTTGTAGGCTGGGAGCCCCTCGTTGGGTAGGGACCGTCTCTAACTGTTGCCAACTTGTACTTCCCAAGCGCTTAGTACAGTGCTCTGAACGCAGTAAGCGCTCAATAAATACGATTGAATGAATGAATGACAGTACGAGAGATGGATGAAACAGACATCGTCTGTTCTAGTCGGCATCGCCTCCGCCGTGATCCCTTCCAGAGCCAATCCGGGGGGAGACGTTCCCTTAAAGTCATTATTATTGTTATAGTTACTATTATTATTATTCAGCAATGAGAATGATGATGACAGTGGTTATCCGTATTCATTCAGCCTTATTTATTGAACACTTACTATGTGCAGAGCACTGTACTGAGCGCTTGGAAAGTACAATTCGGCAACAGGTAGACAGTCCCTGCCCGACAACGGGCTCTCAGTCTAGAAGGGGGGATTCTTACACAACGATAATGATTGTTACTAATGATAATAATGATTAGTGTATCTTTTAGACTGTGAGCCCCACTGTTGGGTAGGGACTGTCTCTATATGTTGCCAACTTGTACTTCCCAAGCGCTTAGTACAGTGCTCGGCACACAGTAAGCGCTCAATAAATACGATTGATTGATTGATTGTATCTGCTCCAGCGCATAGTACAGTGCCCGGAAGCAGCATGGCTCAGTGGAAAGAGCCCGGGCTTTGGAGTCAGGGGTCATCGGGGAAGCAGCGTGGCTCAGTGGAAAGAGCCCGGGCTTTGGAGTCAGTGGTCATGGGTTCCAATCCCGGCTCCACCAATTGTCAAGCTGTGTGACTTTGGGCAAGTCACTTCACTTCTCTGCGCCTCAGTTACCTCATCTGTAAAATGGGGATTGACTGCGAGCCCCCTGTGGGACAACCCGATCACCCTGTAACCTCCCCAGCGCTTAGAACAGTACTTTGCACATAGTAAACGCTTAATAAATGCCATCATTATTATTATTATTATGGGTTCCAATCCCAGCTCTGCCAGTTGTCAGCTGTGTGACTTTGGGCAAGTCACTTCACTTCTCTGAGCCTCAGTTACCTCATCTGTGGCTCAAGTGGAAAGAGCATTGGCTTTGGAGTCAGAGGTCATGGGTTCGAATCCTGACTGCTACGTGTCTGCTGTGTGACCATGGGCAAGTCACTTAACATCTCTGGGCCTCAGTGACCTCATCTGTAAAATGGGGATGAAGGCTGTGAGCCCCCCGTGGGACAACCTGATCACCTTGTTAGAGCCCCAGTGCTTAGAACAGTGCTTTGCCCGTAGTAAGCGCTTAATAAATGCTATCATTATTATTATTATTATTATCTGTAAAAAGGGGATGAAGACTGGGAGTCCCCCAGGGGACAAACTGACCAGCGCTTAGAACAGTGCTTTGCACATAGCGTTTAATCAATGCCATCATCATTATTATTATAGGAAGCGCTTAACGAATACCACAGTTAGCATTTTTATTCAATCAGCGGTATTTATCGTGCGCTTTCCTTCTGCTGATCACTGAACTAAGCGCTTGGGAGAGTTGGCAGACCCGTTCCGTGCCCACAGGAGGCTCACCCGGTCCCACGTTGACTTCCCGGGTCGGGGACTCGGTATCCCCACCCCCCCGCCATGTGTGACCTCAGTTTTTCTCGGTCAACAGCCGACGGGCAGGGCGAAGCAGGCCCGCTCCCGCCCCGGAGTAAGGAGACGGAAGTCCAAGACCCGAAAGCCGAAGCCGAGAAGCCGGTGCAGCCGGACGTGGGGGCCGCCCCTGCCGGGCCTCCGAATCCCGAAGAGGGAGGCGGCGGGCCGCTGGAGCCGGCCGGCCCGGGAGACCGCGCCGGCACCAAGCCCGGGCCCGGGTCCCGGCTCCACGGAGAGCCGGCCCCGGCGACGCCTCCGGTTGGGGACCGGGAACCGGCGGCGGGAGCCGGGAATCGCCGGGGGCCGGTCGCGGCCGGAGAGGGGGCCGGCCAGAGCCCACCGGATGAAGCCGGGCGCCCCGGGGGGAAGAGGAAAGGGGATGTAGGAGCCGAGGGGGTGGCCGCCGCCGCCGCCACTGTCCGCAGGGAGACGAGGGCCCCGGGACACGCGGCGGGGGCCGAGGGGCCGAGGCCCGACGCCGGCCGGGAGAACCGCGACCCCGAGCCGGCGGGAGAATCCCCGGACCGGCCGCGGGAGCCCCAGGCCGAGCCGGACCGGCCGGCCCCCCGGGAGGCGGAGGCCGAGTCGGACCTGCGCCGGAGGCGGCGGGCCCTGGCCGGGGCCGGGGCCGACCCCCTGGCCGAGGTGAACGCGGACCAGCTGCGGGAGGCGTTGGAGGCGGGACTCCACCGGGCGGTCGGAGGCCCCCTCCCCGTGGTCCGCAGCCGCCAGGTGAAGCAGCTGCCGCCCGCTCCGGGGGAGGCGTGAGCGGGGCCAAAGCGTCCCCGTCCGTCGGGTCGCCCTCGCTCCCCTCTCCATCCCGGAATCAATCCATCCCTAACGGTCTCCCCCCTTCCCTCCTCCTCCCTGCCCCGTGGCAGGGCAGGCGGCCGGCACTTTGTCCTCTCCGGAGCCCACCCACCTCCTCCGGGAGAGGGGATGACCTCGGCCCGTGGCCATTTTGTCCTTCGAAACTCTCTCTCCAGCCAGTTGACTCACCCAGATTGGACCCCGGCTCCTTTCTCGTCTTCGAGGCCTTTGTTGTGGGGGTCAGTTCTCTTTCCGGGTTTCCACCTCAGGCCAAAAAAAAAATCACTCCCCTGCCCCCGTGTCGGGAGAGGTGCCGGCTGGTAGCGCCCACCGAACGCCGGCATTGCCATTCCCTTCCTGCCCCGTGCCCCCTCCTTGGGATTCGGGGCCGGTTAAGGGGAGACCGTACCGTCCGCCGGCTCCCCCGGGTCCATACCTACCTCTGTTTCCCCACTCCGCCCATCGTGCCTTGCTCCTTCCCCCGCCCGCCAAACGCGATGCTCCTCGATCCTCTCTGTATACGCCCCGCGACACCGGCAGGACCAAAGAAGGAGGCATCGAGGCAACACCCGCTCCGGACCAAAAGGGAAAAGACCGACCCGCGAGGGAATAAGCCGGAAACCCATTTCAGGATCCCCGGAGGATTGAAACGGAAGACCAAAGTGGCGGCTCGGATCCGTTCTCCAAGCGTCGCCGCCCTGGCCGACTACCGGTTTGGTAGCCAGGTGCCGGGCGGGCGGAGGTGACCGTCGACGGGGCTCGGCTCGACCGGGAGACGAGAGACTGGAGTCAGACGGGCGATAAACTGCCTTGGCTTCACCTCAGAGTCGCTCCTTTTCTCAGCCTACGGCAGCCGCGGGGTCCGGGGGGAGATTGCTGGCCTGTCGCGGCCGCTCGTTCTTCCTGTCCGACCCCAGCAGGTCAGGGGTCCCTAGGTGTCCCTCAGAGAAACACCCCAAAGGCACAGGTGGCATTTTGGGGGCCTTCAGACGGCAGTTTTCCCCCTCATCCCAAAGACGTGTGTGGCATTTTGGAACGGGGAGGGCATCCTTTTTTTTTTTTTAAAAAAAAGCAGCCAGTAGCAGTTCCTACAATCCCCCCGGGCACGGGGGTCTTGTCTCAGCCCACCCGGGGCCCCTTGGAGAACCCGGAGTCCATCCCAAAGCCCCTCCTGCTGCGCCACCCCGGGGGTCTCTTCCCGAGCCATACGGTCGGTGTCGGGATCCCCCGACCGCCACGCGGGCCTGCCGCCAAAGGAGCCCGCGAGAGGATCGGGAAGACGGACGGATCCGTGACGTTCCTCGGAAACGGGGGGCAGGAGAGGAGCGGTCCGGCCTAGGACCCTCGCCCCGTCCCCCCCGCGGCTCATGAATTATCATCTTTGGCTCGCCACCGCTCGACCTCAGTGGAAAAGCAGAACCTCAGGAGACCCGAGGAGCGGAAGATGCGGGGGGAAGCCAAAAAAGAAAAAAAAAATGAATCAACGAAGCGAAAGCCCCAAAGTCCGGGCAGGATCAGTGGAGGTGAGGGCCTGGATCAATCAATCAATCATATTTATTGAGTGCTTACTGTGTGCAGAGCTGTACTAAGCACTTGAATCCACTACCGGTCACCTCTCCGGTGGGTGGGAGGGGAGACGCTTTGCCTCGAACCATTTTCCAGCTCCCTTCTCCCCATCCCTTCGACCCAGCCTCGGGATGGCTTTGGAGAAAGCCCGTGGCCGCCTCGTCGTCCGACTCCCGGACTCTTTCCGCTGGGCCGCCCTGCCTCCGGCTTCAGGAACGCCTTAAGAAATCGGACCCCCCTCCAAAGGTGATTGTCCATCCCTCGTCGGCTGATGGCGGCCTAAGTGCTCCCCCCAGCCCCCCTTCTATATTTATTATAGCCGACCTTTTGCACTTGGCGTTTGTCTCGCCTCTCCTTACTCTGAGACCCTCGGTGTGGGCCATGTCGGTTTTAATCATGCCTCCCGAGGGGTAGTGGTTAGAATAATAATAATAAGAGCAGCAGCGTAGCTCAGTGGAAAGAGCCCGGGCTTTGGAGTCAGTGGTCATGGGTTCAAATCCCAGCTCCGCCAGTTGTCAGCGGTGTGACTTTGGGTAAGTCCCTTCACTTCTCTGGGCCCAAATCCCGGCTCCGCCAGTTGGGCAAGTCACTTCTCTGGGCCTCAGTTCCCTCATCTGGAAAATGGGGATTGACTGTGAGCCCCCCCGTGGGACAACCTGATCACCGTGTAACCTCCCCGGCGCTTAGAACAGTGCTTTGCACGTAGTAAGCGCTTAATAAATGCCATCATTATTATTATTATTTTAATTACGGTATTGGCCAAGTGCTTCCTATGTGCCGAGAGCTGTACTAAGCACTGGGGTGGGGGGAAGGAAATCAGGTTGGATCCAGTCCCTGTCCCAAATAGGGATCCCAGTCTCAAATCCCATTTTACAGATGAGGTAACTGAGCCCAGAGAAGAATAATTATGCCAAGCGCTTGCTATGTGCCAAGCACTGTTATGAGCGCTAGGGTGGATACAAGAAAATCAGGGTGGACACAGTCCTTGTCCTACATAGTGATCAGTCTCAATTTTTTTTTTTTGATGGCATTTATTAAGGGCTTACTACGTGCAAAGCACTGTTCTAAGCGCTGGGGAGGTTACAAGGTGATCAGGTTGTCATCATCAATCGTATTTATTGAGCGCTTACTGTGTGCAGAGCACTGTACTAAGCGCTTTGTTGTCCCACAGGGGGCTCACAGTCAATCCCCATTTTACAGATGAGGGAACTGAGGCCCAGAGAAGTGAAGTGACTTGCCCAAAGTCACCCAGCTGACAAGTGGCGGAGCCGGGGTTTGAACCCAGGACCACTGACTCCAAAGCCCGGGCTCTTTCCACTGAGCCACGCTGCTTCTCCGTTTTCCAGGTGAGGTCACTGAGGCCCAGAGAAGCGACTCACCCAAGGTCACACAGCAGACAAGTGGCTGAGCTTGGAATTAGAACCCAAGACCTTCTGATTCCCAGGCCCAGGCTCTTTCCACTGCACCGTGCTGCTTCTCCCCAAGGCCCATGTGCGATTGAGACGGATTACCTTGTATCTATCCCGGCGCTTAGTACACTCCTTGGCACTTAGTACACCGCTTAGCGAATGCCACTATTATCATCATTCTCCATACGATGTTGGCAGTTCTAGCACCCTTTCCACTTGTAAGGAAGTGCTTCCTTCCAAGTGCTTAGTACAGTGCTCTGCACACAGGAAGTGCTCAATAAATACAACTGAATATCTACCCCAACACTTAGAACAGTGTGTGGCACATAGTAAGCGCTTAACAAGTACCATAATAATAATTGATTAATAGTAAATGCTTAAATGCCATGAAAGAAAAAAAGTCCAACACTTAGAACAGTGTGTGGCACATAGTAAGTGCTTAACAAGTACCATAATAATAATTGTGGTTAATAGTAAATGCTTAAATGCCATGAAAAAAAAGTCCAACATTTAAAACAGTGTGTGGCACATAGCGCTTAACAAGTACCATAATAATAATTATGATTAATGGTAAATGCTTAAATGCCATGAAAGAAGAAAAAAAAGTCCAACACTTAGAACAGTGTGTGGCACATAGTAAGCGCTTAACAAGTGCCATAATAATCATTATGATTAATAGTAAATGCTTAAATGCCATGAAAGAAGAAAAAAAGTCCAACACTTAGAACAGTGTGTGGCACATAGTAAGTGCTTAACAAGCACCATAATAATAATTATGATTAATAGTAAATGCTTAAATGCCATGAAAAAAAGTCCAACACTTAGAACAGTGTGTGGCACATAGTAAGCGCTTACCAAGTACCATAATAATAATTGATTAATAGTAAATGCTTAAATGCCATGAAAGAAAAAAGAAGTCCAACACTTAGAACAGTGTGTGGCACATAGTAAGCACTTAACAAGTACCTTAATAATAACTGATTAATAGTAAATGCTTAAATGCCATGAAAGAAAAAAAAGTCCAACACAGAACAGTGTGTGGCACATAGTAAGCGCTTAACAAGTGCCATAATAATAATTATGATTAATACTAAATGCTTAAATGCCATGAAAGAAAAATAAGTCCAACACTTAGAACAGTGTGTGGCACATAGTAAGTGCTTAACAAGTACCATAATAATAATTGTGATTAATAGTAAATGCTTAAATGCCATGAAAGAAGAAAAAAAAGTCCAACACTTAGTGTGTGGCACAGAGTAAGCGCTTAACAAGTACCATAATAATAATTATGATTAATAGTAGATGCTTAAATGCCATGAAAGAAAAAAAAGTCCAACACTTAGAACAGTGTGTGGCACATAAGCGCTTAACAAGTGCCATAATAATAATTATGATTAATAGTAAATGCTTAAACGCCATGAAAGAAGAAAAAAAAAGTCCAAGAAGCACCAAATTGCACCGGTCACTTTATTTTTCCCTGGTGAGAAATCCCATGCAACTAATATGCCCGGCTCAAAGACTCAGGGGAAGGGGAACGGGGACTCCCGGCCCCTAATTCTTCCCAGGAAAAGTTCCCAGTCCTCTAAGGAGACACCCCGGCTATCTTCAGACGCTCGGAGCCGGGGCGACGCAGGCACCGGGATTCCGCTGAGCCGGATCCGTGATTCCGGAAAGGAAGAGTCCATCCCGACCGTTCATTTCGGCGGCTTCTTTGCCTGGAACGAGAGAGCTTTTCCAGGGGCGGGTGGATCATCTCACCTTCCACCGAAGGGTGTTTAGCTCTCAATCGGTCGTATTTATTGAGCGCTTGCTAATAATTAGTTACGTGTTCGTTAAGGGCTTACTATGTGCCAAGCCTGTCTGCAGGGCGCTGTATTAAGCGCTTGGGAGAAGGCAGAAGAGGACGGAGTCGGTACGCACGTTCCCTGCCCACAAGGAGCTTCCAGTCTAAAGGGGGAGACGTGCTAGTGCTTAGCACAGTGCTCTGCACATAGTAAGCACTCAAATACAATTGAATTAATAGAAATAAATCAGGTATGGACGGAAGGACTGTGGGGCTGAGGAATAATGGGAGCAAATCCAAACGCAAGGGCGACAGAAGGGAGTGGGAGAAGAGGAAATGGGGGCTTAGTCGGGGAAGTACCATAATAATAATTGATGAATAGTAAATGCTTAAATGCCATGAAAGAAAAAAAGTCCAACACTTAGAACAGTGTGTGGCACATAATAAGCACTTAACAAGTGCCATAATAATTATGATTAATAGTAAATGCTTAAATGCCATGAAAGAAGAAAAAAAGTCCAACAGAACAGTGTGTGGCACATAGCGCTTAACAAGTACCATAATAATAATTATGATTAATAGTAAATCATTATTAATCTCCGTTTTCCAGGTGAGGTCACTGAGGAAAGTCCGAACTTCCACGCTGCCTTGACTCGCTCCCTTAATTCATCCCCCGTCCTAGCCCCACATCACTTATGTCCCTATCCCTCATTTATGTATTTCTATCCATGTCCATCTCCCCCTCCAGCCTGGAAACTTGTGGGCAGGGGGTGTGTCTGTTTATTGCTATATTGTCCTCTCCCAAGCGCTTAGTACAGCGCTCTGCACATCGTAAGCGCTCCATAAATACGACCGATGTATGGAAGGGAGGAGAGCCTTAAGAAGATTTTAATTTTCTTCTAGTCCGTAAGCCTCTTGTGGGTGGGAATCACGTCTACCACAACGGAGGCCGAGTGGCTAGAGCCCGGGAGTTGGAAGGACCTGGGTTCCAATCCTGGCTCCGCCACTCGTCGAAAGTGTGACCGTGGGCAAGTCACTTCCCTTCTCTGGGCCTCAGTTAACCTCACCTGTAAAATGGGAATGTGAGCTCCCTGTGGGACGGGGACTGTGTCCAATCCAGTTAGCTTGTATCTACGCCAGGGCTTAGAACAGTGCCTGGCACATAGTAAGCGCCTAAACAGATGCCTTAAAAAGAGGGTCAGGCGAAGAATGTTGCCTATTTATGATTGGTTGGGGCCTTGGGGAGGGCGGGCGGGAGAAAGGAGCGTCCACCTTACTGCCCAAGCCCCCCACCCCTCCACATTGGGATAATAATAATAATAACGATAGCATTTATTAAGCGCTTACTATGTGCAAAGCACTGTTCAAAGCGCTGGATGGACCCTGGCAACCGGTCTTTCATGAGGTGGAGGGATGTCATTCATTCACTCCTTCATTTGTATTTATTGAGCACTTACTGTGTGCAGAGCACTGTAATAATAATAATAATAATGATGTTGATGGTATTTGTTAGCACTTACTATGTGCAAAGCACTGTTCTAAGCACTGGGAGGTTACAAGGTGATCAGGTTGTCCCACGGGGGGCTCACAGTTTTTTAATCCCCATTTTCCAGGTGAGGTCACTGAGGCCCAGAGAAGTGAACTGACTTGCCCAAAGTCACACAGCTGACAGTTGGCGGAGCCGGGATTTGAACCCATGACCTCTGACTCCAAAGCCCGGGCTTCTCCTGTACTAAGCGCTTGGTATAGAGGACAATAAGCAGCGTGGCTCAGTGGAAAGAGCACAGGCTTTGGAGTCAGAGGTCATGGGTTCAAATCCCAGCTCTGCCACTTGTCAGCTGTGTGACTCTGGGCAAGTCACTTCACTTCTCTGTGCCTCAGTTACCTCATCTGTAAAAAGGGGATGAAGACTGTGAGCCCCCCGTGGGACAACCTGATCACCTTGTAACCTCCCCAGCGCTTAGAATAGTGCTTGGCACATAGTAAGCGCTTAATACCATCATTATTATTATTAAGCAGACCCATTCCCTGCCCACAACGAGCTGACAGTCTAGAGGGGGAGAATACCGCAATGATTAGATTATTATTGATTACTGATTGGGGAGGGCACCCACCGCCGTGATGAAGCAGGCGCGCAGGGCGGCGAACTCCTTGGCGCATGCATCCTTCCGCAGATCCCCGCCGGGGCCCGTGGCGGCCTGCACGCACTTCCCGTAGGCGGCGGCCTGTGGGAGAGGGGGTGACAAGCGCTCAGTACACTGCCCTGCACACTCTAATAATAATAATGATGGTATCTAAGTGCTTAATATGTGCCGAGAACCGGTGACGCGTTGGGAGAGATACAAGGTTGTCCCCCGTGGGGCTCACAGTCGTCATCCCCATTTCACAGAGGAGGGAACGGAGGCACAGAGAAGTGATGTGACAGGATAATAATAATAATTACAGTATTTGTTAAGCGCTTACTATGTGCCAAGCACTGTTCTAAGCGCTGGGGGGGATACAAGGGAATCACGTTGCCCAGTTCACACAAGAGACAAGTGGCAGATGGATTGACTGATGAGGGTGCAGGAGGCTCTCAGCGCCTGGCTTTCTCCTTTTTATGGTATTTGATAGGTGCTTACTATATTCTAGGCACTGTACTGGACTAAGCGCTGGGGTAGGTACAAGCTAAACAGGTTGGACCCACATGGTGTAGTGGATACAGCATGGGCCTGGGAGTTAGGAGGTCATGGGTTCTAATTCTGACTCCGCCAGTTGTCTGCTGTGTGACCTAGGGCAAGTCACTTCACTTCTCTGTGGCTCAGTTCCCTCATCTGTAAAATGGGGATAGAGACTGTGAGCCCCACATGGGACAGGGACTGTGTCCAACTCGATTTGCCCGTCTCCACCCCAGCGCTTAGTACAGTGCCTGCCACATAGCAGTAGAAGTCTCCCCCTTCTAATAATAATAATGGCATTTATTAAGCACTTACTATGTGCAAAGCACTGTTCTAAGCACTGGGGAGGTTACAAGGTGATCAGGTTGTCCCACGGAGGGGCTCACAGTCTTCATCCCCATTTTACAGATAAGGGAACTGAGGCCCAGAGAAGTTAAGTGACTTGCCCGAAGTCACCCAGCTGACAATGGTGGAGCTGGGATTTGAACCCATGACCTCTGACTCCAAAGCCCGGGCTCTTTCCACTGAGCCACGCTGCTTCTAATAATAATAATAATAATAATAATTGCGGCATTTATTAAGCACTTACTATGTGCAAAGCACTGTTCTAAGCGCTGGGGAGGTTACAAGGTGATCAGGTTGTTCTACGTGGGGCTCATAGTCTTAATCCCCATTTTACAGATGAGGGAACTGAGGCACAGAGAAGTTAAGGGACTTGCCCAAAGTCACACAGCTTAGTACTGTGCTCTGCACACAGTAAGCGCTCAATAAATATGATTGAATGAATTGGCGGAGTAGGGATTTGAACCCATGACTTCTGACGCCAAAGCCCGCGCTCTTTCCACTGAGCCACGCTGCTTCTAGACTGGGTTGGGGCCGTCTCTATCTGTTGCCAATTTGTACTTCCCAAGCGCTTAGTACAGTGCTCTGCACACAGTAAGCGCTCAATAAATACGATTGATGAGAATCAGGTTGTCCCCCGGGGGGCTCCCAGTCTTCACCCCCATTTTGCAGATGAGGGAACTGAGGCCCAGGGAAGTGAAGTGACTTGCCCAAAGTCACCCGGGTGACAAGTGGCAAAGCAAGGATTTGAACCCGTGACCTCTGACCCCAAAGCCCGGGCTCTTTCCACTGAGCCACACTGCTTAAAAAATGCCATCGTCATCCCTAGGCCTGACTCTTTTAGACTGTGAGCCCACTGTTGGGTAAGGACTGTCTCTATATGTTGCCAACCTGTATTTCCCAAGCGCTTAGTACAGTGCTCTGCACACAGTAAGCGCTCAATAAATACGATTGATTGATTGATTGGTCCATGGCGGCCCTCTCACCTCGGCCCCGCAGTTGGCCATGGCCTCGGGGAAGGCCCGCAGCCTCCCCCTCACCCGGCTCCACACCGACCCGCTCCCTGACATGGTCGAAGCGCTCAGCCCACAGCCCCAACCGCCTCACCAAGAACCCTCCATCTTGACCCCTCCCTCTTCCGGTCCTCCCCCCAACGAGCCGCCATCTTGGCCTCGCCCCCTTCTTCTTCGCCTCACAGGGGCGGGCCGCCATCTTGGCCCCGCCCGCCGCCGATTGGCCCGCTCGCCCGTCTGTCTGGCGTTCGGGGCTCCCTATTGGCTGTCCATCTCCCGGCTCCGCCCTCCCCCGGCCTTTGAGAGCACGGGATTGGTTGAAAGCCGCCCCGCTCGGCCGAAGCGCCTCGGGCAGCGGGGTTCGACGAAGGGGGCTCGGAGGCTCCGCCCCGCGGCCAGCGATTGGCGGAGGGGAGCGGGGGCGGCTCTGTGATTGGACGGGAGGAAGAGGGGCGGGAGAAGGCCGAGGCTACCGGAAGTGGGCAACCATGGCCGCAACCGGAAGTGGGCAACCATGGCCGCTCCGCCTCTGAGGGACCGGCTCAGTTTCCTGCAGCGGGTGAGTGGACCCCTTGGAGGCGTTTTTCCACACCCCAATAAGCCTTTTTCAATCAATAAATAGTATTTATTGAGCGCTTACTGTGTGCAGAGCACTGTACTAAGCTCTTGGGAAGTCCAAGTTGGCAACACATTGAGACAGTCCCTACCCAACAGTGGGCTCACAGTCTAGAAGGGGGAGACAGAGAACAAAACCAAACATATTAACAAAATAAAGTAAATAGAATAAATATGTACAAGTTAAATAAATAAATAAATAGAATAATAAATATGGACAAACATATATACATATATACAGGTGCTGTGGGGTATGTGAAGGGCCTACTATGGGCCAAGCACTGCACTAAGCGCTGAGGTAGGTACAAGTAGATACAATAATAATAATGATGATGGCTTTTATTAAGCGCTTACTATGTGCTAAGCACTGTTCTAGTAACAATAATCAATCAATCGTATTTATTGAGCGCTTACTGTGTGCAGAGCACTGTACTAAGAGCTTGGGAAGTCCAAGTTGGCAACATATAAAGACAGTCCGTACCCAACAGTGGGCTCACAGTCTAGAAGGGGGAGACAGAGAATAAAACCAAACATATTAACAAAATAAAATAAATAGAATAGATATGTACAAGTAAAATAGAGTAGTAAATATGTACAAACATATATACTTATATACAGGTGCTGTGGGGTGTGTGAAGGGCCTACTATGGGCCAAGCACTGCAGTAAGCACTGAGGTAGGTACAAGTAGATACAAGAATAATAATGATGATGGCTTTTATTAAGCGCTTACTATGCGCCAAGCACTGTTCTAGTAATAATAATCTATCCATCAATCGTATTTATTGAGCGCTTACTGTGTGCAGAGCACTGTACTAAGCGCTTGGGAAGTCCAAGTCGGCAGCATATAGAGACGGTCCCTACCCAACAGCGGGCTCACAGGCTAAAGGGGGAGACAGAGAACAAAACCAAACATACTAACAAAATAAAATGAATAGATATGTACAAGTAAAATAAATAGAGTAATAAATATGTACAAACATATATACATATATACAGGTGCTGTGGGGTGTGTGAAAGGCCTACTATGGGCCAAGCACTGCACTACTGAGGTAGGTACAAGTAGATACAATAATAATAATGATGATGGCTTTTATTAAGCGCTTACTATGTGCCAAGCACTGTTCTAGTAATAATAATCAATCAATCGATCGATCGTATTTATTGAGTGCTTACTATGTGCAGAGCACTGTACTAAGCGCTTGGGAAGTCCAAGTTGGCAACATATAAAGACAGTCTGTACCCAACAGTGGGCTCACAGTCTAGAAGGGGGAGACAGAGAATAAAACCAAACATATTAACAAAATAAAATAAATAGAATAGATATGTACAAGTAAAATAGAGTAGTAAATATGTACAAACATATATACTTATATACAGGTGCTGTGGGGTGTGTGAAGGGCCTACTATGGGCCAAGCACTGCACTAAGCGCTGAGGTAGGTACAAGTAGATACAATAATAATAATGATGATGGCTTTTATTAAGTGCTTACTATGCACCAAGCACTGTTCTAGTAATAATAATCTATCCATCAATCGTATTTATTGAGCGCTTACTGTGTGCAGAGCACTGTATTAAGCGCTTGGGAAGTCCAAGTCGGCAACATATAGAGACGGTCCCTACCCAACAGCGGGCTCACAGGCTAAAGGGGGAGACAGAGAACAAAACCAAACATACTAACAAAATAAAGTAAATAGAATAGATATGTACAAGTAAAATAAATAGAGTAATAAATATGTACAAACATATATACATATATACAGGTGCTGTGGGGTGTGTGAAGGGCCTACTATGGGCCAGGCACTGCACTAAGCGCTGAGGTAGGTACAAGTAGATACCATAATAATAATGATGATGGCTTTTATTAAGCGCTTACTATGTGCCAAGCACTGTTCTAATAATAATCAATCAATCGATCGTATTTATTGAGTGCTTACTATGTGCAGAGCACTGTACTAAGCGCTTGGGAAGTACAAGTTGGCAACATATAGAGACAGATCCCTACCCAGCAGTGGGCTCACAGTCTAGAAGGGGGAGACAGAGAACAAAACCAAACATATTAACAAAATAAAATAAATAGAATATATATGTACAAGTAAAATAAATAGAGTAGTAAATATGTACAAACGTATATACTTATATACAGGTGCTGTGGGGTGTGTGAAGGGCCTACTATGGGCCAAGCACTGCACTAAGCGCTGAGGTAGGTACAAGTAGATACAATAATAATAATGATGATGGCTTCTATTAAGTGCTTACTATGTGCCAAGCACTGTTCTAGTAATAATAATCAATCAATCAATCGTTTTTATTGAGCGCTTACTGTGTGCAGAGCACTGTACTAAGCGCTTGGGAAGTACAAGTTGGCAACATATAGAGACAGTCCCTACCCAACAGTGGGCTCACAGTCTAGAAGGGGGAGACAGAGAACAAAACCAAACATATTAACAAAATAAAGTAAATAGAATAGATATGTACAAGTAAAATAAATAGAGTAATAAATATGTACAAACATATATACATATATACAGGTGCTGTGGGGTGTGTGAAGGGCCTACTATACGTATTTATTGAGCGCTTACTGTGTGCAGAGCACTGTACTAAGCGCTTGGGAAGTCCAAGTTGGCAACATCTAGAGACGTTATACTGGTGCTGTGGGGAAATGATGGTATTTGTTAAGCGCTCAGTGACCTCCTCTGTCAAATAACAATAATAATAATGGCATTTATTAAGCACTTACTATGTGCCAAGCACTGTTCCAAGCGCTGGGGAGGTTACCAGGTGATCACCTGTATATACGTATATATGTTTGTACATATTTATTACTCTATTATTTGTACATATTCTATTTATTTTATTTTGTTAATTTGTTTTGTTGTCTGTCTCCCCCTTCTAGACTGGGAGCCCGCTGCTGGGTAGGGACCGTCTCTGTATGTTGCCAACTTGTACTTCCCAAGTGCTTAGTACAGTGCTCTGCACACAGTAAGCGCTCAATAAATATGATTGAATGAATGAATGAATGAATGAATCACTGTGGTGTTTGTGAAGGGCCTACTATGGGCCAAGCACTGCACTAAGCACTGAGGTAGGTACAAGTAGATACAGTAATAATAATAATGATGGCTTTTATTAAGCGCTCACTAGGTGCCAAACACTGTTCTCATAATAGTAATAATAATGGTATTTGTTAAACGCTCAGTGACCTCCTCTGTCAAATAATAATAATAATGGCATTTGTTAAGCGCTTACTATGTGCCAAGCACTGTTCCAAGCGCTGGGGAGGTTACCAGGTGATCACCTGTATATACGTATATATGTTTGTACGTATTTATTACTCTATTTTATTTGTACATATTCTATTTATTTTATTTTGTTAATATGTTTTGTTTTGTTGTCTGTCTCCCCATTCTAGACTGCGAGCCCGCTGTTGGGTAGGGACCGTCTCTATATGTTGCCGACTTGGACTTCCCAAGCGCTTAGTACAGTGCTCTGCACACAGTAAGCGCTCCATAAATACGACTGAATGAATGAATGGAGTGAATGAATGAATGCTAAGCACTGAGGTAGATACACTGAGGTAGAGAAGCAGCGTGGCTCAGTGGAGAAGAGCACGGGCTTTGGAGTCAGAGGTCATGAGTTCAAACCCCGGCTCCGCCACTTGTCGTCTGTGTGACTTTGGGCAAGTCACTTCACTTCTCTGGGCCTCAGTTACCTCATCTGGAAAATGGGGATTGAGACTGTGAGCCCCACGTGGGACAACCTGATCACCTTGTAACCTCCCCAGCGCTTAGAACAGTGCTTTGCACATAGTAAGCGCTTAATAAATGCCATCATTATTATTATTATTACTATACAGGCTCACCAGGTCCCACTCCGGACTCATAGTCCAAGTAGGAGATGAGGGATTGAATCCCCATTTTACAGGTGAGGCCCAGGTCCTCCCGCCCTCCCCCTCAACTGACCAGGCCTCGGTTTCCCTTTCAGCTCCCGGCGCTGATGAAGGGGACATCTGACGATGACAGCCCGTGCCCCGGCTACTTGCTGGAGGAGATAGCCGGTATCCTTTCCCGCTCGCTCGGGGGTGGCGGGCACCGGTTGGCATTGGGTTGGCGGCGGGTGGCGGGGTCCGGTTCCCTCTGTGGGCAGGGGGAAGGGCCAGGGCGGGTTTGGGTTAGCCCAGTCGGCCAGTCTGTACTGAGCGCTCACTGCGCGCAGAGCACTGGACCAAACACTCGGGAGAGGACAGTCCGGCAGAGTTGGTTTTGACAGGAGTCCGGATCAGCCGGGCGACGGTAGCTGCCGAGCGCTTACTGTGCGCGGAGCCCTGGACTGCACGCTTGGACCGCAGAGTCGGTAGGAACAATCCTACCGCTGAGAAGCGGCATGGCTCACCGGATAGAGCCCGGGCTTTGGAATCAATCAATCAATCAATCAGTCGTATTTATTGAGCGCTTACTGTGTGCAGAGCACTGGACTGAGCGCTTGGGAAGTCCAAGTTGGCAACATATAGGGACGGTCCCTACCCAACAGTTGCCTCACAGTCTAGAAGGGGGAGACAGAGTACAAAACATATTAACAAAATAAAATAAATAGACTAGATATGTACAAGTAAAATAGAGTAATAAATCCTTACAAACATATATACATATATACAGGTGCTGTGGGGAAGGGAAGGAGGTAAGGCGGGGTGGGGGGGTTGACAGAGTTCATGGGTTCAAATCCCGGCTCTGCCAATTAATAATAATAATGGCATTTATTAAGTGCTTACTATGTGCAAAGCACTATTCTAAGTGCTGGGGAGGTTACAAGGTGATCAGGTTATCCCACGGGGGGCTCCCAGTCTTAATCCCCATTTTACAGATGAGGTAACTGAGGTCCAGAGAAGTTAAGTGACTTGCCCAAAGTGGTGGAGCCGGGAATTGAACCCCTGACCTCTGACTCCAAAGCCCGGGCTCTTTCCACTGAGCCACGCTGTGCGACTTGGGGCAAGTCACTTAATTTCTCTGGGCCTCCGTTACTTCATCTGGAAAATGGGGGTTAAGACTGTGAGCCCCCCGTGGGACAACCTGAACACCTTGTAGCCTCCCCAGCGCTTAGAACAGTGCTTTGCACATAGTAATCACTTAATAAATGCTATTAAAAAAAAATCCCAGACCGTAAGGAGCCGACGGTCGACTCTCGCCTCCTTCGAAGCCTTTTTGATGGCCCATCTCCTCCAAGAAGCCTTACCCTCTTTTCTTCTCCCGCTCCCTTTCGCGTTGCCGGTCGACTCTCTCCGCCTTCGAAGCCTTTTTGAAGGCCCATCTCCTCCAAGAAGCCATCCCAGACTGCACCCTCCTTTCCTCTTCTCCCGCTCCCTTCCGCATCACCGGCCGACTCTCTCCGCCTTCGAAGCCTTTTTGACGGCCCATCTCCCCCAAGAAGCCTTCCCAGACTGCACCCCCCTTTCCTCTTCTCCCGCTCCCTTCCATGTCACCCTGATTTGCTCCTTGTATCCATCCCCCACTTCCAGCCCCACACCACTTATGTCCACACCCGTCATTTGTTTCTTTCTATTTATTCATTCATTCATTCAATCGTATTTATTGAGCGCTTACTGTGTGCAGAGCACTGTACTAAGTGCTTGGGAAGTACAAGTTGGCAACATTTATTAAGCGCTTACTGTGTGCCGAGCACTGTTCTATGCGCTGGGGAGATTACAAGGTGATCAGGTTGTCCCACCGGGGGCTCACAGTCTTAATCCCCATTTTACAGATGATATGTAGTAATAATAACGATGACATTATTACTGGAAGCTCGTTGAGGGCAGGGAATGTGTCCGTTCTATTGCCCTCTCCCAAGCGCTTAGTTCAGCGCTCTGTTAGTCCAGTGCTCCGCATACAGTAAGTGCCCAAAAGATGCGATCGACTGATGGACAGCTTAGCCAGGGGAGATGGATGCTAAAATAAACTCCAGGTAGGATGAGGCGAAAGGACCCGCCGCTCCGGCCGCCCCGATTCCCCGGAGTGGGGGGCGGCTGTCTCCGAGGCGGGATCGGGGGGTACGGAGCCGCGGGGGCTGGGGTACCCCTCCCCTAACGCAGTCGGCCCCCTTCCAGAAATCTCCCGCGAGTCGGCCGGGATTAGCCAGTGCCTGCTGGGTTATCTACTGAACCGCCTGCAGAGCAATTCGTGCCACGTCAAGCTCAAGGTAAGCGGGCGAGGGACGCGTGGGACTCAGGGCCTTCACCCCCATTTTCCAGATGAGGTAACCGAGGCACAGAGAAGCGAAGTGACTCGCCCAGGGTCCCACGGCAGATACGTGGTGGAGCCGGGATGAGAACCCAAGTCCTTCCGTCTCTCAGGCCCGGGCTCTGTCCGCTAAGCCACGTTGCTTAGATAATGGAGGGGGGCGCGGATATAATAATAATAATGATGGTATTTGTTAAGCGCTTACTATGTGCAAAGCACTGTTCTAAGCGCTGGGGAGGTTACAAGGTGATCAGGTTGTCCCACGGGGGGCTCACAGTCTTAATCCCCATTTTACAGATGATATGTAATAACAATAATAATGATGGCATTTATTCATTCATTCAGTCGTATTGAGCGCTTACTGTGTGCAGAGCACTGTACTAACCGCTTGAGAAGTACAAGTTGGCAACATTTATTAAGCGTTTACTACGTGCCAAGCACTGTTCTAAGCGCTGGGGAGGTTACAAGGCGATCGGGTTGTCCCATGGGGGGCTCACAGTCTTAATCCCCATTTTACAGATGATATGTAATAATAATAATGATGGCATTTATTCATTCATTCAATTGTATTTATTGAGCGCTTACTGTATGCAGAGCCCTGTAGTAAGCGCTTGGGAAGTGCAAGTTGACAATGTTTATTAAGCGCTTACTACATGCCAAGCACTGTTCTAAGCGCTGGGGAGGTTCCAAGGTGATCAAGTTGTCCCACGGAGGGCTTGCAGTCTTAATCCCCATTTTACAGATGATACGTAATAATAATAATAATAATAATGATAATAATGGCATTTATTCATTCATTCAATCGTATTGAGCGCTTATTGTGTGCAGAGCACTGTATTAAGCGCTTGGGAAGTACAAGTTGGCAACATTTATTAAGCGCTTACTACGTGCCAAGCACTGTTCTAAGTGCTGGGGAGGTTACAAGGCGATCAGGTTGTCCCACGGGGGGTTCACAGTCTTAATCCCCAATTTACAGATGATATGTAATAATAACAATAATAATAATGATGGCTTTTATTCATTCATTCAATCGTATTTATTGAGCGCTTACTGTATGCAGAGCCCTGTAGTAAGCGCTTGGGAAGTGCAAGTTGGCAACATTTATTAAGCGCTTACTACGTGCCAAGCACTGTTCTAAGCGCTGGGGAGGTTCCAAGGTGATCAGGTTGTCCCACGGGGGGCTCCCAGTCTTAATCCCCATTTAACAGATGATATGTAATAATAACAATAATAATAATGATGGCATTCATTCATTCAATCGTATTTATTGAGCGCTTACTACGTGCCAAGCACTGTTCTAAGCACTGGGGAGGTTCCAAGGTGATCAGGTTGTCCCACGGGGGGCTCACAGTCTTCATCCCCGTTTTTACAGATGAGGGAACTGAGGCACAGAGAATTTAAATGACGTGCCCAAAGTCACACAGCCGACAATTGGCGGCGCCGGGACTTGAACCCATGACCTCTGACTCCAAAGCCCGGGCTCTTTCCACTGAGCCACGCCGGGGGCTGTCAGTAGGCGCTGGAGGTTCTCTGCCCCCGTCTCTCCCGTCTCTTTCGTCTCTCCCAGGCCCTGAAGATCTTACTGTACCTGTGCAGCCACAGCTCCGCCGCCTTCCTGCTCGCACTCAGACGCAACGTCTCCTTCATCCAGGAAGCCACAGGTGGGCTGGGCCCCGGGACGGCGGCTCACTGGGGAGAGCGCGGGCTTTGGAGTCAATCAATCAATCAATCGTATTGATTGAGCGCTTACTGTGTGCAGAGCACTGGACTAAGCGCTTGGGAAGTCCAGGTTGGCAACATCTAGAGACAGTCCCTACCCAACAGCGGGCTCACAGTCTAGAAGGGGGAGACAGAACAAAACCAAACAAACTAACAAAATAAAATAAATATCATCATCATCATCATCAATCGTATTTATTGAGCGCTTACTGTGTGCAGAGCCCTGGACTAAGCGCTTGGGAAGTCCAAGTTGGCAACATATAGAGACGGTCCCTACCCAGCAGCGGGTTCACAGTCTAAAGCGGGGAGACAGAGAACAAAGCCAAACATACTAACAAAATAAAATAAATAGAATAGATATGTACAAGTAAAATAAATAAATAAATAGAGTAATAAATATGTACAAACATATATACAGGTCAGAGGTTGTGGGTTCGAATCCTGGCTCCGCCACTTGTCAGCTGGGTGGCTTTGGGCGAGTCACTTCACTTCTATGGGCCTCAGTGACCTCAGCTGGAAAATGGGGGTGAAGACTGTGAGCCCCCCCGTGGGACAACCTGATTACCTTGTATCCCCCCAGCGCTTAGAACAGTGCTGGCACATAGTAAGGGCTTAATAAATGCTGTTATTATTATTATTATCTTGGGTCCAAGTCTTCCCGAGGGCGGGCGGGCGAGGCGGGGGGCCCGGCCCGCCCTATTCCATCTCTTTTTCTCGGCTCTCCTCCAGCTTTTGGGGGCCCACCCGATCCCCTTCACGGCAACAGCTTGTACCTCAAAGTCCGGGCGGCTGCCCAGGTGAGCCTCCCGAGCGCCCGGGGGGCAGGGGGCATCCACGGGGCCCGGGGGTGGGAAAACTAGGCCTCATTCCCTCTCTGTCCTCTTCCAGGACTTGGCGACCACCTTATTCTCAGACAACTTGGTTCCGGGACCCTTCCGCCCCCCGCCTCCTCCAGGTGACTTCTTCGTTCATCCATTTCATCCTTCGTTCATCCTCAAGGCCCTACTGAGAGCTCACCTCCTCCAGGAGGCCTTTCCAGACTGAGCCTCTTCCTTCCTCTCCCCCTCGTCCCCCTCTCCATCCCCCCCATCTTACCTCCTTCCCTTCCCCACAGCACCTGTATATATGTATATATGTTTGTACATATTTATTACTCTACTTATTTTACTTGTGCATATCTATTCTATTTTATTTTGTTAGTATGTTTGGTTTTGTCTCCCCCTTTTAGACTGTGAGCCCACTGTTGGGTAGGGACTGTCACTATATGTTGCCAACTTGGACTTCCCAAGCGCTTAGTACAGTGCTCTGCACACAGTAAGCGCTCAGTAAATACGATTGATGATGATGATCCATTTACTCAGTCGCATTAATTGAGCGCTTACTATTCATTCATTCAGTCATATTTATTGAGCGCTTACTGTGTGCAGAGCTTGGGAAGTCCAAGTTGGCAACATCTAGAGGCGGTCCCTACCCAACAGCGGGCTCACAGTCCACAGACAACAAAACATATTAACAAAATTCATTCAGTCGTATTTATTAAGCGCTTGCTTTGTGCAGAGCACTGGACTAAGCGCTTGGGAAGTCCAAGTTGGCAACATCTAGAGACGGTCCCTACCCAACAGCGGGCTCGCAGTCTAGAAGGGGGAGACAGACAACAAAATATATTAACAAAATTCATTCAGTCGTATTTATTGAGTGCTAACTGTGTGCAGAGCACTGGACTAAGCGCTTGGGAAGTCCAAGTTGGCAACATCTAGAGACGGCCCCTACCCAACAGCGGGCTCACAGTCTAGAAGGGGGAGACAGACAACAAAACAAAACATATTAACATACATATATACAGGTGCTGTGGGGAGGGGAAGGAGGTAAGACGGGGGGGATGAGGGGGAGAGGAAGGAGGGGGCTGAGTGTGGGAAGGCCTCCTGGAGGAGGTGAGCTCTCAGTAGGGCTTTGAAGGGAGGAAGAGAGCGAGCTTGGCGGATGTGCGGAGGGAGGGCATTCCGGGCCAGGGGGAGGACGTGGGCCGGGGGTCGACGGTGGGACGGGCAAGAGCGAGGCCTGGTGAGGAGGTGAGCGGCAGAGGAGCGGAGGGTGCGGGCTGGGCTGGAGAAGGATTGAGAAGGGTGGTGAGGTAGGAGGGGGCAAGGGGATGGACAGCCTGGAAGCCCAGGGTGAGGAGTTTTTGCCTGTCGAGGCGCCGAGCGGTGGGGATCCATCGGTGCTATTTACTGAGTGCTTCCTAAGCACTGGATTGAGCGCTTGGGGGAGTCGAAGGTCGTGGGTTCTAATCCCAGCCCCGCCACCTGTCTGCTCTGTGACCTCGGGCAAGTCACTTCACTTCCCAGTGACCTCATCTGTAAAATGGGGGTTGAGACTCTGAGCCCCTTGTGGGACAGGGACCGGCTCCAATCCGATTTGCTTGTGTCCACCCCAGCGCTCAGTACAGTGCTTGTCACTACTACTACTACTAATCGTTGTGGTATTTGTTTCTATATGTTCCCAACTTGTACTTCCCAAGTGCTTAGTACAGTGCTCTGCACAAAGTAAGCGCTCAATAAGTACGATTGAATGAATGAATTTGTTAAGCGCTTACTATGTGCCAAGCACCCTACTAAACGCCGGGGTGGATACGAGCTAATCGGGTTGGACACGATCCCTGTCCCACATAGGGCTCACAGACTTAATCCCCAATGTCCAGATGAGGGAACTGAGGTGCAGAGAAGTGAAGTGACTTGCCCAAGTTCACATCGAAGACTATGCGCAGAGCACTGTACTAAGCGCTTGGGATGTAGGGAAGTAGCGTGGCTCAGCGGAAAGAGCCCGGGCTTTGAAGTCAGAGGTCATGGGTTCAAATCCCGGCTCTGCCACTTGTCAGCTGTGTGACTTCGGGCAAGTCCACTTCTCTGGGCCTCAGTGACCTCCTCTGTAAAATGGGGATTAAGACTGTGAGCCCCCCGTGGGACAACCTGATCACCCTGTAAATTCCCCAGCGCTTAGAACAGTGCTTTGCACATAGTAAGCGCTTAATAAATGCCGTCATCATTATTATTATTATTAACCCAGGCCCTTCTGACGCCTAGACCTGGGCTGTTTCCACTAAGCCACCCTGTTAAGTAAGCGCTTAACAAATACAACTATTATTATTATTATTGTTGTTGTTATTATTATTATTATTATTATTATTATTATTATTATTATTAGGCATGGGATCCTCGGCTGGCACAGGCAGTGCCCTCCAGGGCTTTGGCTACTCCAGGGACCGGGCTGACGCCGGTAAGTGCCCACGGGCCGACGCCATCCCCGGGTTCCCGCTCTTGGGAGGATGGAGGGGTGGGGGTCTCCCCGGGTGGCCGGGACCCAGGGCAGCCTCTCGCTTGGGTCGTGTCACAGTGGGGCATCTCGGCTTTCGTGGAACCAGGCGCCGAGCGGTGCGGATCCATCGGTCCTATTTACTGAGTGCTTCCTAAGCAGTGGATTGAGCGCTTGGCGGAGTCCGGTCGAGTTGCTCTATTACTATTACTCTATTACTCTATTTATTATTACTCTATTTATTATTACTCTATTATTACTCTATTTATGTATTATTACTCTATTATTACTCTACTTATGTATTATTACTCTTTATTTATTATTGCTCTATTTATTATTACTCTATTATTACTCTATTATTACTCTACTTATGTATTATTACTCTATTATTACTCTATTTATTATTACTCTATGTATTATTACTCTATTTATTATTACTCTATTTATTATTACTCTATTTATTAAACCCAGTCACTGTGTATCATCCCCAGCGCTTAGAACAGTGCTTTGCATATAGTAAGCGCTTAACAAATGCCATTATTATTATTATTATTATTACTCTATTTGTTACTCTACTAATGTATTATTACTCTATTTATTTATTATTACTCTATTATTACTCTATTATTACTCTACTTATGTATTATTACTCTATTTATTTATTATTACTCTATTTATTATTACTCTATTTATTTTATTTTTACATGTTTATTTATTTTTCTTTGTTAATGTGTTTTGTTTTGTTGTCCGTCTCCCCCTTCTAGACTGTGAGCCCACTGTTGGGTAGGGACCGTCTCCAGACGTTGCCGACTTGTCCTTCCCAAGTGCTTAGTACAGGGCTCTGCACACAGTAAGCGCTCAGTAAATACGATTGAATGAATGAGTTGGCAGGCACGATTCCTGCCCTCCAGGAGCTGAGAGTCTACTAGAGCAGCAGCGTGGCTCGGTGGAAAGAGCCCGGGCTTTGGAGTCCGAGGTCAGGGGTTCAAGTCCCGGCCCCGCCACTCGTCAGCTGTGTGACTTATTGTCACACTTGCCACCACTTGTCTGCCGTGTCACCTTGGGCAAGTCGTTTCACTTCTCTGGGCCTCAGTGACCTCATCTGGAAAATGGGGGTTAAGATCGTGAGCCCCATGAGGGACAAGGGACTGTGTCTAACTGATTGTCTTCCCCTCTAGACTGTAAGTTCATTGTGGGCAGGGACTGTGTCTGTTAGAATGTTCTGTTGTCCTCTTCCAAGCGTTTAGTCCAGTGCTGTGCACACAGTAAGCGCTCAGTAAGTACAGTTGGCTGACTCCCCACCCGAAACTTGTTTACCCCCCACCCCGGCCTAGGCTCCACCAGTGAGACCCTCCTGTCCACCTTCCAGAAGGCGGCCGAGGTGGTCACCAAAGCCCTGCGGCCAGGCCTGGACCACCCCGGGCCCCGAAACTGCAAGTTGGGGCAGGACACCTACCAACCGGTGATGGCCCCCACCGCTGGACAAGGCCGGCCCCCTCCCCAGAAACCATCTCCGGCCCCGAACCCTCAGAGTCTCCGAGGTAGGCGGGCCCCCTCCCCGGAAACCCTCCACAGCCTCCAACCTTCACAGCCTCTGAAATTCACGTGTGCCCCCTTCCCAGAAATTGTCCAATGCCCTGATCCATCAGAGCCTCTGAGGTTGGCAGGCCCCCCTCCTCAGAAAACACCCACTGCCCTGAACTGTCAGGGCCTTTGAGGTTGGCAGGCCCCCTCCTCAGAAAACGTCCACGGCCCTGAATTGTCAGAGCCTTTGAGGTTGGCAGGACCCCTCTCCAGAAACCCTCCACAGCCTCCAACCTTCTCAGCCTCGGAAATTCACGTGTGCCCCCTTCCCAGAAATTGTCCGATGCCGTGATCCATCAGAGCCTCTGAGGTTGGCCGGCCCCCTCCTCAGAAAACATCCACGGCCCTGAACTGTCAGAGCCTTTGAGGTTGGCGGGCCCCCTCCTCAGAAAACATCCACGGCCCTGAACTGTCAGAGCCTTTGAGGTTGGCAGGACCCCTCTCCAGAAACCCTCCACAGCCTCCAACCCTCACAGCCTCGGGAATTCACGTGTGCCCCCTTCCCAGAAATTGTCCGATGCCCTGAACCGGTCAGAGCCTCTGAGGTAGGCGGCCCCCTCCACAGAAATCGTCCACAGCCCTGAACTGTCCGAGCCTCTAGAGGTACACATGCCCGCTCCTCCGTCTCTCCCCGGTTCTTTTCTGCCCCATGAGCCGACAGATGCAAGCTTCACCGGTTGCATGGGGATAGTAAGAATCAGGTATTTATTAAGCACTCACTATATGTCAAACACTGTATGACAGGGAGGCACCAGCCCGGGCAGGCGGGGGGCGGCTGGGAAGAGACGGACAGCGGCCACAGCTCCCAGGACTCCTCGCAGGACAACGGGCAGCCGAGCCGGGCCTCGGACTCGGGCAGCGACGGCCACTCGCGGACCAGCAGGGAGCCGGGTGACGCCGGGGAGAGGTGAGCTCGACGCCGGGGCTGGGCAGGGAGGGCGGACCAGGGCGTTGCCCCCGCCCCACTCACCACTGGACCCGCGTCAGGCGTATTTACTGAGCGCTCACCGTGTGCAGAGCAGTGGACTAAGAGCTTGGGAGAGGACAGTAGAACCGAGTTGATAATCACATCCCCTGCCCACAACGAGTTTACAGTCCGTCAGTCAATCAGTGGTATTTATTGAGCGCTACGGTGTGTGGAGCATGGGACTGAACGCTTGGGACAGAATGCTACGACAGTTACTACTACTAATAATAATAATTACGGTGCTTGTTAAGCTTGTGCTAAAAACGGTTCTAAGCGCTGGGGTAGATACAAATTAAGCAGATTGGACACAGTCCCTATCCCACGTGGGGCTCACACTCTGAATCCCCGTTTTACGGATGAGGTAACCGAGGCCTAGAGAAGTTAATAATAATAATGGCATTTATTAAGCATTTACTATGTGCAAAGCACTGTTCTGAGTGCTGGGGAGGTTACAAGGTTACTAGGTTGTCCCACGGGGGGCTCACAGTCTTAACCCCCGTTTTACAGGTGAGATAACCGAGGCCTAGAGAAATTAAGTGACTTGCCCAGGGTCATGCAGCAGACGTGACGGAGCTGGGATTAGAACCTAGATCCTCCAGACGCCCAGGTCCGGGCTCCAGCCACTAAACTACGGACACGGTCCCTGCCCAAAGCGAGCTTACAGTCTGGGAGATAGACAATATAAATGAATGAGAGAGATGAACTTTAGTTGTGTGGAGCTGGGAGGGAGGGATGAATAAAGGGAGTGGGAGAAGAGGAAAGGGGGGGGCTCAGGCAGGGAAGGCCTCTTGGAGGAGGTGGGCCTTCGATAAAGCTTTGAAGCCGGGGAGAGTTAACGTCTGTCGGATGTGGGGAGGGAGGGCATTTCAGGCCGCAGGCGGCCCCCCAAGTCTCTTTCCCTGGGGTGGGGACCCTTGGTTTGGGTGGCCAGCGAGGAAGCCGGGTGGAGAGTTGGGGGGACGGGGGGGAGACGCCCTTCCTTCTGGGAGCAGAGCCTCACGGGAGTTGGCTGTCGGGCAGGGAAGAGACCACGTCGCCCCTGAGTGACTGCCTGCAGGAGGAGAGCCTGGTGAGCAGCGTGACCCGAGGCCCCCGCGTTTTCCTGACGAGGGAAGAGACGCAACAGTTCATCAAAGAGTGAGTGAGAGAGACTCCCCCAGCGGCCCGCTTCTCATCTACCTCCGGGCGAGGGAGGCGGAAGCTGCTGCTTCTGGCCTCTTCCCCCTTCAGAGTGGGAGACTGGGGTCTTTCCTCTGGCGTTGGCCCCCCCCCCTTTTTTTTTAATGGCATTTATTAAGCGCTTACTATGTGCAGAGCACTGTTCTAAGCGCTGGAGAGGTTACAGGATCAGGTTGTCCCACGGGGGGGCTCACAGTCTTCATCCCCATTTTACAGATGAGGGAACTGAGGCCCAGAGAAGTGACTTGCCCAAAGTCACACAGCTCACTGGTGGAGCCGGGATTTGAACCCATGACCTCTGACTCCAAAGCCCGTGCTCTTTCCCACTGAGCCACGCTGCTTCCCCTTGACTTTCCCCCTCTGGGCCCAAGCTCGGAAGCAGCGGTGCGGCCTAGTGATCAGAGCCCAGGCCTAAGAGTCAGGAGAACCTGGGTTCTCCTCCCGCCTCCGCCACTTATCCGCTAGGCGACCTTGGACAAGTCACTTCACTTCTCCGGGCCTCGGTGCCCTCGTGAGGAAAATGGGGATGAAGACCCTGAGCCCCCCATGAGATGGGGATTAGTTCAGATCTCCGCAAGTGCTGCTCGTTACCAGAAGCCTCTCTGTCCGGCACTGCAGTACTGGAGGTGCGGCCCGGGGGGAAGGGAGAGGCTTTCCGGTGTCCAGACTACAATTCAATTGTATTTACCGAGCACTTACTGTGTGCAAGGCACTGTACTAAGCGCTTGGGAGGGGACAAATTAGGAACAAGCGGACACATTCCTGTCCACAACAAGCTCACAGGCGAGAGCGGGGGGCTCCCAGTCCATCCCTCCTCCTGCCCGTCCTCAGGTGCGGCGTCCTCAACTGCGAGGCCGTGCTGGAGCTACTGACCTGGAAGCTCGGCGACCCCAGCGAGAGCGTCCAAATGGTAAGGAGGCGGCGCCACGCCGGTTATCGCCGGGCCTGGCCCACCTCGCCGTCCGCCGGCCCCAAGTCCTGCCCCGCTGCGGGGGGCAGAGCAGTGGTGGTCCGGCGTCGGCTCCGGGGAAGGGAGGGGGCTTCCCGGCTGCCTCCGGCCTCGCCGCGGCCCGTCCGTTCATCCAGTCGTATTTATTGAGCGCTTACTGGAGCGCTTGGGAAGTCCAAGTCGGCAACATATCGGTCCCTACCCAACAGCGGGCTCGCAGTCTAGAAGAGGAGACAGACAACAAAACATGTAGACAGGTGTCAAAATCGTCAGAACAAATAGAATTAAAGGTAGCCCCCGGGGTCTTGGAACGGGGGTGGGGATTCATTCATTTGTTCAATTGTATTTATTGAGCGCTGACGGTGTGCAGAACACTGTACTAAGCGCTTGGGAAGTACAAGTTGGCAACACGTAGAGACGGTCCCTACCCAACAGCCGGCTTACAGTCTAGAAGACACTTCTAGGGGATATTGGGAGTGGTGGCAAGGGAGGCTTCTGAGCCACAGGGTTGATCAGAGGGCCTTGCCCTGAGGGAGAGGGAATTCCTACTGGATATTAACAGTGATGATTGTGATATTAAGCACTTACTATGTGCCAGGCACTGTACTAAGCACTGGGGTGGAGATAACCAAATTGGGTCGAACACAGTCCCTATCCCACACGGGGCTCAGCATCTTAATCCCCATTTTACCGAAGAGGGAACCGAAGCACAGAGAAGTCAAATGACTTTCATTCGGCGATATTTATTGAGCGCTTACTGTGTGCAAAGCACTATACTAAGCTCTTGGGAGAGTACAATATAACAAGGTCTTGCCCCGGGTCACGCAGCAGAGTCGGGATTAGAACCCAGGTCCTTCTGATTCCCAGGCCAGGGTTCTAGCCACTAGGCTGAACTACGGGCTCAGGGCTTGGGCCCAAAGGGGGACAGGCGAGGTGGGCATCGCCTGAAGAGAGGACCCCGGTTTCCCCCTTCATCATCAATCGTATTTATTGAGCGCTTACTGTGTGCAGAGCACTGGACTAAGCGCTTGGGAAGTCCAAGTTGGCAACATATAGAGACGGTCCCTACCCAACAGTGGGCTCACAGTGCCCATTCCCTCTTCCCCGTAGACCGTGGGATCGGGAGGGTGTCTGCTCCCGTGGGGTCGTGTCGCGCCCGGCGTCGGGTCTTAGAAAATAGCGTCACGGTGGATTGTTTGCGCCCACCCCGCAGCGAGCCCTGTCTGCCATCTTCTCCGTGGGCTGCTCCGACCTGCTGTCCCAGGACCAGCTGTTCCTCATCACGCGGCCACGCCTGCAGCAGCTCAGCGAGGCCGGTCCCGGGCCAGTGGCCAACAAGGCCACCAAGGTGAGCGGAGACCCTCCCCTTTGCCCCCAGCTTGGAGAAGAGATTTCATTCTAGACTGTGAGCCCACTGTTGGGGAGGGACTGTCTCTATATGTTGCCAACTTGGACTTCCCAAGCGCTTAGTACAGTGCTCTGCACACAGTAATAATAACAATGACATTTATTAAACGCTTACTATGTGCAAAGCACTGTTCTAAGCGCTGGAGAGGTTACAGGGTGATCAGGTTGTCCCATGTGGGGCTCACAGTCATAATCCCCCTTTTACAGATGAGGAAACTGAGGCACGGAGAAAATAATAAATAAATGATGGCATTTGTTAAGTGCTTACTATGTGCAAAGCACTGTTCTAAGCGCTGGAGAGGTTACAAGGTGATCAGGTTGCCCCATGTGGGGCTCACAGTCATAATCCCCATTTTACAGATGAGGGAACTGAGGCACAGAGAAGTTAAGTGACTTGCCCAAAGTCACACAGCTGAACCCATGACCTTCTGACACCCAGATCCGTGCTCTGTCCACTCCACCGTGTCGCTCCTCATGGCTTCTTGCCTCACCCCCCAACCCCTCGGCTTCGCCTCTGACGTCCCCTACCTCATTCATTCATTCATTCAGTCGTACTTACTGAGCGCTCACCGTGTGCAGAGCACCGTACTAAGCACTTGGGAAGTCCAAGTTGGCAACATATAGAGTAAGCGCTCAATAAATACGAATGAGTGAATGAAAAGCCTTCTAGACCGTGAGCCCACTGTTGGGGAGGGACCGTCTCTATCTGTTGCCAATTTGGACTTCCCAAGCGCTTAGTACAGTGCTCTGCACACAGTAAGCGCTCAATAAATACGAATGACTGAATGAAAAGCCTTCTAGACCGTGAACCCGTTGTTGGGTAGGGACCGTCTCTATATGTTGCCAATTTGGACTTCCCAAGCGCTTAGTACAGTGCTCTGCACCCAGTAAGCGCTCAGTACGATTGAATGAATGAGTGAATGAAAAGCCTTCTAGACTGTGAGCCTGCTGTTGGGTAGGGACCGTCTCTAGATGTTGCCAATTTGTACTTCCCAAGCGCTTAGTACAGTGCTCTGCACACAGTAAGCTCTCAATACGATTGAATGAATGAGTGAATGAAAAGCCTTCTAGACTGTGAGCCTGCTGTTGGGTAGGGACCGTCTCTATATGCTGCCAGTTTGTATTTCCCAAGCGCTTAGTACAGTGCTCTGCACACAGTAAGCGCTCAGTAAATTCAATTGATTGATTGATTGATTTGAGCTCTCTATTTCGGTTTCTCCCGTTGCTGTGAAGCCCCACGGTGTCTGACCACAGCTCCCAACCCCAAATAATGAGAATAGTGTCATTTGTTAAGCGCTTCCTATGTAACCTCCCCAGCGCTTCGAGCAGTGCTTTGCATATAGTAAGCGCTTAATAAATGCCATTATTATTATATTAGACTTACAAAGCGTGGCCCCTACCTAGCTCTTGGGAGAGCACAGAAGAGCAGAGTTCAATCGTATTTAATCGTATTAGATATGGTAGACATGCTACTAGAGAAGCCCGGGCTTGGAGTCAGAGGTCATGGGTTCTAATCCCGGCTCCGCCACTTGTCTGATGGGTGACCCTGAGCAAGTCACATTCATTCATTCATTCATTCAGTTGTATTTATTGAGCGCTCACTGTGTGCAGAGCACTGTACTAAGCGCTTGGGAAGTCCAAGTTGGCAACATCTAGAGACGGTCCCTACATAGAGTAATAAATTCATTCATTCATTCTATCGTATTTATTGAGCACTTACTGTGTGCAGAGCAGTGTACTAAGCGCTTGGGAAGTCCAAGTTGGCAACGTATATAATCAATCAATCAATCAATCGTATTTATTGAGCACTTACTGTGTGCAGAGCACTGTACTAAGCGCTTGGGAAGTCCAAGTGGGCAACATCTAGAGACGGTCCCTACCCAACAGCGGGCTCACAGTCTAGAAGGGGGAGACAGAGAACAAAACAAAACATATTTACAAAATAAAATAAATAGAATAAATATGTACAAGTAAAATAAATAAATAGAGTAATAAATCCGTCCAAACATATATATATATATACAGGTGCTGTGGGGAAGGGAAGGAGGTAAGGCGGAGGGGATGGAGAGGGGGAGGAAGGGGAGAGGAAGGAGGGGGCTTCACTTCTCTGGGCCTCAGTTCCCTCATCTGTAAAACGGGGATTAAGACTGCGAGCCCCACGGGGGACAACCTGATTACCTCGTAACTACCCCAGGGCTTAGAACAGTGCTCGGCACATAGTAAGTGCTTAACAAATACTATTATTATTATTACTACAGCGCTCTGTGGGCACACTGAGCGCTCGGTAAATAGGATTACTACCCCAGTGCGCTCTGCCCGAAGACATTTTTACTATTCTATTTATTTTGTTAATGATGTGCATCAAGCTTTGCTTTTTTCATTCATTCAATCGTATTTATTGAGTGCATACTGTGTGCAGAGCACTGGACTAAGCACTTGGGAAGTCCAAGTTGGCAACATCTAGAGCCGGTCCCTACCCAACAGTGGGCTCACAGTCTAGAAGGGGGAGACAGACAACAAAACAAAACATATTAACAAAATAAAATAAATAGAATAGATGTGTACAAGTAAAATACTTTTACAGATGAGGGAACTATAATGATAATAATAATAATAGAGATTAAGACTGTGAGCCCCGTGTGGGACAACCTGATCACCTTGTATCCCCCCAGCGCGTAGAACAGTGCTTTGCACATAGTAAGCGCTTAACAAATGCCATCATTATTATTATTATTATTATCATCATCATGTGGCTCCATCCACTAGACAGCACTGCTTTGAGCTGCATATTATTATTATCATTATTATTATTATCATCATCATCATGTGGCTCCATCCACTAGACAGCACTGCTTTGAGCTGCATATTATTATTATCATTATTATTATTATTATCATCATCATGCGGCTCCATCCACTAGGCCGCACTGCTTTGAGCTGCAGTGAAGGAGAAAGGAGTTGCTTGGCACATAATAATAATAATATAATAATAATAATGGCATTTGTTAAGCGCTTACTATGTGCAAAGCACTGTTCTAAGCGCTGGGGAGGATACAAGGTGATCAGGTTGTCCCACTGGGGCTCACAGTCTTAATCCCCATTTTACAGATGAGGTAACCGAGGCACAGAGAGGTTAAGTGACTTGCCCAAAGTCACACAGCTGACAATTGGAGGAGCTGACCTCTGACTCCAAAGCCCGTGATCTTTCCACTGAGCCACGCTGCCTCTCAACATAGCACTTAACAAATACATTTATTATTATTATTATCGTTACGTCCGTCCCTCCTCCCGGCCCAGATCCTCCGGCATTTCGAGGCCCTGTGCCGAAGCTGCCCCGCCGCCGCCGCGAGATTCCCGTCGGAGTCCGGCCGCTCCCCGGCCCCGGCCGCCCCGCTCGCCGCCCCGCCGCCCCCCGCCGCGGCCGAGACGGTTCTCCAGCCCCCGGGGGCGGTGGCCCCGCTCGGCTCGTCCCCCCCGAAGCCGGCGCCGACGGCCGGAGACCCTCGTCCAGACCCGTCCGGCGGGAGGCAGGAAGCGGACCCCGCCGGCCGCGGACCCTCCCTGTTCGCCGGGATGGAGCTGGTCGCCGGGCCGGCCCCCACCCGTGGAGGACACCCCCCGGCGGGCTCGGCTCCCGGGGCTCCTCGGACAGACCCCGGGCCCAACGCCCCCCACAAATCCGCCTTCTCCTTCTTAAACATCTGAGCCGGTGGTCTGGCTTGTGTTCCCACTCTTGGGGGTGGCCCGGCCCCGGGTCCCTGGCCCTACCCCCCAACTCTCTGGCTTTGCACGCTCTTCGTCCTTCCTGTTGGCCCCACCCGGGTGGTGGGAGCTTTTCTTTTCTTTTCACTGCACTTGTTTCGCCCTTACTCTGTGCCAGGCACTGTACTAAGCGCCGGGGGAGATGCAAGCTAATCAGGTCGGACACCGTCCGTGTCCCACGTGGGGGTCACCGTCTTCACCCCCTTTTTGCGGGTGGTGGTATTTAAGCACTCACTGTGTACCGGTCCCTGTACTAAGGGCTGGGGAACCGAAAACCGGACACCGTCCGTGTCCCATGTGCGGCTCACTGTCTTGCTCCCCCATTTTACAGATGAGGGAACTATAATAATAATAATGATAGCATTTATTAAGCGCTTACTATGTGCCAAGCACTGTTCTAAGCGCTGGGGAGGTTACAAGGTGATCAAGTTGTCTCCCGGGGGGCTCCCAGTCAATCCCCATTTTACAGATGAGGGAACTGAGGCCCAGAGAAGTTGTGACCTGCCCAAAGTCACACAGCTGGCAGTTGGAGGAGTCACGATTTGAACCCATGACCTCTGACTCCAAAGCCCGGGCTCTTTCCACTGAGCCACGCCGCTTCTCCGGAAAGGTGAAGTGACTTGAGAACTCAGGTTCTTCTGACTCCCAAGCCCGGGCTCTATCCATTAGGCTACGCTGCTCTCTTCCCAGTACTGATGCCGCCGGGCATTTAACCTCCCCGCCCTTCCAGAATGATGGGATTTGTTAAGCGCTTACTGTGTGCCGGGCACTGTACTAAGCGCCGGAGCAGATGCAAGCCAATCGAGTTGGACCCGGTCCCTGTCCCATGTGGGGCTCACAGTCTCGGTCCCCATTTTTACAGATGAGGGAACTGAGGCCCAGAGAAGTGAAGTGACTTGGCCAAGGTCACACAGCAGACAAGTGACGGAGCCGGGATTAGAACCCTGGTCCTTCTGATGCCCGGACTATAGCCACTACCGCAGGTTTAGGGCCATAGGAAGGCTTGAGGAAGAGGGGAACACAAGGTGGTACTTCGTGATGTTGGGGGACTCGGGAGCCCCCCGGTTCCTCTCAGGGCAGGGTGACGAGGAGCAGCCAGGCCAGGGGTCCCCACAAATCCTCCTCGCTTTCCCCCCCGGCGGAGGACGCCCCGGTCTGAGGCTTTCCGTGGGATGTCCAGCCCCGCGGGGCGTCTACATCCCCGGCGTGGACGTAGCCGTGGAGGGACATGGCCGGCCGGTGGCCTCTTCCCCTCCAGAGCGAGGGGGCTCAGCTCGCCCCACCAGCTGGTCGGGGACCTACGAAGAAGCCGGGTGGGACAGAGCGGACCTCAAGTCCGGCTCCCCCCCCATTTTCCTCCCTTCTTCCCTCTCTGCAGTGTCCCATTCCCTCCTGCCTTCAGGACATCTCTACTTGAACATCTCACCAACACCTCAAACTTAACCCGTTCAGAACGGTACCCCTCAATCTTCTCCCCCAAACCCTGCCCTCCCTCCGACTTTCCCGCCACAGGAGACGGCGCCACCGTCCTTCCCCCCTCACAAACCCGCAGCGTTATCCTCAACCCACGCATTCAATGCGTCACTAAATCCTGTCGCAGCATTGCTAAAATCCGCCCCTTCCCCTCCATCGAAATTGCTACCATGTTCATCCAAGCCCTTCTCTCCTGCCTTGATTATTGCATCAGCCTCCTCCTGCCTCTCCCCACTCAGGTCCACGCTTCACTCATTTGGCCAGATCATTTTTCGGCCAAAACGTTCGGGCCACGTTTCCCCTCTCCTCAAGAACCTCCGCGTCCAACAGAAACTCCTCACCGGCGGCTATAAAGCTCGCCCCCTCCTACCTCACCTCACTGCTCTCCCACTCCAGCCCAGCCCGCTCACTTTGCTCCTCTTAACGCCAACCTACTCGCTGTCCCTTCATCTCGTCTACCTCACAGCCGACCTCTCGCCCACATCCCGCCTCTGGCCCGGAACGTCCTCCCTCCTCATATCCGACGGACGATGCCGCTGCCCCGCTTAGAAGCCTTACTGAAGGCCCATCATCTCCAAGAGGCCTTCCCTGACTAAGCCCTCATTTCCTCTTCTCCCACTCCCTTCTGCGTCACCCTTGCCCTTGGGTTTGCTCTCTTTATTCACCCCTCTGTCAGCCCCACTTATGTCCGTATATGTAATTTATTTATATTAACGTCTGTCTTCCCCACTCCGCTGTAAACTGGTGAACAGGGAACGCGTCTACAGACTTTGTGATGCTGTACTCTCCGAAGCGCTTAGTACGGTACTCTGCACACGGTAAGCGCTCAATAAACACTATGGATTGATGGACTGACTCCTATGGAGGTTGGTTTGGATGACCGGCCTCCTTCCCAACCCCGGGAAGTCCCCCCGGGAATGAGGCCTGATCTCCAGTTCCCTGCTTTGAGGAGTAGGTTGGTCACTGATCCCTGCTCCCTGTAATAATAATTATTATGGTATTTGTTAAGCGTTTACTATGTTCCAGGCACTGTACTGAAGCCCCAGGGTGGATACGAGCAAATCGGGTTGGACACATGGGGCTTGCCCTCAATCCCAGTTTTACAGATGAGGCAACTGAGGCCCAGCGAAGTGACGGGACTCGCCCAAGGTAACACAGCAGACAAGCGCTTAGTACAGTGCTCTGCACACAGTAAGTGCTCAATAGATACGATTGAAGGTGTGGTGAAGCCGGGTTGAGGACCACACCCTTCTTACTCCCAAGCCTGGGCTCTAGCCACTAATAATAATAATAATGCATTTATTAAGTGCTTACTATGTGCAAAGCAAAAAGACACGCCATGTTGCTTTTTAGGGATAATTGTGGTATTTGTTAAGCGCTTGCTATGTGCCAGGCACTGTACTAAACACTGGGGTGAATACAAGTAAATCAGGTTGGACTCAGTCAACCCCCATTTTAAAAATGGAACCGAGGCCCAGAGAAATGAAGTGACTTGCCGAAGGTTACTGAGCAGACAAGCATTCAATAAAGGGAATATCTATTATATTGTGACCATCATTATTATTGTTATAATTATTGTTATATATTATTATAATTATGATTGATTGACAGACACCTCCCCATCTGCTCTCCCTATATCAGAGAAGCAGTGTGACTCAGTGGAAAGAGCCCGGGCTTTGGCGTCCGAGGTCATGGGTTCAAATAATAATGATGGCATTTATTAAGCACTTAGTATGTGCAAAGCACTGTTCTAAGCGCTGGGGAGGTTACAAGGCGATCAGGCTGTCCCAAGGGGGGCTCACAGTCTTCATTCCCATTTTACATATGAGGTCACTGAGGCACAGAGAAGTGAAGTGACTTGCCCAAAATCACAGAGCTGGCAATTGGCAGAGCCGGGATTTGAACCCATGAACTCTGACTCTGACTCCAAAGCCCAGGTTCTTTCCACTGAGCCACGCTGCTTCTCAAATCCCAGCTCCGCCATTTGTCAGCTGGGTGACTTTGGGCAAGTCACTTCATTTCTCTGGGCCTCAGTGACCTCATCTGTAAAATGGGGATTAAGACTGTGAGCCCTCCGTGGGACAACCTGATCACCTTGTAACCTCCCCAGCACTTTGAACCGTGCTTTGCACATAGTAAGCGCCTAATAAATGCCATTATTATTATTGTATCGCCCCAGCGCTTAGAACTGTGCTTCCCACATAGTAGAACCTGTATATATGTTTGTACATATTTATTACTCTATTTTACTTGTACATATTTACTATTCTATTTATTTTATTTTGTTAATATGTTTTGTTTTGTTGTCTGTCTCCCCCTTCTAGACTGTGAGCCCGCTGTTGGGTAGGGACCATCTCTGTATGTTGCCAAGTTGTACTTTCCAAGCGCTTAATACAGTGCTTTGCACACAGTAAGCGCTCAATAAATACGATTGAATGAATGAATGAATAGTAAGCACTTAACAAATACCATCATTATTATTAATTGAAGCAGCGTGGCTTAGTGGAAAGATCAAGGGCTTGTGAGCCCCACGTGGGACAACTTGGTCACCTCGTATGTACCCCAGCGCTTAGAACAGTGCTTTGCACATAGTAAGCGCTTAATAAATGCCATTATTATTATTATTTTATTATTCTCTGTGCCTCAGCTGTAAAATGGGGATCAAGACTAAGCCCCATGTGAGACAACCTGATTACTTGTGTCTCCCTCAGCGCTTAGAACAGTGCTTGGCACATGGTAAGCGCTTAACAAATGGTTATGGTTGTACATATTTATTATGGTTGTACATATTTATTACCCTATTTATTTATTTATTTTACTTGTACATATCTATCCTATTTATTTTATTTTGTTGGTATGTTTGGTTTTGTTCTCTGTCTCCCCCCTTTAGACTGTGAGCCCACTGTTGGGTAGGGACTGTCTCTATGTGTTGCCAATTTGTACTTCCCAAGCGCTTAGTACAGTGCTCTGCACATAGTAAGCGCTCAATAAATACGATTGATAATGATGATGATGATGAACAAATGCCATCAATTTTTATTGTTATTATCGAGTCCCGTTGAGGAGGCTCAGGTCGTAGCTCCGCCCCCTCCTCCTCCGCAGGCCCCGCCCACCGCGCCCCCTCAACCAATCCCGTCTTCCCGCGCCGCCGGATGGACGGCGGGCTTGTCCAATGGGAGGCCGGGGTCTCCCCCAGCGGGCCAATGGGGGGGAGGAGGAGGTGGGGCGCATCGCGTTGTCGGGTGAGCGGCGCTGCGCGAGGGCCCCGGGCCCAGTCGAGGGGGCGCGCTGCCCGAACCGCGTTCAGGGCGACCGAACCGCGCTGAGGGAACGCGGCCCAAGCTGAGGGGGCCAGGCCTGCCCTGAGGGGACGCTGCCCGCGCTGAGGAGACATTGTCCTCGCTGAGGGGGCCCGGACCGCGCTGAGGGGACAACTGTTCGCGCTGAGGGGACATTGTCCTCACTGAGGGGGCCCGGCCCACCCTGAGAGGACAACTGTTGGCAATGAGGGGACGCTGCCCACTCTGAGGGGACACTGTCCGCGCTGAGGGGACAACAACTGTTCGCGCTGAGGGGACATTGCCGTCGCTGAGGGGGCCCGGCCCGCGCTGAGGGGACAACAACTGTTCGCGCTGAGGGGACATTGTCCTCACTGAGGGGGCCCGGCCCGCCCTGAGGGGACAACAACTGTTCGCGCTGAGGGGACATTGTCCTCACTGAGGGGGCCCGGCCCGCGCTGAGAGGACAACTGTTGGCAATGAGGGGACGCTGCCCACTCTGAGGGGACACTGTCCGCGCTGAGGTGACAACAACTGTTCGCGCTGAGGGGACATTGCCCTCGCTGAGGGGGCCCGGCCCGCGCTGAGGGGACAACAACTGTTGGCGCTGAGGGGACATTGTCCTCGCTGAGGGGGCCCGGCCCGCGCTGAGGGGACAACAACTGTTCGCGCTGAGGGGACATTGTCCTCGCTGAGGGGGCCCGGCCCGCGCTGAGAGGACAACTGCTGGCAATGAGGGGACGCTGCCCACTCTGAGGGGACACTGTCCGCGCTGAGGTGACAACAACTGTTCGCGCTGAGGGGACATTGTCCTCACTGAGGGGGCCCGGCCCGCGCTGAGGGGACAACTGTTGGCGCTGAAGGGACGTTGCCCGCGCTGAGGAGAAGCAGCCCGCGCTGAGGGGACGCTGCCCACGCTGAGGGGTCCCGGCCTGCCCTGAGGGGAGGCTGCCCGCGCTGAGGAGACACAGTTCGCGCTGAGGGGACGTTGTCCTCACTGAGGGGGCCCGGCCCGCCCTGAGGGGACAACTGTTGGCAATGAGGGGACGCTGCCCACTCTGAGGGGACACTGCGCTGAGGGGACATTGTCCTCGCTGAGGGGGCCCGGCCCGCGCTGAGGGGACAACAACTGTTCGCGCTGAGGGGACATTGTCCTCACTGAGGGGGCCCGGCCCGCGCTGAGAGGACAACTGTTGGCAATGAGGGGACGCTGCCCACTCTGAGGGGACACTGTCCGTGCTGAGGAGACAACAACTGTTCGCGCTGAGCGGTCCCGGCCCACCCTGAGGGGACACTGCCCACTCTGAGGGGACACTGTCCACGCTGAGGGGACATTGTCCTCACTGAGGAGGCCCGGCCCGGGCTGAGGGGACATTGTCCTCACTGAGGGGGCCCGGCCCGCGCTGAGGGGACAACTGTTGGCAATGAGGGGACGCTGCCCACGGTGAGGGGGCCTGTCCCATCCTGAGGAGACGCTGCCCGTGCTGAGGGGAAGCAGGCCACACTGAGGGGACGCTGCCCTCCCTGAGGAGACAACTGTTGGCGCTGAAGGGACGTTGTCCACTGTGAGGTGGCCCGGCCTGCGCTGAGGGGACAACAACTGTTCGCGCTGAGGGGCCGCTGCCCACACCGACTGAGGGGACCTGGCCCACACTGAGGGGACGACAACTGTTGGCGCTGAAGGGACGCTGCCCACCGTGAGGAGAAGCAGGGGACAACTGTTCACGCTGAGGGGAGGCTGCCCGCCCTGAGGGGACAACAACGGTCCGCGCTGAGGGGACGCTGCCCACACCGACTGAGGGGGGCCAGCGTGTTCTGAGAGGACGCTGCCACTCTGAGGGGCCCCGGCCCGTGCTGAGGAGACATTGTCCGTGCTGAGGAGACACTGTCTGCCCTGAGGGGACACTGCCCACCCTGAGGGGGCCCTGCCTGCGCTGAGGGGACATTGCCCTCACTGAAGAGACAACAACTGTCCACGCTGAGGGGACGCTGCCCACACCGACTGAGGGGGGCCGGCGTGTCCTGAGAGGACTGAGGGGTCCCGGCCCGCGCTGAGGGGACATTGTCCGTGCTGAGGAGAAACAGCCCGCGCTGAGGAGACACTGTCCGCTCTGAGGGGACACTGCCCACCCTGAGGGGGCCCGGCCCGTGCTGAGGGGACGTTGCCCTCACTGAGGGGACGCTGCCCAAGCTGAGGGGACAACTTCGTGCTGAGGGGGCACGGTCTGCACTGAGGGGCCATTGCCCTCGCTGAGGAGACGCTGCCCAAGCTGAGGGGACAACTTCGCGCTGAGGGGACACGGTCCGCACTGAGGGGCCATTGCCCTCACTGAGGAGACGCTGCCCAAGCTGAGGGGACAACTTCGCGCTGAGGGGACACAGTCCGCACTGAGGGGCCATTGCCCTCGCTGAGGAGACGCTGCCCAAGCTGAAGGGACAACTGTTCGCGCTGAAAGGACACTGCCCATGCTGAGAGGACACGGCCGGCACTGAGGGGACACTCTCCATGCTCAGGGGACGCTGCCCACCCTGAGGGGGTCCGGCCCGCGTTGAAGGGATGCTGCCCGCGCTGTAAAGGTTTGGCTCCGGCTGAGGAGGTGCTGCCCACCCTGAGGAAGTGTGGCTCGGGTTGAGGGGTCGCTGCCCGCGCTGTAAAGGTTTGGCTCCGGTTGAGGGGGCCCGTCCTCCTCCAGCCCCTGCCATCTCCATCTTGCACGGTTCTTCCCCTTGCCCCTCTCCCCAGACCCCCTGGGGCTGGGCATCCCCGAGGGGTCCTCCTAATAATAATAATGATGGGATTTGTTAAGCGCTTACTACGTGCCAGGCACTGTACCAAGCGCTGGGGTGGATCCAAGCCAATCGGGCTGGACACAGTCCCTGTCCCACGTGGGGCTCCCAGTCTCCATCCCCATTTGACAGATGAGGTCATTGAGGCCCAGAGAAGTGAGGCGACTTGCCCAAGGCCACACAGCAGGCAAGGGGCGGAACCAGGATTAGAACCCAGGACCTTCCAACTCCATGGCCCGGGCTCCAACCACCAAGCCAGGCTGCCCTAAGGCCAACAGTCAAGGGAACAGATGAGGGAACTGAGGCACAGAAAGTGAAGTGACTTGCCCAGAGTCACCCAGCTGACAGTTGGCAGAGTCAGGATTTGAACCCATGACCTCTAACTCCAAAGCCCGGGCTTTGGAGGGGAGAGGCCGCTCTCCCCTCGCTCAAAAGGGCACAGGCATCCAGGAGCTGTCCCATAAAGAGGTTTTCAGAAATCCAGGGTACACTGGGGTGGTGGACAAGTTTATTTTGGTCAGAACACTGTACTAAACGCCTGGGAGGGTGCAACAGAGTCAGTAGCCTCCCCCTTCTAGACTGTGAGCCTCTTGTTGCCAACTTCTACTTCCCAAGCGCTTAGTACAGTGCTCTGCACACAGTAAGCGCTCAATAAATACGATTGATGGATGGATAGGGATGTTCTCTATCTGTTGCTGAATTGGCCTTTCCAAGCGCTTAGTACAGTGCTCCGCACACAGTAAGCGCTCAATAAATTAGATCGAATGAAAGTCCGCCCCAATGTCTAGCAGTGCCAGCGTGGTGGTTTCCATAGCGAGAGTTTTGTTTGTCCACCACCCGCCCGGGAGCCCGGGAAGCTGGGCGGGCCTGTGGGAAGATTGATGAAAAAATCATCGAACCCAGGACCGTCTGGACTCCCCCCCAACCCCTGCAGAGTCAGCCAATCATCACTGAGAATAATGATAATAATTTATGATACTCGTTAAGCGCTTACTACATGCCAAGCCCTGTTCTAAACACTGGGGTAGATAGTAGGCAATCAGGTTGTCCCCAGTGGGGCTCACAGTCTTCATCCCCGTTTGACAGGTGAGGTCACTGAGGCACAGAGAATAATAATAATGGTGGTATTTAAGTGCTTACTATGTGCAAAGCACTGTTCTAAGCGCTGGAACTTTCAATCAAATTTATTGAGCGCTTACGGTGTACGGAGCACTGTACTAAGCGCTTGGAAAGGCCAATTCGGCAACAGATGGAGACCATCCCTACCCAACAAGGGGCTCACAGTCTAGAAGGGGGAGGCTACTGACTCTGTTGCACTCTCTGAGACGTTTAGTACAGTGTTCTGACCGAAATAAACTTGTCCAGCACCCCAGTGTACCCTGGATTTCTGAAAACCTCTTTATGGTTCACTGAGCCACGCAGGAGAAGCAGCGTGGCTCAGTGGAAAGAGCCCGGGCTTTGGAGTCAGAGGTCGTGGGTTCCAATTCCAACTCTGCCAACTGTCAGCTGGGTGACTTTGGGCAAGGCGCTTCACTTCTCTGTGCCTCAGTTCTCTCATCTGTAAAATGGGGATTGAGACTGTGAGCCCCCCGGGGGACAACCTGATCACCTTGTAACCTCCCCAGCGCTTAGAACAGTGCTTTGCACATAGTAAGCGCTTAATAAATGCCATCATTATTATTATTATTTATGGGATAGCTACAAGGTGATCAGGTTGTCCCACTTGGGGCTCACCGTCTTAGTCCCCATTTGACAGATGAGGTCACTGAGGCACAGAGAAGTGAAGTGGCTCGCCCAAGGTCACACAGCAGACAGGCTGTGAAGCCGGGATTAGAACCCACGTCCTCTGACTCCCAAGGCCCAGCTCTTGACTACCTCCTGTCAGTCCGCGCTTGGGAGGGAAGCTGTAGGGGGGAGAGAGGCTCCGGGACGGGCTCGCTTTGTGCCCGCTTAACTGGGTGCCCACTAAGGCGGGGATCCCTAATTTCAATTACTTCATTTCTCTGAGTCTCAGTTTCCTCATCTGTATAATGGGGATTGAGACCGTGAGCCCCATGTGGGACAGGGGACTGCGTCCAACCCGATTATCTTGTATCTACCCCAGCGCTTAGTACAGTGGCTGGCACACAGTAAGCGCTTAACAAACACCATTATTATTATTATTATTATTATTATTGTTATTGGAAAGGGCATTTCATTGCCGGGACGTGGGGTGGAAGGAGGGAAGCCAGTGAACGCAAATCCACCGCTCCTAAAAAAAAAAAGGAGCGATAGTTTGGGTGCCTCTTTGTATGTACATTTCTAGCCTCTTTTCACCTGATTTGTAATATTTTAATAATTCTGGCGGTATTTTTTTCAGCAGTTATTATGTGCCAAGCTACTAAGCGTTGGGGTGGTTACAAGCAAATTCATTCATTCAGTCAGTCGTATTTATTGAGCACTTACTGTGTGCAGAGCAAGCAAATTCATTCATTCATTCATTCAGTCGTATTTATTGAGCGTTTACTGTGTGCAGAGCACTGTACTAAGCGCTTGGGAAGTCCAAGTTGGCAACATCTAGAGACGGTCCCTACCCAACAGCGGGCTCACAGTCTAGAAGGGGGAGACAGAGAACAAAACAAAACATATTAACGGAATAAAATAAATAGAATAAATATGTACAAGTAAAATAAAACAAATAAATAAATAAATAAAAATTGAGTCGGACACAGTCCCTGACCCACGTGGGGCTCACAGTCTCAATCCCCATTTTCCAGATGGGGGAACTGAGGCCCAGAGAAGTGAAGTGACTTGCCCCAGGTCACACAGCATACAGGTGGCAGAGCTGGAATTAGAACCCATGATCTTCTTTCTCCCAGGCCTGGGTTTTAGCCACTACACTCTGTTTATTGTTATATGATACTCTTCCAGGCGCTTAGTACAGTGCTCTGCACACAGTAAGCGCTCAATAAGTACGATTGAATGAATGACAGGGACTGTGTCCAACCCGATTAGCTTGTATCTATACCAGTGTTTCGTTCAGTGCCTGACACATAGTGAGCACATGTCATGGGTTCAAATCCCCGCTCCGCCAATTGTCCGCTGTGTGACTTTAGGCAAGTCACTTCACTTCTCTGGGCCTCAGTTACCTCATCTGGAAAATGGGGATGGGAGCCCCACGGGGGGCAATCTGATCACCTTGTATCCTCCCCAGCGCTTAGAACAGTGCTTTCCACATAGTAAGCGCTTACGTGTCAGCTGTGTGACTTTGGGCAAGTCACTTCACTTCTCTGGGCCTCAGTTGCCTCATCTGTAAAATGGGGATTAAGACTGTGAGCCCCCCGTGGGACAACCTGATCACCTTGTAAATTCCCCAGCGCTTAGAGCAGTGCTCTGCACAGTAAGCGCTTAATAAATGCCATTATTATTATTCATTCATTCAATCGTATTTATTGAGTGCTTACTGTGTGCAGAATACTGTACTAACCTCTTGGGAAGTACAAGTTGGCAACGTATAGAGACGGTCCCTACCCAACAGTGGGCTCACAGTCTAGAAGAAGTGAATTATTATCATTATTACAACAAATACTATCAAAAAAAAAAGGAGGGAGCCAGGGGAAAAGAGGGCTTAATTGGGGAAGGCCTCTCGGAGGAGACGTGTCCTTAACCAGGAGTTGAAGGGAGGGAGAGTAAACTCTTTGGAGGCAGAGAATGTGTAGAGAAGCAGCGTGTCTCAGTGGAAAGAGCCCGGGATTTGGAGTCAGGGGTCATGGGTTCGAATCACGGCTCTGCCAATTGTCAGCTGGGTGACTTTGGGTAAGTCACTTCACTTCTCTGGGCCTCAGTTCCCACATCTGCAAAACGGGGATTAAAACTGTGAGCCCCCCGTGGGACAGCCTAATCAACTTGTAACCTCCCCAGCACTTAGAACAGTGCTTTGCACATAGTAAGTGCTTAATACCATAACAAAAAAAAAAAGAAGAGAAGGGAGCCAAGGGGAAAAGAGGGCTTAATTGGGGAAGGCCTCTCAATAGTAATAATAATAATAATAATAATAATAATAATAATAATAATAATAGATATCAACTAATAATAGATATAGATATATAGATAGAGATAGATAGATAGAGATATCTATAGATAGATATAGGTAGATATAGATAGATATAGATATATAATATTTAGGTATTATTAGATATTATTAGATATCAACTTAGCGAGGAGTTGAAGGGAGGGAGAATAAACTCTTTGGGGGCAGAGAATGTGTCTCTTTATTTTTATACTGGTTTCCTCAGAGTGCCTAGTACAGTGCTGCACACACAGTAAGCGCTCAATAAATACGGTCGCCCGACTGTCTGGTGCGTGGACGGAACGGGGGGACGGCGAGCTGGGCGAGATCGGTCACCCCTCTCCGCTGTGCCAACAGGTGAGCCCCGTCAGCGATGAAGGGGTCCCGGGGCGGGGGTCTCCCCGGGAGCGGCGTGGACTTGAGCCTGACGGGCCTCCAGCTGGCGTTCTCCAGGCGCCCCGGCGGCCTGGCACCCCCCAGGCCCATCGCCCGCTCCGTCTCCGTCACCGCAGGAAACCAGCCCGCCCGGAACCAGCTGGTGAGTACCGGGAACCGCGGTGCCCACCGACCTGGGCTGGACTCTAGGGTGGGAGCGGGGAGGAAGGGACCCCCCGGACCCCCGGCCCACGTCATCCCTCTGGCTGGGAATGCCTTCCCTCTGCCCATCCGCCAAGCTAGCTCTCTTCCTCCCTTCAAGGCCCTGCTGAGAGCTCACCTCCTCCAGGAGGCCTTCCCACACTGAGCCCCTCCTTCCTCTCCCCCTCCTCCCGCTTTCCACCCCCCCCCCCATACCTCCTTCCCTTCCCCACAGCGCCTGTATATATGTATATATGTTTGGATGGATTTATTACTCTATCAATCAATCAATCAATCAATCACTTGTATTTATTGAGCGCTTACTGTGTGCAGAGCACTGTACTTAGCGCTTGGGAAGTACAAGTTGGCAACATATAGAGACAGTCCCTACCCAACAGTGGGCTCACAGTCTAAAAGGGGGAGACGTGTATTTTATTATTTATGTACTTTAATGTATTTATGTAATTTATGTATTTTACTTGTACATATCTATTCCATTTATCTTATTTTGTTAATATGTTTGGTTTTGTTCTCTGTCTCCCCCTTCTAGACTGTGAGCCCGCTGTTGGGTAGGGACCGTCTCTAGATGTTGCCAACTTGGACTTCCCAAGCGCTTAGTCCAGTGCTCTGCACACAGTAAGCGCTCAATAAATACGATTGATTGATTGATTGATTGATGGATTGATAGGGATGCCGTTTGCTCTGTCCGACAGGAGGGCGCGGGCCTGGCGGGCTCCAGAGCCATCAACAACCTCCGAAGGTCTAACAGTGCCACACACGTCAACGATGGCCTCAGGTAAGGCCGGACCCCGGACGGATGGACACGGGCAGCAGCGATCACCTTCCTCCCTCCCCTGTCGTCCTCCTCCTCCCCATCTCACCAGTTGCCTCCCCTTCCTCCCGCCCCCCCAGTTGCCCCTGAGGTCAGCATCAACATCAGGGAAGCAGCGTGGCTCAGTGGAAAGAGCCTGGGCTCTGGAGTCAGAGGTCATGGGTTCGAATCCCGGCTCCACCACATGTCTGCTGTGTGACCTTGGGCAAGTCACTTCACTTCTCTGGGCCTCAGTTCCCTCATCTGGAAAATGGGGGTACAGACTGTAACCCCATGTGGGACAATTTGATTACCTTGTATCTACCCCAGTGCTTAGAACAGTGTTTGGCACATAGTAAGCGCTTAACAAATACCAACATTACTATTATTATTATTATTATTATTAAAGGAGCCTCCTTGACCCAAGCCATCCAAGCTGTCCATCCCTCCCTTGCCCTGAGGAGAGCTGGGCCGGATACAAGGTGATCAGGTTGTCCCACGGGGGGCTCCCAGTCTTCATCCCCATTTTACAGATGAGGGAATGAGGCACAGAGAAGTGAAGTGACTTGCCCAAAGTCACCCAGCTGATAAGGGATTTGAACCCATGACCTCTGACTCCAAAGCCCGGGCTCTTTTCCCGCTGCTTCTCTGTGAGTCCCTACCCAACAGTGGGCTCACAGTCTAGAAGTCTAGAAGCCCCTCTGGTGTGCAGCCAGAACTGGGGGAGGAAGCCAGCCGGGAAGGGGAATTTCTGACCCTGGGGGGCGGTTGGATGGGTTGGGAATTCCATCTCTCCCTGTCTGGGAGTTGTTCCCCAATCCTCTTCTCCTCCCCGCCTTCCCCCACCACACTCCAGGCTCAGGGAGGTGAGAGCTTTAAGCTTCCCTTCCCTCCTGGAATGCATTGTCCCCCTGCTCCTGGGGAATGCCTTTGTGTGGGAAGAGTGGAGCCTATGGATATTCAAATCTGGGGAGGAAAGACTGGGAGGACACCCCCTCCGGATCCCTGCTGGGAAAGGAGTTCAATCAGCATATAAATTACGGGAGATTTTACCACCCCCTCTTTGGAGAGGGGTCAAATGGCCTCTCCAGTTGCAGATCCCACACACAATGACTCTCCCCTCCTTCAAAGACTTACTGAAGGCCCATCTCATTCATTCACTCATTCATTCATTCACTCGTATTTATTGAGCGCTTACTGTGTGCAGAGCACTGTACTAAGCGCTTGGGAAGTAATAATAATAATGATGGCATTTATTAAGCGCTTACTATGTGCAAAGCACTGTTCTAAGCACTGAGGAGGTTACAAGGTGATCAGGTTGTCCCACGGGGGGGGCTCACAGTCTTAATCCCCATTTTACTATATTAAGCGCTTGGGAGAATAATAATAATAATGATGGCATTTATTAAGTGCTTACTATGTGCAAAGCACTGTTGTAAGCTCTGGGGGGGAATACAAGGTGATCAGGTTGTCCCACGGGGGGGCTCACAGTCTTCATCCCCATTTTACAGATGAGGTAACTGAGGCTCAGAGAAGTTAAGTGACTTGCCCAAGATCACACAGCAGACATGTGGCAGAGCCGGAATTCGAACCCGTGACCTCTGACTCCAAAGCCCGTGCTCTTTCCATTGAGCCACGCTGCTTCTCATTATTATTATTATTATTACATATTATTATTACGAGAGAGGGAACCTCTGTGATATCAGGGTTTAGAACAGCGCTTGGCACCTAGTAAGCGCTTAACAAATAGCATTGGCCTCATCCCTCTCTAGACTGTAAAGTCACTGTGGGCCGGGAACTCTGTTGGGTTGTATTGTTGTTGTATTGTGTTGTATTGTTGGGTTGCACGGGTTCAAATCCCGGCTCCGCCAGTTGTCAGCTGTGTGACTTTGGGCAAGTCACTTCACTTCTCTAGATTGTCAACTCATTGTGGGCAGGGAGTGGGTCTGTTTATTGTTGTGTCATCCTCTCCCAAGCGCTTAGTCCAGTCCAACTTGGACTTCCCAAGCTCTGCACACAGTAAGCGCTCAATAAATACAACTGAACTAACGAATGAAGGAATTAGGCCCCCCAGCCTTCCCCAGCCAATCAGTCGATCAATCAGCGGTACTTATTGAGCGCTTACCCTGGGTTTACTGGACTAAGGGCGTGGTAGAATCCGCCTCTCGGCCCGTGTCCTCACGTGGATTGGCTTTCCCTCCCTCGGCACAGCATGGAGCAGCCGGAAGAGCTCCTGGCCTTCTTCGACAGCGGGGCCAGAGGGAGGAAGGAGCTGAGCCCCGTCTACCCCGAGAAGAGGACCACGTGGAACGTCTTGGTGAGAAAAATCGCACGACGGGAGACCATAATGGCATTTATGATGGTATTTGTTAAGCGTTTACTAGGTGCCAGGCACTACATGTTTTGTTCGGTTCATTAAGTAGTATTTATTGAGCGCTTACTGTGTGCAGAGCACTGGACTAAGCGCTTGGGAAGTCCAAGTTGGCAACATGTAGAGACGGTCCCTACCCAACAGCGGGCTCGAAGTCTAGAAGGGGGAGACAGAGAAGAAAACAAAACATATTAACAAAATAAAATCAATAGAATAAATATGTACAAATAAAATAGAGTAATAAATACATACAGACGTATATACATATATCCAGGTGCTGTGGGAAGGGGAAGGAGGTAAGGCGGTGGGGGGATGGGGAGGGGGAGGAGGGGGATTGTTATTATTCAGTATAATAACAATAATAATGACGGTGTTTGTGAAGCGCTTACTATGTGCCAAGCGCTGTTCTAAGCGCTGAGGTAGAGACAAGGTGATGAGGTTGTCCGCCGTGGGGCTCACGGTCTTAGTCCCCATTTCCCAGATGAGGGAACTGAGGCCCAGAGAAGTGACTTGCCCAAAGCTGACAGGGGGCGGAGCCAGGATTAGAACCCACGCCCTCCGACTCCCAAGCCCGGGCTCTTTCCACTGAGCCACGCTGCTTCCAAGCCTTTGGAAAAAGGCTTATTGGGGTGCGGGAAAGCGCAGCGGAGCGGGCCACTCACTGTTGTCTGTTGTTCTGTTGTCTGTCTACCCCCTCTAGACTGTGAGCCCGTTGTTGGGTAGGGACCGTCTCTATCTGTTGCCAACTTGGACTTCCCAAGCGCTTAGTCCAGTGCTCTGCACACAGTAAGCGCTCAATAAATACGATTGAATGAATGAATGAAATTCAATCGTATTTATTCTAGACCTTCTATAATAATAATAATAATGGCATTTATTAAGCATTTACTATGTCCAAAGCACTGTTCTAAGCGCTGGGGAGTTTACAAGGTGATCAGGTTGTCCCCCGGAGGGTTTACGGTCTTAATCCCCATTTTCCAGATGAGGGAACTGAGGCCCAGAGAAGTGAAGTGATTTGCCCAAAGTCACACAGCTGACAATTGGCAGAGCTGGGATTTGAACCCGTGACCTCTGACGCCACAGCCCGTGCTCTTTCCACTGAGCCACGCCGCTTCTAGACTGTGAGCCCGCTGTTGGGTCGGGGTTGTCTCTACCTGTTGCCGAATTGTACTTCCCAAGCTCTTAGCACAGTGCTCTGCACACAGTAAGCGCTCAGTAAATACGATTGAATGAATGAAATGAATGTATTGAGCGTTTACTGTGTGCAGAGCACTATACTAAGCACTGGGGTAGGTACAAGGTAATCAGGCTGGACGACAGTCCCTGTCCCACATGGGGCTCCCAGCCATCATCCCCATTTTACAGATGAGGGAACTGAGGACTAGAGGAGTTAAGTGTCTCTATATGTTGCCAACGTGTACTTCCCAAGCGCTTAGTCCAGTGCTCTGTACACAGTAAGCGCTCAATAAATACGATTGAATGAATGAATGAAGTGACCTGCCCAAGGTCACACGGAACCTGGGGCTCGGCATGGCTGGAAGCCAGTTTTGCTTCTAATCCCAGCCCCGCCCCTTGTTTGCTGGGTGACCTTGGGCAAGTCGCTTCACTTCTCTGGGCCTCAGTTACCTCATCTGTAAAATGGGGATGGCGGCTGGGAGCCCCACGTGGGACAGGGACTGTGTCCACCCGATTAGCTTGGATCTGCCCCAGCACTCAGTACAGCGCCTGGCATATAGTAGGCACTTAACGCGTACCACGATTTGTATTATTGTTAGGGTCTTTATTACTAGCCTTGAATCGACCCAGTGCTTTGCACATAGTAGGTGCCATGGAAAAGGCGGGATTCATTCATTCATTCATTCAGTCATATTTATTGAGCGCTTACTGTGTGCTAAGCACTCAGGGAGTCCAAGTTGGCAACATGTAGAGACGGTCCCTACCCAACAGTGGGCTCACGGTCTAGAAGGGGGAGACGGACAGCAAGACGAAACATATTAACAAAATAAAATCAATAGAATAGTAAATATGTATTGATTTTGTTAATGATCAATCAGTCGTATTTATTGAGCGCTTACTGTGTGCAGAGCACTATACTAAGCGCTTGGGAAGTACAAGTACAGTGATGTGCCTCTAGCTTTGCTTCTGTTTATTCTGATGACTCGACACCTGTCCACGTGTTTGGTTTTGTTGTCTGTCTCCCCCTTCGAGACTGTGAGCCCGTTGTCGGGTAGGGACCGTCGCTATGTGTTGCCAACTTGGACTTCCCAAGCGCTTAGTCCAGTGCTCTGCACACAGTAAGCGCTCAATAAATACGATTGAATGAATGAGTGAATGTCCACGTAAAATAGAGTAATAAATCTGTCCAAACATCTATACAGGTGCTGTGGGGAGGGGAAGGAGGTAGGGCGGGGGGGGACGGGAAGGGGAAGGGGCTTGGCCCCATCGCCCGTCGGGTCCCCCACAGGATGACCAGCCCAGGGTCTCCCCCGTGGTGCCCAGCGCCCGCCGTGCCGGCCCCGTGGACTCGCCGGTTGGCATGAAGAAGAAAGAAACCGGCGTGGCCCTGGCAGCCAACTTCACGGCCAACAACAGGTGGGCGCACGGGCCCTTCCCCCCAAGGTGACCGTCATCTCTGGGGTCGCTGACCGGGCCCCGTCCCGCGACCCCGGAGGGTCCCCGGGCAGTTTGAGCCCCAGGGCCGCGGGCGGGAGGGCGGTAGATCCCTAATCTATCTTAATGTGTGTCTCCCCTGGTAGACTGGAAGCTCCTATGGGCAGGTATCGATTCTGTTGCATTCTTCTTTCCCAAGCACTTAGTGCCCTGCACACAGTAAGCACCATCGATTGCTCGATGGTTCTGCCCACATCTCCCCACTCCTTGAAAACCTTCAGTGGTTGCCCATTAGTCTCGGCATCGCTTTCCCTCTTGCCTCTAGGAGCAACAAGGGAGCCATGGGCAACTGTGTGACCACCATGGTCCACAACTATTTGACCACTGACAGGATGCACCCGCCCAAGAGCTCCTTGAAAACCTTCAGTGGTTGCCCATCACTCTTGGCATCACCTTCCGTCTTGCCTCTAGGAGCAACAAGGGAGCCATGGGCAACTGTGTGACCACCATGGTCCACAACAACTATTCGACTGCCGACAGGACCCCTCCGCCCAAGAGCTCCTTGAAAACCTTCAGTGGTTGCCCATTACTCTTGGCATCGCCTTCCCTCTAGCAACAAGGGAGCCATGGGCAACTGTGTGACCACCATGGTCCACAACTATTTGACCGCTGACAGGACACACCCGCCCAAGAGCTCCTTGAAAACCTTCAGTAGTTGCCCATTACTCTCGGCATCACCTTTCCTCTTGCCTCTAGGAGCAACAAGGGAGGCATGGGCAATTGTGTGACCACCATGGTCCACAACAACTATTCGACCTTACTTGTACATATCTATTCTATTTATTTTATTTTGTTAGTATGTTTGGTTTTGTTCTCTGTCTTCCCCTTTTAGACTGTGAGCCCACTGTTGGGTAGGGAATGTCTCTATATATTGCCAACTTGTACTTCCCAAGCGCTTAGTCCAGTGCTCTGCACACAGTAAGCGCTCAATAAATACGATTGATTGACAGGACACCCCCGCCCAAGAGCTCCTTGAAAACCTTCAGTGGTTGCCCATTACTCTCGGCATCGCCTTCCCTCTTGCCTCTAGGAGCAACAAGGGAGCCATGGGCAACTGTGTGACCACCATGGTCCACAACAACTATTCGACTGCCGACAGGATGCTCCCGCCCAGGAGCTCCTTGAAAATCTTCAGTGGTTGCCCATTAGTCTCGGCATCGCCTTCCCTCCTACCTCTAGGAGCAACAAGGGAGCCATGGGCAACTGTGTGACCACCATGGTCCTCAACTATTTGACCGCTGACAGGACGCACCTGCCCAAGAGCTCCTTGAAAACCTTCAGTGGTTGCCCATTACTCTCGGCATCGCCTTCCCTCTTGCCTCTAGGAGCAACAAGGGAGCCATGGGCAACTGTGTGACCACCATGGTCCACAACAACTATTCGACCGCCGACAGGACGCTCCCGCCCAAGAGCTCCTTGAAAACCTTCAGTGGTTGCCCATTACTCTTGGCATCGCTTTCCCTCTAGCAACAAGGGAGCCATGGGCAACTGTGTGACCACCATGGTCCACAACAACTATTCGACCGCCAACAGGATGCCCCTGCCCAAGAGCTCCTTGAAAACCTTCAGTGGTTGCCCATTACTCTCGGCATCACCTTCCCTCTTGCCTCTAGGAGCAACAAGGGAGCCATGGGCAACTGTGTGACCACCATGGTCCACAACAACTATTCGACCGCCAACAGGACACCCCCACCCAAGAGCTCCAACCAGGCGGCTCCGTCTCTCAAGTAAGACCGCCCGCCGGCCCAGCGCCCTGGGACCGGCTGGGAAACGGGGAGTCCGGGGGGCGGCTTGGCGGCGTTGACTTGTGGTACGGGGTCCGGGGGCGGCCATAGGAAGAACCCTGTGGGACCCCCTGCCTTCCGGGAGTCCGCGGTCTCACGGGGGAGGTAGGATGGATCCCGAGGTTACACCGGAACGTGGCTGGGATTCCCCGGGGCCAGTGAGAGGGCCGTGGGGGGCGTCCGGGCCTTCCGGGCTTCCCTAGCAGAGGGGCGAAGTTGGCACGGCTTGGATGTGGGGGAGCATAGGGCGGGTTCGTTCGGTAGGTTGGTGTGGGGGCGAGCACGCCTTCTAGACCGTGAGCCCGCTGTTGGGTAGGGACCGTCTCTATATGTTGCCAATTTGTACTTCCCAAGCGCTTAGTACAGTGCTCTGCACACGGTAAGCGCTCAATCAATACGATTGAATGAATGAGTGAATGAAAAGCCTTCTAGACTGTGAGCCCGCTGTTGGGTAGGGACCGTCTCTGTATGTTGCCAAGTTGTACTTCCCAAGCGCTTAGTACAGTGCTCTGCACAGACTAAGCGCTCAATACATTGAATGAATGAATGAATGAAAAGCCTTCTAGACCGTGAGCCCGTTGTTGGGTAGGGACCGTCTCTATATGTTGCCAATTTATACTTCCCAAGCGCTTAGTACAGTGCTCTGCACATGGTAAGCGCTCAATCAATACGATTGAATGAATGAATGAATGAAAAGCCTTCTATTCATTAAATCGTATTTATTGGGGGAGGAGGCGTGGAGTGAAAAACCGGAGAAACTGAGGCCCAGAGGGGATCTAGACAGCCACGGTCCAGGCTTTTCCAGCCTTGTGCTCATTCATTCATTCATTCAATCGTATTTATTGAGCGCTGTACTGAGCACTGTACTGAACACTTGGGAAGTACAAATTGGCAACATATAGAGACGGTCCCTACCCAACAGCGGGCTCACAGTCTAGAAGGGGGAGAGAGAGACTTGCCCAAAGTCACCCAGCCGGGATTTGAACCCGTGACCTCCGACTCCAAAGCCCGGGCTCTTTCCACGGAGCCACGCTGCTTCTCCTGATCCCTCCCCACCTACACATCTCCACGACCTGCCCCCCGACGGACCCCGGCTTTCTCCCTCCCCCCTCAGCAACCTCGTTAAAGCCACCTCCCGCGAGGAGGCCGAGAGCGGCGGCAGCTGCCGGAAGTCACGGAAGAACCTGAGCAGGGGCGGCGGCGGCGGCGGCGGCATCGGGGATGCGGCCCCCAACAACGCCGACGGCCCGGCCGGCCCGCCCAGGAGGAAGGAGGTGACCGAGGAGGAGGCCGAGAGGTGAGCCCGGGCGGCGATGCCGGCGTGCCGGCTGCGAGCGGGCCGGCGGGCGCGACGGCTGCTGGTTCTGCCCGGGCCCGGGAGGCCGCAGCGGGCCCGGCCTCGCCTCTCCGCCGCAGTTGAAGGGATCCGGGGCAGGGGCGGCAGGGGGACCGGAGGCCCGGCCCCGCCTCTGCGACCCAGCCCGTCTCCTCCCAGGTTCATCCGTCGCGTCAACCAGGCGGCCGTCACCATCCAGCGCTGGTACCGGCTCCGAGTGGAGCAGCGGAGGGCCGGCGTGGCCAGCCTGAACCGCCTGCTGGCTGCCAAACGAGAGGTCAGCGGGGCCCACCGAGCCAGGACTTGGGAGCGGGGATGGGGCGGGAAGGTCCTCGGTCTCCACGGTTACCACCTCCCAAAGCATCTCCCTAAGGGGGGCATCTCAGAGAAGCAGCGTGGCTCGGTGGAAAGAGCCCGGGCTTTGGAGCCAGAGGTCATCGGTTCAAATCCCGGCTCCGCCACTTGCCAGCTGGGTGACTTTGGGCAAGTCACTTCACTTCTCTGGGCCTCAGTTCCCTCATCTGGAAAATGGGGATGAAGACTGTGAGCCCCCCCGTGGGACAAACTGATCACCTTGTAACCTCCCCACCGCTTAGAACTGTACTTTGCACATAGTAAGCGCTTAATAAATGCCATCATTATTATTTGGAGTCAGAGGTCATAGGTTCAAATCCCGGCTCCGCCACTTGCCAGCTGTGTGACTTTGGGCAAGTCACTTCACTTGGCCTCAGTTCCCTCATCTGGAAAATGGGGATGAAGACTGTGAGCCCCCCGTGGGACAAACTCATCACCTTGTAACCTCCCCAGCGTTTAGAACGGTGCTTTGCACATAGTAAGCGCTTAATAAATGCCATCATTATTATTTGGAGTCAGAGGTCATAGGTTCAAATCCCGGCTCCGCCACTTGCCAGCTGTGTGACTCTGGGCAAGTCACTTCACTTGGCCTCAGTTCCCTCATCTGGAAAATGGGGATGAAGACTGTGAGCCCCCCGTGGGACAAACTCATCACCTTGTAACCTCCCCAGCGTTTAGAACGGTGCTTTGCACATAGTAAGCGCTTAATAAATGCCATTATTATTATTATTTGGAGTCAGAGGTCATGGGTTCAAATCCCGCTCCTCCACTTGCCAGCTGTGTGACTTTGGGCAAGTCACTTAACTTCTCTCTGCCTCAGTTCCCTCATCTGGAAAATGGGGATGAAGACTGTGAGCCCCCCGTGGGACAAACTCATCACCTTGTAACCTCCCCAGCGTTTAGAACGGTGCTTTGCACATAGTAAGCGCTTAGTAAATGCCATTGGCAAGTCACTTAACTTCTCTCTGCCTCAGTTCCCTCATCTGGAAAATGGGGATGAAGACTGTGAGCCCCCCCGTGGGATAAACTGATCACCCTGTAACCTCCCCCGTGCTTAGAACAGTACTTTGCACACAGTAAGCACTTAATAAATGCTGTCATTATTATCATTATTATTATCTCAGGGGTCTTTACTCTGGAAGTGGGTGGCCGCCTCAGTCCTTCTGGACCTGTCCTTCTCTCCCCGGAATGGCAGTGGGTGTGTTCACTGCTTTATTATTATTATTATATAATAATAATAATAATAATAATAATAATAATAATAATAGTGGTATTTGTTAAGTGTTTACTATGTGCCAAGCAGTGTTCTCAGCACTGGGCACTGTCACTAAAAAAAAAAAAAGGTATTTATTCATTGCTTACTATGTACAAAGCACTGTACTAAGCGCTGGGGAGGTTACATGGTGATCAGGTTGTCCCACGGGGGGACTCACAGTCTTCATCCCCGTTTTACAGAGGGAACTGAGGGCCAGAGAATCAATCAGTCAATCAATCAATCGTATTTATTGAGCACTTACTGTGTGCAGACCACTATGCTAAGCACTTGGGAAGTACAAGTCGGCAACATATAGAGACAGTCCCTATCCAACAGTGGGCTGTGAAGTCACTTGCCCAAAGTCCCACAGCTGACAAGTGGCGGAGCCGGGATTTGAACCCGTGACCTCTGACTCCAAAGCCCGGGCTCTTTCCACTGAGCCACACTACACCTACACGCTACATCTCGCACTCCCATCTCTCACCCTCAACCCTCCCCTAACCCTCCCGCAGGAGCATCCTGGCTTAATGGATAGAGCACGGGTCCGGGCAAGTAACCTCACTTCTCTGTGCCTCGGTTACCTCATCCGTAAAATGGCAATCAATCAGTCCATCAGTGGCATTTATTGAGCGCTTACTGTGTGCAGAGCACTGTACCAACCGCCTGGGAACGAACAGTAGAACCGATTTGGTGGACACGTTCCCTGCCCGCAATGAGTTTACGGCCTGGAGGCAGTCAGTTGTTTAGAACAGTGCTTTGCACAGAGTAAGCGCTTAAGAAATGCCATCATTATAATTATTATTGAGCACTTACTGTGTGCAGAGCACTGTACTAAGCGCTGGGGAGAGGATGATACAACAATAAACAGACACATTCCCTGCCCACAACGAGCTGGCAGTCTGGGTTCTATCAATCAATCGTATTTATTGAGCGCTTACTATGTGCAGAGCACTGTACTAAGCGCTTGATAATAATTATGGTAATCATTAAGCACTTAATATGTGCCAAGCACTGTTCTAAGCTCTGAGGTAGATAGTAATCAGGTTGTCCCACATGGGGCTCACAGTATTAATCCCCATTTTACAGATGAGGTAACTGAGGCACAGAGAAGTGAAGTGATTTGCCCAAGATCACACAGCAGACAAGTGGAAAAGTCGGGATTAGAACCCACATCCTCTGACTCCCAAGCCCGTGCTCTTTCCACTAAGCCAAGCTGCTTCTCTGTGAGCCCACTGTCGGGTAGGGACCGTCTCTAGATGTTGCCAACTTGTACTTCCCAAGCGCTTAGTGCAGTGCTCTGCACACTGTAAGCGCTCAATAAATACGATTGATTGATTGATTGGGTGGGGGTGAAGACCGGGAGCCTCATGCGGGGACTGCGTCCAACCTGATTAAGGTGTATTTACCGACGCGCTTAGTACAGCGCCTGGCACCTAGTAAGCGCTTAACAAGAATCGTAAAAAGAACCACGTGTGGGGGGTGGGTTTTGGCAGCTGAAGGAGAAGGGGCCTAGGGAGACACCCCCCCACCTCGGGTCTACCGGGGGGTCCTCCGGTCAGCCGCGGCGTCTCCCCCTCGTGCCCGGGCATCGGCGTCGACCCCCTCCCTCGGTCGCAGGAGTGGCGGCGGCGGGCACTGCCACAGGTCGAGGACCTACTGGAGCGACGGCGCCGCGGGGAGGAGGAGAGGCGGAGGATCCGGGAGGAGAAAGCCCGGCAGGCCCGGCGAGCGGCCATCCAGGTAGTCCCGAGGGCGGGCGGGCGCGCCGGCCGGTGTGGCGGGGAGAGAGGGCGCGGCCCCCCGGCACTGGGGGCACAGGAGGGTGGTCCCGAGCCCCGTCCCCAGAGGGCTGTGGGCGTGCTCTGTCCCCCTCCCGCCATCCATGCCGCCCCTTCGGTGCCACGGTGGGGGCATCCTCATACCCGTCCCCGCGGCAGGAGCTGCAGCAGAAGCGGGCCCAGAAGGCGGCGGGCCAGGCCAAGCCGCCCCCGCAGGCGGCCCGGGACCGGGAGGAAGAGGAGGAGGACGACGACGACGAGCCGGGACCCCCGAGGGAGAGCAGGAAGATGGGGAAGAGGAAGACCAAGAACGGCAGCCCGGCTCCGGGTGCCGTCAAAGTCAACAATGCCGGTGAGCGGCGGGAAATCCGGACATCCCCGGCGGGTACCGGGTGGTCTCCCTCTCTGCCCGTAGAATGGTCCTTGGCCAGTCTTCTAGACTGTGAGCCCACTGTCGGGTAGGGACCGTCTCTAGATGTTGCCAACTTGGACTTCCCAAGCGCTTAGTCGGGTGCTCTGCACACAGTAAGCGCTCAATAAATATGATTGAATGAATGAATGAATTCCCGATGGAGATGATCTGTGGGAGGGGGCCGGATTAGAGCCCCCCACCCCACCTGACCTCCTCGCATCGAAGCTGGGCGGGGACGCGACGCTAGAGTTCGGGGAGGCGTGATGGGGCCGTCCCCGGCCTCACCACCTCTGCGTGGGCGCGGCAGGGCGCCTCTCCGTCCCCCAGGCGCGACTCGGATGCCGAACGGGCCCGGCTTTGTGTTTCAGATGCCGGCTTCCAGGCCCGAGACCCCGAGGAAGCCTTCAGCCCGGCCCCAGATCCCAAGCCTCAGGTCTCCTCTCCCGGGAACCCCCGGCCGCAGCTCGGCTTCCGGAGCTCATCCGCCTCCCCCCAAGCCCCGGGCATCCCACGGTCAAAGGGACGGGGCCCCTTTCGTCCCGGGGATGAACTCCTCGTTCTCGCCTGTCCCTCCATCGACCCCCGGCCCACGTCATCCCCCGGGCCTGGAATGCCCCCAATCCCTCTGCCCATCCACCAAGCTAGCTCTCTTCCTCCCTTCAAGGCCCTACTGAGAGCTCACCTCTTCCAGGAGGCCTTCCCACACTGAGCCCCTTCCTCCTCTCCCCCTCGTCCCCCTCTCCATCCCCCCATCTTACCTCCTTCCCTTCCCCACAGCACCTGTATATATGTATATATGTTTGTACATATTTGCTACTCTAATTTATTTTGCTTGTACATATCTATTCTATTTATTTTATTTTGTTAGTATGTTTGGTTTTGTTCTCTGTCTCCCCCTTTTAGACTGTGAGCCCACTGTTGGGTAGGGACCGTCTCTATATGTTGCCAACTTGGACTTCCCAAGCGCTTAGTCCAGTGCTCTGCACACAGTAAGCGCTCAATAAATACGATTGATGATGATGACCTGGGAAATGGGACGGACTCAAAGCAGCCCTTTCTCTCTGGGTCACGCTCCTCCGCTCTTGAGACCGACCCCGGGGGGCTGTGCGTCTCCGCAGCCGCTCCGCCGGCTCAGTGGCCGTCCCGTCTTCTCCCCCCACCCTTGTCTGACCGCCAGGACGCGAGCCCCCGCGAGCCGGTAGCCGCCCCGGCCGGCGGAGGCCCGTCCAAGGGGCCGCTGGAGGAACTCCTGGACACGCTGAAGATGCTGGAGGAGGAACCGGACCCCCCGCCCCACCCCAAGGCCGCCAAGAAGGACAGATACGCCTGGATCGATGGGGTATTCGGGGTGCTGGAATGGCAGGGGGATCCCCTCTACGCCCCCCACCCTCCCCAGATCTTCCCTTGGTGGGATTCAATCTTATTTATTGAGCGCTTACTGTGTGCAGAGCACTGGACTAAGCGCTTGGGAAGTCCAAATTGGAAACATATAGAGACGGTCCTTACCCAACAGCGGGCTCACAGTCTAGAATAATAATAAATTTCTATAACGATGGCATTTGTTCAGCGCTTACTATGTGCAAAGCACCGTTCTAAGCGCTGGGGAGGATACAGGGCGATCGGGTTGTCCCATGTGGGGCTTACAATCTTAATCCCCGTTTTCCAGATGAGGGAACTGAGGCACAGAGTATAAATAAATAATAAATAATGATAGAACGGTGCCCAGCGCTTAGAACAGTGCTTTGCACGTAGTTAGCGCTTAATAAATGCTGTTATTATAGAATGGTCACTGACAACGTGAAGAGGGGAATCTTGGGGGGCTTGGGGTCGGATTATGCATGCGTTCATTCATTCAGTCGTATTTATGGAGTGCTTACTGTGTGCAGAGCACTGTACTAGGCGCTTGGGAAGTACAAGTTGGTAACATCTAGAGACGGTCCCTACCCAGCAGTGGGCTCACAGTCTAGAATGGTCACTGACAGCGTGAGGAGGGGAATCTTGGGGGGCTTGGGGTCGGATTATGCATTCATTCATTCAATCGTATTTATTGAACGCTTACTGTGTGCAGAGCACTGTACTAAGCGCTTGGGAAGTACAAGTTGGCAACATATAGAGACGGTCCCTACCCAACAGCGGGCTCACAGTCTAGAATGGTCGCTGACAACGTAAAGAGGGGAATCTTGGGGGGCTTGGGGTCGGATTATGCATTCATTCATTGTTGTATTTATTGAGCACTTACTGTGTGCAGAGCACTGTACTAAGCGCTTGGGAAGTCCAAGTTGGCAACATATAGGGACGGTCCCTACCCAACAGCAGGCTCACAATCTAGAAGATTAGGGTCTCCCCCACCGACTTCGCCCTCTCGGATCTGTCTGGTGGCAGGATGCGAGTTCATTGACGTATAATGGAATCCTCCCCATTGAGCCGGTCAAATAATGATAATAATAATAATAATGGCATTTATTAAGCGCTTACTACGTGCAATGCACTGTTCTAAGTGCTGGGGAGGTTACAAGGTGATCAGGTTGTCCCATGGGGGGCTCACAGTCTTAATCATTGTAGCCGTTAAGCGCTTACTATGTAATAATGATAATAATAATAAGAATGATGGTATTTGTTAAGCGCTTACTATGTAATAATAATAAGAATAATAATGATGGTATTTGTTAAGAGCTTACTATGTAGTAATAATAAGAGTAATAATGCTGGTATTTGTTAAGTGCTTACTATGTAGTAATAATAAGAGTAATAATGCTGGTATTTGTTAAGTGCTTGCTATGTAATAATAAGAAGAATAATAATGATGTTATTTGTTAAGTGCTTACTATGTAGTAATAATAAGAATAATAATGCTGGTATTTGCTAAGCACTTACTATGTAGTAATAATAAGAATAATAATGCTGGTATTTGTTAAGCGCTTACTATGTAGTAATAATAAGAATAATAATGCTGGTATTTGTTAAGGGCTTGCTATGTAATAATAATAACAGTAATAATGATAGTATTTGTTAAGCGCTTACTATGTGGTAATAATAAGAGTAATAATGCTGGTATTTGTTAAGCGCTTACTATGTAGTAATAATAAGAATAATAATGCTGGTATTTGTTAAGCGCTTAGTATGTAATAAGAAGAATAATAATGGTGGTATTTGTTAAGCGCTTACTATGTGCCAAGCACTGTTCTTAGCGCTGGGATAGATACAAGGTGATCGGGTTGTCCCACTTGGGGCTCCCAGTCTTCATCCCCATTTTCCAGATGAGGAAACTGAGGCCCAGAGAAGTGACTTGCCCAGTCGCCCAGCTGATAAGCGGCGGAGCCGGGATTAGAACCCATGACCTCCGACTCCCAATCCCGGGCTCTTTCCACTGAGCCACGCTGCTTCTCATCTAGAGACGGTCCCTACCCAACAACGGGCTCACTTCTCTGGGCCTCAGTTACCTCATCCGTGAAAAGGCGATTAAGCCCGGGAGCCCCACGTGGGACAACCTGATTCCCTTGTATCTCCCTCCAGCGCTTAGGACTGCCACTTGTCAGCTGTGTGACTTTGGGCAAGTCACTTCACTTCTCTGGGCCTCAGTTCCCTCATCTGTAAAATGGGGATGAAGACTGGGAGCCCCCCGTGGGACAACCTGATCACCTTGTAACCTCCCCAGTGCTTAGAACAGTGCTTTGCACATAGTAAGTGCTTAACAAATGCCATTATTATTAGAACAGTGCTTGGCACATAGCAGGCGCTTAACAAATACCATTATTATTATTATTATTATTATTATTATTATTACAGAGAAGCAGCATGGCTCAGTGGAAAGAGCAAGGGTTTTGGAGTCAGTCGTCATGGGTTCAAATCCTGGCTCCACCATTCATTCATTCATTCATTCAATCGTATTTATTGAGCGCTTACTGTGTGCAGAGCACTGGACTAAGCGCTTGGGAAGTACAAGTCAGAAGTCATGGGTTCAAATCCCGGCTCCACCATTCATTCATTCATTCAATCGTATTTATTGAGCGCTTGCTGTGTGCAGAGCACTGGACTAAGTGCTTGGGAAGTCCAAGTTGGCAACATAGAGAGACGGTCCCTACCCAACAGTGGGCTCACAGTCTAGAAGTCAGCTGTGTGACTTTGGGTAAGTCACTTCACTTCTCTGGGCCTCAGTTCCCTCATCTGTAAAATGGGGATAAAGACTGTGAGCCCCCCGTGGGACAACCTGATCACCTTGTTAACCTCCCCAGCGCTTAGAACAGTGCTTGGCAAATAGGAAGCGCTTAACAAATGCCATTATTATTATTACTAGAACAGTGCTTGGCACATAGCAGGCGCTTAAGAATACTACTACTATTATTATTATTATTACAGAGAAGCAGCATGGCTCAGTGGAAAGAGCATGGGTTTTGGAGTCAGAAGTCATGGGTTCAAATCCCGGCTCCTCCACTTATCAGCCGTGTGACTTTGGGCGAGTCACTTCACTTCTCTGGGCCTCAGTTCCCTCATCTGTAAAACGGGGCTGAAGACTGGGAGCTGAAATAAATTACAGCTATTAACGGGCTGTATCATCGTCATAGTTTGGGACGTCGCAGGGGCTTATTAAATGTCCCGGTTTTTGTCATTATTATGAGGTACAGCAGCTTGAGGGGCGGGGGTACGGGACCCCACCAAGCCCACCCAGGACGTGGGGAAGGGGAAAGCGGGGGTGGCCGCCGGGGAGGGGCTGTGGTGTGGACGCCCCCCCGGCTCTCGCCCCGCCGCAGGAGGAGGAGGAGGAGGAGGAGGAGGGGCCCAACTCCCTGACGGCCGACAACCTGGAGCGGTTTGGGAAGCTGAACCGGCTTCCCGGCGGCGGGGCCGGGGGGGCCCTGCTCTCCGAGGCCAAGCTGCAAAGCATCATCAGCTTCCTGGACGAGATGGACGAGTCCGAGCGGGAGCGGCCCCGCTCGGCCGCCTCGGCCCCCCGGCGGGAGGTGAGTTCGACCCCGGGGGGGACCCCCAACTGGACTCCCCTCGGAAGGGTGGGCCGAGCCGGAGACTCGCCCGCGGGAGGGGGCCCGACAGTAGGAACTGGGAAGAAGCGCCGTGGAAATCCGTCAGCCAGTCGGTCGTATTTATTGAGCGCTTACTGTGTCCCTGAGTCATTCCGTCTCTTTGTTGTTGTTTTTTTGACGGCATTTATGAAGCGCTTACTGTGTGCAAAGCACTGTTCTAAGCGCTGGGGAGGTTACAGAGTGATCAGGTTGGCCCACGCGGGGGGCTCACCGTCTTCATCCCCATTTTACAGATGAGGGAACTGAGGTGCAGAGAGGTTAAGTGACTTGCCCAAAGTCACACAGCTGACAGTCGGCAGAGCCGGCTCTTGCCCCTTTCTCCCCGCCTCAGTTGCTGTGATCTCCTTTCAGGGGTCCGGCAGGCTAACTGATATGGAGACCACTCAAGCCAAGTCCATTCTGCACCTGTTGAGCAACTCTGGTGGGAGAAGAGGGAAGCAATGATGATGATGGCATTTATTAAGAGCTTACTATGTGCATAGCACTGTTCTAAGCACTGGGAAGGTTACAAGGTGATCAGGTTGTCCCGCAGGGGGCTCACAGCCCCCATTTTCCAGATGAGGGAACTGAGGCACAGAGAAGTGAAGTGACTTGCCCAAAGTCACACAGCTGGCATTTGGCAGAGTCGGGATTTGAACCCGTGACCTCTGACTCCAAAGCCCGGGCTCTTTCCACTGAGCCACGCTGCTCCCTGCTATAATTTAGTTTCGAGAAAAGTTATCTGAGAAGTTCAACTCTCCTTGCCCTCCCCTGGATAATCAAAAGTTGGCTAAAATTTAACCTGCTGAAACTAAACTTTATCCTTTGTTAATTTCACGGCTAAATACAGCAGGGTGGTCTAGTGGAAACAGCATGGGCATAGGGCTAGACTGGGCTAGACTGTGAGTCCTCCGCTGTTGGGTAGGAACCGTCTCTATATGTTGCCAACTTGGACTTTCCAAGTGCTCAGTACAGTGCTCTGCACGCAGTAAGCGCTCAATAGATACGACTGAGTGAATGAGTGTTGGGTAGGGACCATCTCTATATGTTGCCAACTTGTACTTCCCAAGCGCTCAGTCCAGTGCTCTGCACACAGTAAGCGCTCAGTAGATACGATTGAGTGAATGAATGAATGTTGGGTAGGGACCATCTCTATATGTTGCCAACTTGGACTTCCCAAGCGCTGAGTACAGTGCTCTGCACACAGTAAGCGCTCAATAGATATGATTGAGTGAATGAATGTTGGGTAGGGACCGTCTCTATATGTTGCCAACTTGTACTTCCCAAGCGCTCAGTCCAGTGCTCTGCACGCAGTAAGCGCTCAATAGATACGATTGAGTGAATGAATGTCCGGTAGGGACTGTCTCTATATGTTGCCAACTTGTACTTCCCAAGCGCTCAGTCCAGTGCTCTGCACGCAGTAAGCGCTCAATCGATACAATTGAGTGAATGAATGTTGGGCAGGGACCGTCTCTATATGTTGCCAACTTGGACTTCCCAAGCGCTTAGTCCAGTGCTCTGCACACAGTAAGCGCTCAATAAGTAACGATTGAGTGACGGATACGAGAAGGGGTCCTGGTGTCCGCGGAACCGCAGACCCCAATGTCTGTCTATGTATGTATATATGTTTGTACATATTTTTTTACTCTATTTTATTTGTACATATCTATTCTATTTATTTTCTTTTGTTAGTATGTTTGGTTTTGTTCTCTGTCTCCCCCTTTTAGACTGTGAGCCCACTGTTGCGTAGGGACTGTCTCTATATGTTGCCAATTTGTACTTCCCAAGCGCTTAGTACAGTGCTCTGCACACAGTAAGCGCTCAATAAATACGATTGATGATGATGATGATGATGTCTCCCCAGGCCTTGGGAGCTAGGGGGTGACGTCCTCGGGGGTCGGAGAAGGGGCCCGGTCGACTCCTTGCCGTCCCTTCGCCAGCGCCACGTACGTTCGTTTGGTCCGCTGTGTGCAGAGCACTGTACTAAGCGCTCGGGAGAGGGCGAAATAACAACAGTGCTGCGCATATAGTAAGCGCTTAATAAATGCCATTATTTAAAAAAAAAAACAAAAAACCCACGGGTGGACGGAAGTCGGCGGCGGCCCCGCTGTCCGGCGGAAGTGTACTGGGCGCCTGACGGCGGCGGGATTCCGGCCCGTCCCGTCCCCAGGGGCTTCCGTCAGAGGAGGACCAGCTGGCCCACCTGGAACAGGCGTCGGCCGTGGCCGCCGAGGTGACCAGCTCCGTGCTGCGCCTGAAGCAGGAGGTGGAGGAGAAGAAGCGCGCCATCGCCCTGCTGCAGACGGCCCTGGTGGGTGTCGGGGGCTCCTGGGTCCCTGGGGTCTCGGGGTTTGGTGTGGGGGGCGTCCAGCAGAGAAGATAACCCACCCCCCACCCTCCGCGGGGTTCAGGGCTGGCCGCCTCCCGCAGAGAAGAGCTCGGGTCTGGGAGATGCAAGCCAGCCTCGTTCCCTATTCACTTGTACTTCCCAAGCGCTTAGTACAGTGCTCTGCACACAGTAAGCGCTCAATGGGTACGCTTGAATTGAATGAATGAATGAATTCGGAGAAGCAGCGTGGCTCAGTGGAGAGAGCCCCGGCTTCGGAGTCAGAGGTCATGGGTTTGAATCCCGGCTGCGTGAGTCACTTAAGGTCACTTGGTCACTTCTAGACTGTGAGCCCACTGTCGGGTAGGGACCATCTATATGTTGCCAACTTGGACTTTCTAAGCGCTTAGTACAGTGCTCTGCACACAGTAAGAGCTCAATGGATATGATTGAATTGAATGAATGAATGAATTCGGAGAAGCAGCGTGGCTCAGTGGAGAGAGCCACGGCTTCGGAGTCAGAGGTCATGGGTTTGAATCCCGGCTGTGTGAGTCACTTAAGGTCACTTGGTCACTTCTAGACTGTGAGCCCACTGTCGGGTAGGGACCATCTCTATATGTTGCCAACTTGGACTTCCCAAGCGCTTAGTACAGTGCTCTGCACACGGTAGCGCTCAATAGGTACGATTGAATTGAATGAATGAATGAATTCGGAGAAGCAGTGTGGCTCAGTGGAGAGAGCCCCGGCTTTGGAGTCAGAGGTCCTGGGTTTGAATCCCGGCTCCACCACGTGTCTGCTGTGTGACCTTTGGCAAGTCACTTAAGGTCACTTGGTCACTTCTAGGCTGTGAGCCCACTGTTGGGTAGGGACCGTCTCTATATGTTGCCAACTTGGACTTCCCAAGCGCTTAGTACAGTGCTCTGCACACAGTAAGCGCTCAATAAATACGATTGATTGATTGATTGATTAACTTCTCTGAGCCTCAGTTACCTCATCTGGAAAATGGGGATTAAGATTGTGAGCCCCACGTGGCACAACCCGATCGCCTTGTATCCTCCCCAGCGCTTAGAACAGTGCTTTGCACATAGTAAGCACTTAACAAATGCCATCATTATTTATTCTCTGTGCCTCAGTTCCCTCATCTGTAAAATACGGGTTAAGATTGTGAGCCCCACGTGGGGCAACCCGATCGCCTTGTATCCTCCCTAGCACTTAAAACAGTGCTTTGCACATAGTAAGCGCTTAACAAATGCCATCGTTATTTATTATTTATTTATTCTCTGTGCCTCATTTCCCTCGTGTGTAAAATGCGGATTAAGTCTGTGAGCCCCACGTGGGACAACCCGATCGCCTCCCCAGCGCTTAGAACAGTGCTTTGCACATAGTAAGTGCTTAATGAATACCGTCATTATTATTATTCTTCCCCGACCCCATTCCGGCCGCTCCCAGGCGCAGCAGCGGGAACTGACTGTCCGCCAGGCCAAGGACACGGAGAAGCAGCTGAGCCACCAGCTGCAGCTGCAGAAGGAGCAGTATGACGCGGCCCTCCAAAGACACCAGGCCTTCATTGACCAGGTAACCGGACCCCCCCCCCCGACCCCCGCATTCATGCATTCGGTCGTATTTATTGAGCGCTTACTGTGTGCAGAGCACTGGGCTAAGCGCTTAGCACCCGCAGGACTCCCTCACACCCGGACTTCCACCCCGATCGATTGTTTTGTGTGTGTGGTTTTTGCTCAGCGCTTACTACGTGGCAAGCACCGTCCTAAGCGCTGGGGGAGATATGAGCTGTATCAGATTGGACAGAGTCCCTGTAATAATAATAATAATAATAATAATAATAATGTTGGTATTTGCTAAGCGCTTACTCTGTGCCAAGCACTTTTCTAACCACTGAGATACAGGATAATCAGGTTGTCCCACGTGGGGCTCACAGTCTTCATCCCCATATTAAGAGTAATCAATCAGTCAATCAATGTCATATTTATTGAGTGCTTACTGTGTGCAGAGCACTGGACTAAGCGCTTAGCACCCGCGGGACTCCCTCACACCCGGACTTCCACCCCGATCGATATTTTTGTGTGTGTGGTTTTTGCTCAGCGCTTACTACGTGGCAAGCACCGTCCTAAGCGCTGGGGGAGATATGAGCTGTATCAGATTGGACACAGTCCCTGTAATAATAATAATAATGATAATAATAATAATAATAATAATAATGTTGGTATTTGTTAAGCACTTACTATGTGCCAAGCACTGTTCTAACCACTGAGATAGATGCAGGATAATCAGGTTGTCCCACGTGGGGCTCACAGTCTTCATCCCCATATTAATAGTAATCAATCAATCAATCAGTCGTATTTATTGAGCGCTTACTGTGTGCAGAGCACTGGACTAAGCGCTTAGCACCCGTGGGACTCCCTCACACCCGGACTTCCACCCCGATCGATTTTTTTTTTATGTGGTTTTTGCTCAGCCCCTACTACGTGGCAAGCACCGTCCTAAGCGCTGGGGGAGATATGAGCTGTATCAGATTGGACAGAGTCCCTGTAATAATAATAATAATAATAATGATAATAATAATGTTGGTATTTGTTAAGCGCTTACTATGTGCCAAGCACTGTTCTAACCACTGAGATAGATACAGGATAATCAGGTTGTCCCACGTGGGGCTCACAGTCTTCATCCCCATATCAATAGTAATCAATCAATCAATCAGTCGTATTTATTGAGCGCTTACTGTGTGCAGAGCACTGGACTAAGCGCTTAGCACCCGCGGGACTCACTTACACCGGGACTTCCGCCCCGATTGATTTTTTGTGTGTGGTTTTTGCTCAGCGCTTACTACGTGGCAAGCACCGTCCTAAGCGCTGGGGGAGATATGAGCTGGATCAGATTGGACACAGTCCCTGTAATAGTAATAATAATAATAATAATAATGTTGGTATTTGTTAAGCGCTTACTATGTGCCAAGCACTGTTCTAACCACTGAGATAGATACAGGATAATCAGGTTGTCCCACGTGGGGCTCACAGTCTTCATCCCCATATTAATAGTAATCAATCAATCAATCAGTCGTATTTATTGAGCGCTTACTGTGTGCAGAGCACATAGTAAGTGCTTAACAAATGCATCATCATTATTATACCTATTATTAAGTGCTTAGTATGTGTCAAGCCCTATGCTGAACGCTGGGGGAGATACAAGTTTTATCAGGTTTTACGCAGTCCCTGTAATAATAATAATAATAATAATAATAAGGCACTTTTGGGGCACATAGTAAGCGTTCAACGAATCCCATCATTATTATTATTACAATGCTGGCGCTTAGTACAGTGCGCTGCACACAGTAAGCACTCAATAAATACGCCCGACGCCGACTGGAGAAAAGGGGCGGGCTTGAGGTGGAGCCCCATGGGAGTCGGGAGACCTGGGTTCTCGCCCACGTTGGGGGCTGCGGTCGCTAACCGGGCGCCCCAGCCTGCCACCGTAGCCCCCCAGAGTAGCCGGGGCTTCATTCATTCATTCATTCATTCATTCATTCATTCAGTAGTATTTATTGAGCGTTTACTGTTGCAGAGCACTGTACTAAGCGCTTGGGAAGTCCAAGTTGGCAACATATAGAGAGGGACCCTACCCAACAGCGGGCTCACGGTCTAGAAGGGGGAGACAGACAATACAATAAAACATATTAATAACATATAGAATAAATAGGTACAAGTAAAATAAATAGAGTAGTAAATATGCACAAACACATGTACATATATACATATACACAGGTCCAAAGCCCGTGCTCTTCCCACTGAGCCACGTTGCTGTTAAGAACATAGTATGTGCTTAACAAATGCCATCATCATTATTATACTCATTATTAAGCACTTACTATGTGTCAAGCACTACGCTGAATGCTGGGGGAGATTTATCAGGTTTATCAGATTTATCAAGTTTTATCAGGTTTTACGCAGTCCCTGTAATATGAATAGTAATTAGAATAAGGCACTTTTTTGGCACATAGTAAGCGCTCAACAGATCCCATCCTTATTATTATTACAGTGCTGGCGCTTAGTACAGTGCGCTGCACACAGTAAGCGCTCAATAAATACACCTGACGCCGACTGGAGAAAAGGGGTGGGCTTGAGGTGGAGCCCCATGGGAGTCGGGAGACCTGGGTTCTCGCCCACATTGGGGTCCGCGGTCGCCGGCCCCCCACCGTAGCCCCCCAGAGTAGCCGGGGCTTCATTCATTCATTCATTCATTCATTCAATCAATCGTATTTATTGAGCGCTTACTGTGAGCAGAGCTTGGGAAGTCCAAGTTGGCAACATATAGAGACGGTCCCTACCCAACAGTGGGCCCCGTGGTGGACTCTCCCGAGCGCTTAGTACAGCGCTCTGCTTCAAGCACAAAGTTGCCGGGCGGACGGGTCCGAATTTGACCACCGGTCGGTCGGTCCGGCACACGAGAGCCGTCGGCGGGGTGGGGTGGGCGAGCGCGGGGGGCGTCACGGTCTCCGCGGGTGCCCCCCGCCCCAGCTGATCGAGGACAAGAGGGTCCTGAGCGCCAAGTGCCAGGAGGTGGTGGCCGAACTGAAGGAGGTGGAGCAGAAGTACACCAGGAAGATCGGTCAAGTTGAGGAACGGCACCAGCTGGTGAGGGGCTCAGCCCGGGGCGACCCCGAGGGAACCCGACCCTTCGTTCGACTCGTTCATTCAATCGTATTCAGTCATTCAATCGTATTTCTTGAGCGCTTACCGTGTGCAGAGCGCTGGACTAAGCGCTTGGGAATCAACCCATCCATCGTATTTATTGAGCGCTTGCTGTGTGCAGAGCACTGGACTAAGCGCTTGGGAAGTCCAAGTTGGCAACGTCTAGAGGCGGTCCCTACCCAACGGCGGGCTCACAGTCTAGAAGGGGGAGACAGAGAACAAAGCCAAACATATTCACAAAATAAAATAAATAGAATAGATATGTACAAGGAAAATAAATAAATAGAGTAATAAATATGTACAAACATATATCCAGGTGCTGTGGGGAAGGGAAGGAGGTAAGGCGAGGGGGCGGAGGGGGAGAGGAAGGAGGGCGCTCAGTCTGGGAAGGCCTCCTGGAGGAGGTGACCTCTCAGTAGGGCCTCATCTGGAAGTACAAGTAAGTTCGATCCTACTTAATGGGCGCTTCCTGGCTGCTGGGCGCTTGGGAAACTCCAATACGGCAATAAAAAGGGAGACGATCCCTGCCCTCATTCATTCATTCATTCAATCGTATTTATTGAGCGCTTACTGTGTGCAGAGCACTGGACTAAGCGCTTGGGAAGTACAAGTTGGCAACCTTGCCCACGGTCTCCCAGGGCCGGGCTCTAATAATAATAATAATGATGATGGTATTTGTTAAGCGCTTACTATGTGCTAAGCACTATTCTAAGCACTGGGGGGATACAAGGCGATCAGGTTGTCCCACGGGGGGGCTCACAATCTTAATCCCCATTTTACAGATGAGGTAACTGAGGCACAGAGAAGTTAAGTGACTTTACCAGTCACATAGCTGACAATTGGCGGAGCCGGGATTTGAACCCATGACCTCTGACTCCAAAGCCCGGGCTCTTTCCACTGGGCCATGCTGCTTCTCTAATAGTGATGGCATTTATTAAGCACTTACTATGTGCAAAGCGCTGGGGAGGTTACAAGGTGATCTGGTTGTCCCACGGGGGGCTCACAGTCTTAATCCCCATTTTACAGATGAGGTAACTGAGGCACAAAAAAGTTAAATGACTTGCCCAAAGTCACACACCTGACAATTGACGGAGCCAGGATTTGAACCCATGACCTCTGACTCCCAAGCCCGGGCTCTTTCCACTGAGCCACGCTGCTTCTCTAATAATAATAATAACGGCATTTGTGAAGCGCTTACTACGTGCAAAGCACTGTTCTAAGCGCCGGGGAGGATACAAGCAGCTTGAAGCAGCTTGGCTCAGTGGAAAGAGCCCGGGCTTTGGAGTCAGAGGTCATGGGTTCGAATCCCGGCTCCGCCACATGTCTGCTGTGTGACCTTGGGCAAGTCACTTAACTTCTCTGAGCCTCAGTGACCTCATCTGGAAAATGGGGATGAAGACTGTAAGCCCCCTGTGGGACAACCTGATCACCTTGTATCTCCCCCAGCGCTTAGAACAGTGCTTTGCACATAGTAAGCGCTTAACAAATGCCATCATTATTATTATTACTATTATACAAGGTGATCAGGTTGTCCCACGGGGGGCTCACGGTCTTCATACCCATTTTCCAGACGAGGGAACTGAGGCCCAGAGAAGTGAAGTGATTGCCTAAAGTCACCCAGCTGACAGATGGCGGAGCCGGGATTCGAACCCATGACCTCTGATTCCCAAGCCCGGGCTCTTCCCACTACGCCCTACTGCTTCTCTGAGAACAGCGTGGCTCGGGGGAAAGAGCCGGGGCTTTGGAGTCAGAGGTCATGGGTTCAAATCCCGGCTCCGCTGGTCCGCTGGGTGACTCTAAAAGTGCTTAACAAATACCATTATCACTATTATCATTATTATTAAGCACTTACTAGGTTTCAAGCACTATGCTAAACGCTGGGGGAGATACACGTTTGATCAGGTTTTACGCAGTCCCTGTAATAGTAATAATAATAAGGCACTTTTGTGGCACATAGTGAGTGCTCAACAGACCCCATCATTATTATTATTACAGTGCTGGCGCTTAGTACAGTGTGCTGCACCCAGTAAGCGCTCAATAAATACGCCTGACGCTGACTGGAGGAAAGGGGCTTGAGGTGGAGCTGGGAGTCGGGAGACCTGGGTTCTCGCCCACGTTGCCGGGGCATCTTGTCACTTGCCACTTCTCCGTGCCTCAGTTCCCCCATCTGGAAAATGGGGATGAAGACCGGGAGCCCCCCGTGGGACAACCTGATTATCTTGTATCCACCCCCGGCAGCGCTCAGAGCGGTGCTTGGCACCTAGTAAGCGCTTCCCAAATGCCGTCATTATTCTCTGCCAAGCACTGGGGTAGACCCCCTGATTTCCCCATTTTGCAGATGAGGGAACTGAGGCAGAGAGAAGCCAAGGGACTCGCCCAAGGTCACCCACGGGATGAGAACCCAGCTCCCCCGACTCCCGGGCCCGGGGGAGGAAGAAGAGGAGAGAGATGGGGACGTTTGGGACTCCGCTCTGTCGCGGGGGGAGGCGGGGGGCGACCCCCGTCCCAACGCCCCCCGTAATTCCAATTCCGTAATTCCCATTCTCTCCCGCCCAGGAGCTGAAGAAGCTCAAGGAATTGATGAGCGCCACGGAGAAGATCCGCCGGGAGAAATGGATCGACGAGAAAACCAAGAAGATTAAAGAGATCACCGTCCGAGGTACCTCCCCCGCCCCGTCCTTGGGCGAGTCACTTCACCTCTCTGGGCCTCAGTTTCCTCAGCTGCAAAATGGGGATGGAGATTATGAGCGCCTAGCACGGTGCCCAGCGCTTAGTACAGTGCTTTGCACATAGTAAGCACTTAATAAATGCCATCATCATTATAATTATGATTATGAGCCCAACGTGGGACAGGGACCGTGTCTGACCCCGTTGGCTTGGATCCGCCCCAGCGCTTAGTATATAATAATGATGGCATTTATTAAGCGCTTACTATATGCAAAGCACTGTTCCAAGCGCTGGGGAGGTTACAAGGCGATCAGGTTGTCCCACGGGGGGCTCACAGTCTTTATCCCCATTTTCCAGATGAGGCAACTGAGGCCCAGAGAAGTGAAGTGGCTTGCCCAAAGTCACACAGCTAATTGGCGGTGCCGGGATTTGAACCCAGGACCTCTGACTCCAAAGCCCCGGCTCTTTCCACTAAGTCACGCTGCTTCTCTAGTACGATGCCTGGCACATAGTAAGCGCTGCACAAATACCTTGTAATTATCTGTAAAGTGGGGATTAAGACTGGGACGGGGACTGCGTCCAACCCGCTTTTTGATTGTATCCCCCCCCCAGCGCTTAGTACAGTGCCTGGCACATAGTAAGCGCTTAACAAACGCCATCATTATTATAATCTGTAAAATGGGGATTAAGACTGAGACAGCGACTGTGTCCGATCCAGTTTGCTTGCGTCCACCCCAGCGCTTAGAACAGTGCTTCGCACGTGGTAAGCGCTTAACAAATACCATCACGTGAGAAGCAGCGTGGCTCAGGGGAAAGAGCCTGGGCTTGGGAGTCGGAGGTCATGGGTTCGAATCCCGGCTCCGCCACTTGTCAGCTGGGTGACTTTGGGCAAGCCACTTCACTTCTCTGGGCCTCAGTTCCCTCATCTGCAAAATGGGGATGAAGACTGTGAGCCCCCCCGTGGGCCAACCTGATCACCTTGTAACCTCTCCAGCGCTTAGAACAGTGCTTTGCACATAGTAAGTGCTTAACAAATGCCATTATTATTATTATTATTATTATTATTATTCCTTCATCCAGTCGTATTTATTGAGTGCTTACTGTGTGCAAAGCACTGTCCTAAGCACTTGGATGGTCCAAATCGGACACATTCGTTCATTCCTTCATCCAGTCGTATTTATCGAGCGCTTACCGTGTGCAGAGCACTGTCCTAAGCGCTTGGATGGTCCAAATCGGACACATTCATTCATTCCTTCACCCAGTCGTATTTATCGAGCGCTTACCGTGTGCAGAGCACTGTCCTAAGCGCTTGGATGGTCCAAATCGGACACATTCATTCATTCATTCCTTCATCCAGTCGTATTTATCGAGCGCTTACCGTGTGCAGAGCACTGTCCTAAGCGCTTGGATGGTCCAAATCGGACACATTCATTCATTCCTTCACCCAGTCGTATTTATCATCGTCATCAATCGTATTTATTGAGCGCTTACTATGTGCAGAGCACTGTACTAAGCGCTTGGGAAGTACAAATTGGCAACATCTAGAGACAGTCCCTACCCAACAGTGGGCTCACAGTCTAAAAGGGGGAGACAGAGAACAAAACCAAACATACTAACAAAATAAAATAAATAGAATAGATATGTACAAATAAATTAAATAAATAAATAGAGTAAAAAAATGTACAAACATATATACATATAACATTCATATATTCATATATATTCATATAATTCATGTATTCATATATACATATAACATTCATTCATTCCTTCACCCAGTCGTATTTATCGAGCGCTTACCGTGCGCAGAGCACTGTCCTAAGCGCTTGGATGGTCCAAATCGGACACATTCATTCATTCCTTCACCCAGTCGTATTTATCATCATCATCAATCGTATTTATTGAGCGCTTACTATGTGCAGAGCACTGTACTAAGCGCTTGGGAAGTACAAATTGGCAACATATAGAGACAGTCCCTACCCAACAGTGGGCTCACAGTCTAAAAGGGGGAGACAGAGAACAAAACCAAACATACTAACAAAATAAAATAAATAGAATAGATATGTACAAATAAATAAAATAAATAAATAAATAGAGTAAAAAAATTGTACAAACATATATACATATAACATTCATGTATTCATATATATTCATATAATTCATGTATTCATATATACATATAACATTCATTCATTCCTTCACCCAGTCGTATTTATTGAGCGCTTACCATGTGCAGAGCACTGTCCTAAGCGCTTGGATGGTCCAAATCGGACACATCCATTCATTCCTTCACCCAGTCGTATTTATCATCATCATCAATCGTATTTATTGAGCGCTTACTATGTGCAGAGCACTGTACTAAGCGCTTGGGAAGTACAAATTGGCAACATATAGAGACAGTCCCTACCCAACAGTGGGTTCACAGTCTAAAAGGGGGAGACAGAGAACAAAACCAAACATACTAACAAAATAAAATAAATAGATATGTACAAATAAATTAAATAAATAGAGTAAAAAAATATGTACAAACATATATACATATAACATTCATATATTCATATATATTCATATAATTCATGTATTCATATATACATATAACATTCATTCATTCCTTCACCCAGTCGTATTTATCGAGTGCTTACCGTGTGCAGAGCACTGTCCTAAGCGCTTGGATGGTCCAAATCGGACACATCCATTCATTCCTTCACCCAGTCGTATTTATCATCATCATCAATCGTATTTATTGAGCGCTTACTATGTGCAGAGCACTGTACTAAGCGCTTGGGAAGTACAAATTGGCAACATATAGAGACAGTCCCTACCCAACAGTGGGCTCACAGTCTAAAAGGGGGAGACAGAGAACAAAACCAAACATACTAACAAAATAAAATAAATAGAATAGATATGTACAAATAAATTAAATAAATAAATAGAGTAAAAAAATATGTACAAACATATATACATATAACATTCATATATTCATATAATTCATGTATTCATATATACATATAACATTCATTCATTCCTTCACCCAGTCGTATTTATCGAGCGCTTACCATGTGCAGAGCACTGTCCTAAGCGCTTGGATGGTCCAAATCGGGCACATTCATTCATTCCTTCACCCAGTCGTATTTATCGAGCGCTTACCGTGCGCAGAGCACTGTCCTAAGCGCTTGGATGGTCCAAATCGGACACATTCATTCATTCCTTCACCCAGTCGTATTTATCGAGCGCTTACCGTGCGCAGAGCGCTGTCCTAAGCGCCTGGGAAGTCCAAATCGGCGGCCGACGGAGATGGGGGAGACGCTTACGCCCCCGCCTCCCTCGCCCAGGCCTGGAGCCGGAGATCCGGAAGCTGATGGCCCGCCACCAGGGCGAGGTGAAGAAGCTGAAGGCCCTCCACGAGGCCGAGCTGTCGCGGGCCGACGAGCGGGCCGCCCAACGCTACGGGCAGCAGGCGCGGGAGCTGCGCGCCCACCTGGAGCGGGAGAAGGAGCAGGAAGGCCAGCGGGAGCGGGAGCGGGCCCGGCAGCGGTCAGTGGCGCCTCGCGGGAGGGGTCCTTTTTCGGTAATGGCATTTGTTACGCGACCCCCCGAGCAGCTAGCAAAGAGCACGGGCTTTGGAGTCAGAGGTCATGGGTTCGAATCCCTACTCCGCCACACGTCTGCTGTGTGATCTTGGGCAAGTCACTTAACTTCTCTGGGCCTCAGTTACCTCATCTGTAAAATGGGGATTGAGACTGTGAGCCCCACGTGGGACAACCTGATCACCCTGTATCCTCCCCAGCGCTTAGAACAGTGCTTTGCACATAGTAAGCGCTTAATAAATGCCAATTATTATTATTATTATTATTCCTCTCTTCAAGGCCCTGCTGAGAGCTCACCTCCTCCAGGAGGCCTTCCCAGACTGAGCCCCTTCTTTCCTCTCCCCCTCGTCCCCCTCTCTATCCCCCCGTCTTACCTCCTTCCCTTCCCCACAGCACCTGTATATATGTATATATGGTTGTACATATTTATTACTCTATTTATTTATTTGTTTATTTATTTTACTTGTACATTTCTATCCTATTTATTTTATTTTGTTGGTATGTTTGGTTCTGTTCTCTGTCTCCCCCTTTTAGACTGTGAGCCCACTGTTGGGTAGGGTCCGTCTCTATGTGTTGCCAATTTGTACTTCCCAAGCGCTTAGTACAGTGCTCTGCACATAGTAAGCGCTCAATAAATACGATTGATTGACGATTGACGATTGATTGATTGATTTGTTAAGCGCTTACTATGTGCCAATGTTATCTTCTACGTCATGTTATAATAATAATAATAATAACGATGGCATTTATTAAGCACTTACTATGTGCCGAGTGGCGCCTCGCGGGAGGGGTCCTTTTTCGGTAATGGCATTTGTTAAGCGCTTACTATGTGCCAATGTTATCTTCTACGTCATGTTATAATAATAATAATGATAATAACGATGGCATTTATTTAGCGCTTACTATGTGCCGAGTGGCACCTCGCAGGAGGGGTCCTTTTTCGGTAATGGCATTTGTTAAGCGCTTACTATGTGCCAATGTTAGCTTCTACGTCATGTTATAATAATAATAATAACGATGGCATTTATTAAGCGCTTACTATGTGCCGAGTGGCGCCTCGCGGGAGGGGTCCTTTTTCGGTAATGGCATTTGTTAAGCGCTTACTATGTGCCAATGTTAGCTTCTAAGTCATGTTATAATAATGATAATAACAATGGCATTTATTAAGCGCTTACTATGTGCCGAGTGGCGCCTCGCGGGAGGGGTCCTTTTTCGGTAATGGCATTTGTTAAGCGCTTACTATGTGCCAATGTTATCTTCTACGTCATGTTATAATAATGATAATAACAATGGCATTTATTAAGCGCTTACTATGTGCCGAGTGGCGCCTCGCGGGAGGGGTCCTTTTTCGGTAATGGCATTTGTTAAGCGCTTACTATGTGCCAATGTTATCTTCTACGTCATGTTATAATAATGATAATAACAATGGCATTTATTAAGCGCTTACTATGTGCCGAGTGGCGCCTCGCGGGAGGGGTCCTTTTTCGGTAATGGCATTTGTTAAGCGCTTACTATGTGCCAATGTTATCTTCTACATCATGTTATAATAATAATAATGATAATAACGATGGCATTTATTAAGCGCTTACTATGTGCCGAGTGGCGCCTCGCGGGAGGGGTCCTTTTTCGGTAATGGCATTTGTTAAGCGCTTACTATGTGCCAATGTTATCTTCTATGTCATGTTATAATAATAATAATAACGATGGCATTTATTAAGCGCTTACTATGTGCCGAGTGGCACCTCGCGGGAGGGGTCCTTTTTCGGTAATGGCATTTGTTAAGCGCTTACTATGTGCCAATGCTATCTTCTACGTCATGTTATAACAATAATAATAACGATGGCATTTATTAAGCGCTTACTATGTGCCAAGCACTGTTCTAAGCACTGGGGTAGATACAAGGTCATCAGGCTGTCCCACGGGGGGCTCACAGTCTTAATCCCCATTTTCCAGATGAGGGAACTGAGGCCCAGAGAAGTGAAGTGGCTCGCCCAAAGTCACCCAGCGGACAGTTGGCAGAGCCGGGATTTGAACCCATGAACTCTGACTCCAAAGCCCGGGCTCTTCCCACTGAGCCACGCTGCTTCTCCAACATGTTATGTTATGATGTTCTTACTATGTTCTAAGCGCTGGGGAGGCTCGGTGGAAAGAGAAGCAGCGGGGCTCAGCGGAAAGAGCCTCTTCCAGAGCGTGAGCCCACTGTTGGGTAGGGACCGTCTCTAGATGTTGCCAACTTGGACTTCCCAAGCGCTTGGTACAGTGCTCTGCGCACAGTAAGCGCTCAATCTATACGATTGATTGATTGAAAGAGCCTGGGCTTTGGAGTCACGGGTTCAAATTCCGGCTCTGCCAATTGGCAGCTGTGTGACTTTGGGCCAGTCACTTCACTTCTCTGGGCCTCAGTTCCTTCATCTGGAAAATGGGGATTAAGACTGTGAGCCCCCGGGGGACAACCTGATAATAATAATAATCATAATGATGGCATTTGTTAAGCGCTTACTATGTGCCAAGCACTGTTCTAAGCGCTGGGGGGAATACAAGGTGATCAGGTTGTCCCATGTGGGGCTCACAGTCTTAATGCTCATTTTACAGATGAGGGAACTGAGGCTCAGAAGTTAAGTGACTTGCCCAAGGTCACACAGCAGACATGTGGCGTAGCTGGGATTCGAACCCATGACCTCTGACTCCAAAACCCAGGCTCTTTCCACTGAGCCACGCTGCTTCTCTACTACTACTACTACTACTACTACTACTACTACTACTACTACTACTACTACTACTACTACTACTACTACTACTACTACTACTACTACTACTACTACTACTACTACTACTATGTTATGTTCTTACTATGTTCTAAGCGCTGGGGAGGCTCAGTGGAAAGAGAAGCAGCGTGGCTCAGTGGAAAGAGCCCGGGCTTTGGAGTCAGAGGTCATGGGTTCAAATCCCAGCTCTGCCAATTGCCAGCTGTGTGACTTTGGGCCAGTCACTTCACTTCTCTGGGCCTCAGTGACCTCATCTGGAAAATGGGGATTAAGACTGTGAGCCCCCCGGGGGACAACCTGATAATAATAATAATAATAATGATGGCATTTGTTAAGCACTTACTATGTGCCAAGCACTGTTCTAAGCGCTGGGGGGGGGTACAAGGTGATCAGGTTTTCCCATATGGGGCTCACAGTCTTAATGCTCATTTTACAGATGAGGTAACTGAGGCTCAGAGAAGTTAAGTGACTTGCCCAAGGTCACACAGCAGACGTGGTGGAGCCGGGATTCGAACCCATGACCTTTGACTCCAAAGCCCGGGTTCTTTCCACTGAGCCACGCTGCTTCTCTGATCACCTTGTAACCTCCCCAGCGCTTAGAACGGTGCTTTGCACATAGTAAGCGCTTAATCAATGCTATCATCATCATTATTATTATTATTATTCCCATGTGGGACAGGGACTGCGTCCAACCTGTTTGGCTCACATCCGCCCCAGTGCTTAGACAGTCCTTGGCGCATAGTAAGCGCTCAACAAATACCGTTATTATTATTTATTAGGTACGAGAAATGCCTGGAGCAGGAAGAGCAGGCCCTGCAGAATCAACGGCGCCGGCTGTACGGCGAGGTGGCCGAGGAGAAGGAAAGGTTGGCCCAACAAGCAGCCAGGTAGCCCGAGGGGAGGCCGGGGGCCGTCGGGGGCCTCTGGGGTCTGTGGCGTCCCCCCCAGCGTCTCCTCGCTAAGACCCCCCTCTGGGTCCTTCCCCCTAAAGCGTGGCTCAGTGGAGCGTAGCTCAGTGGAAAGATGCTCTGCACACAGTAAGCGCTCAATAAATACGATTGATTGATTAACACGGGCTTGTTGTGTGCAGAGCACTGTACTAAGCGCCTGGGAGAGTCCAGCAGAAGAGAGTCGGTCGACACATTCCCGGCCCACAACTAGCTGACAGTCTCAATCAGTGGTATTTAGTGAGCGCTTATTGTGTGCAGAGCACTGTACTAAGCGCCTGGGAGAGTCCAACAGTAGAGAGTCGGTTGACACATTCCCTGCCCACAATGAGCGTACAGTCTCAATCAGTCAGCCAATCAGTGGTATTTAGTGAGCGCTTATTGTGTGCAGAGCACTGTACTAAGCGCCTGGGAGAGTCCAACAGTAGAGAGTCGGTTGACACATTCCTTGCCCACAACGAGCTGACAGTCTCAATCAGTCAGCCAATTAGTGGTATTTACTGAGTGCTTGTTGTGTGCAGAGCACTGTACTAAGCGCCTGGGAGAGTCCAGCAGAAGAGAGTCGGTCGACACATTCCCTGCCCACAACGAGCTGACAGTCTCAATCAGTCAGCCAATCAGTGGAATTTACTGAGCACTTGTTGTGTGCAGAGCACTGTACTAAGCGCCTGGGAGAGTCCAACAGTAGAGAGTCGGTTGACACATTCCCTGCCCACAACAAGCATACAGTCTCAATCAGTCAGCCAATTAGTGGTATTTACTGAGTGCTTGTTGTGTGCAGAGCACTGTACTAAGCGCCTGGGAGAGTCCAGCAGAAGAGAGTCGGTCAACACATTCCCTGCCCACAACTAGCTTACAGTCTCAATCAGTCAGCCAATCAGTGGTATTTAGTGAGCGCTTGTTGTGTGCAGAGCACTGTAGTAAGCGCTCGGGAGAGTCCAACAGAGGAGAGTCGGTGGACACATTCCCTGCCCACGATGAGCTTACACTCTCAGTCGATCGCCCAGTGCTATTTATTGAGCACTTACTAGGTGCAGAGCGCTTGGGAGAGCCCAGTAGAGAGTCGGTGGTCGCGTTCCCTGCCCCCGGGGAGCTTCCAGTTGGGAGGTCCGTCCGTCCGTCCGTGCCGTGAGCCGTCCCTCGCGGCCCCCAGGCAGCGGGCCGAGCTGGAGGAGCTGCGGAGGCGGCTGGAGGAGAACGGCTCGCTGCTCAGCCGGACCCTGAGGGAAGAGTACCGCAAGGGCGAGGAGGAGCAGGAGCGACGCCACCAGGTAGCCGTTCTCCCTTCCCGTCACCCCCCGGGCGCGCGGCCGCCCTCCGTTCCCGGGCATCTGGCCCGAGGCGTCTCGGAGGCCGGCGGGGAGGCCTCCGCCGGCCGGGATCGCCCTTGGGCGGCCCGGGTCCCGTTGGGCCGGCCCCCGGGTCGGACGGTGCCCCCGGACCCCACAGGTGGAGCTGACGGCCCTGAAGGAGCAGCTGCAGGTGGAGAGACAGGCCTGGGAGGTCAACTCCGTGAAGAAAGAGGTACCGGCCCCTGCCTGCGCCCCCCCGAGCCCAGACACCCACCTGCTTGCTCTCTCTCTGTCTCTCTCTCTGTCTCTCCTCTCTCTTCTTCTCTCTCCCCGTCCCTCCTCCTCTCTCCCTCTTTCTCTCCCTCTCTGTTTCTCCTTCTCTCTCTTTCTCCATCTCTCTCTCCCTCTCTCCCCCTCCCCTCCTCTCTTCCCCTCTCCCCCTCTCCCCCCCTCCTGTCTTCCCCCCCCCTCTGTCTCTCCCGTTCTCTCTCCATCACTCTCTTTCTCTCCCCCATCTCTCCACCCCTCTACCTCTCTCTCTTCTCTCTCTCCATCCCTCTCTCTCTCCCCATCTCTCTTTCTCCGTCTCTCGCCCCCTCTGTCCTCCTCCCCTTTTCTCCCCCCCCGTCTCTCCCTCTCCCTCTCTCTCTCTCTTCCTGTCTTCCCCACCCCTCTTCCTGTCTTTCCCTCTACCATCTCTCCCCTTCTCTCTCCATCACTCTCTCTCTCTCCCCCATCTCTCTGCCCCTCAACCTCTCTTCTCTCTCTCCCCATCTCTCTTTCTCTACCTCTCCCCCTTCTCTCCCCCTCTCCTTTTCTCTCCCACCTCTCCCTCTCTGTCTCTCCCTCTCCCTCCCTCGCTCTGTTTTTCTATCTTCCCCCCTCTCCCCCTCCCCTCTTCTCTCCTCCTCTCTCCCTCTCCCTCCCTCTCTCTCTTCCTGTCTTCCCCCCCTCTCCCTCTCCGTCTCTCTCCTCTCTCCATCACTCTCTTTCTCTCCCCCATCTCTCTGCCCCCTTACCTCTCTCTCTCTTCTCTCTCTCCATCCCTCTCTCTCTCCCCATCTCTCTTTCCCCATCTCTCGCCCCCTCTGTCCCCCTCCCCGTTTCTCTCCCCCTCTCCCCATCTCTGTCTCTCCCTCTCTCTCTCTCTTCCTGTCTTCCCCCTCTCTCCCTCTCCATCTCTCCCCTTCTCTCTCCACCTCTCTCTCTCTCTCCCCCATCTCTCTGCCCCTCTATCTCTCTTCTCTCTCTCTCCCCCATCTCTCTCTTTCTCCATCTCGCCCCCTTCTCTCCCCGTCCGCTTTTCTCTCCCACCTCTCCCTCTCCGTCTCTCCCTCTCCCTCCCTCCCTCTGTTTTTCTGTCTTACTCCCTCTCTTCCCACCTTCTCTCCTCCTCTCCCTCTCCCCCCTCTCTCTCTCTTCCTGTCTTCCCCCCGCTCCCTCTCCGTCTCTCCCCTTCTCTCTCCATCGCTCTCTCTCTCTCTCCCCCATCTCTCCACCCCTCTACCTCTCTTCTCTCTCTCCCCCATCTCTCCCTATCTCTCTCCCCTCTACCTCTCTTTCTTCCCCTCTCTTCATTTGGATAGACATTTGGGGAGGAGGGCTGGGGGACGGGCCTAAAGCGGGCGAGGGGCAGCGTGGCTTGCGGCCGGGGCCGATGGGGTCGTCGTCGGGGCCGGCCTCCGCCCCTCCGCCCTCTCCCCCGCCTGCTGGGCCCCCCCACCGGGGCCCGGCCAGGCCCGCTCCCCGGGGTGGGAGGCCCTGGCCGACCCCCGCCCTGTCCCCACTGTCCGCCCAGGAGGCCTGGATGCAGGCCCGTGAGCGGGAACTCAGAGAGGAGGTGCGCAAAGGCCGCGACAAGGAGATCGAGCTGGTCATCCAGCGCCTCGAGGCCGACGTGTCCGTCACCAAGGAGGAGTGCGAGCGGGCGGCCGAGAGCAGGTCGGGGGACGTGAGGGGGCCGCGGCGCCCGGGACTCGACTGACCCACCTCCATGTGGATCCCAAGGGGCCCGTCCGTCACCCCGGGAATCTGGGGTCCCCACCCCATCTCAGAGCGGTGTCCTCTCCGGGCGGGGAAGGGCATTGTCACTCCCAATCTCCCCAGAGGTCAGGCCTCCTTAATAAGAATAATTCTGGTATTTGTTAAGTGCTTACCACGTGCCCGGCACTGTACTGAGCGCTGCGGTGGATCCAAGCAAAGCGGGTTGGACCTGGTCCCTGTCCCCCGTGAGGCTCGCAGTCTCCATCCCCATAATAATAATAATAATAATGATGGCGTTTATTAAGCGCTTACTATGTGCAAAGCACCGTTCTAAGCGCTGGGGAGGTTACGAGGTGATCAGGTTGTCCCACGGGGGGCTCCCAGTCTTCATCCCCATTTTCCAGATGAGATAACTGAGGCCCAGAGAAGTGAAGCGACTAACCCAAAGTCACGGAGCTGACAAGTGGCGGAGCCGGGATTTGAACCCGTGACCTCTGACTCCAAAGCCCGGGCTCTTTCCACTGAGCCCCGCTGCTTCTCTGAGAAGCTCAGAGAAGTGAAATGACTTGCCCAGGGTCACACAGTGGACACGTGGCAGCTTCCGACTCCCGGCCCGGGCTCTAGCCACTCTACCGCGCTGCTTCTGTTACCCTAGGTCACCCAGCGGGGCATCCATTCATTCAGTCGTATTTATTGAGCGCTTAATTGGGTGCAGAGCACTGTACTGAGCGCCTGGGAGAGGACGACGCAACAGTCAACGGGCACATTTCCCGCCCACAATGAGCCGACAGGCTCATTCCCGGCCCCATGGCCCTTGGGATCCCTCCGGCCCGGCCCCCAGCGCCCTCCCGCCCCGTCCCCAGGGTGCAGCGCGTGCGGGACAAGTACGAAGCGGAGCTGGCGGAGCTGGAGGGGTCGGAGCGGAAGCTACAGGAGCGCTGCACGGACCTCAAGGGGCGTCTAGGCCAGGCGCAGGGCGAGGCCGAGCGCCTCCGGGCCCTCGTGAGCCAGAAGGAGGAGGAGGCGGAAGACGTCCGGCGGGTGAGCCGGGGGGCGGCCCCGGGACCCCCAGGGGGGCGGGGGGCTGCGGCCGGGCACCGTGGGACCACCAGAGTCCGGCTCAGGAGGGCGCGGGGGACGTGGGGTGGGGTGGGATTTACCGAGCACTGTACTAAGCGCTCGGGAGAGTACAATACCACAGACTCTGCTTAGTGGCTAGAGCCGGGCCCGGGAGTCTCAAGGTCACGGGTTCTCATTCGGCTCCTCCACACGTCTGCGGTGTGACCTTAGGCCAGCCATTTCCGAAGAGAAGCAGCGTGGCTCGGTGGAAAGAGCCCGGGCTTTGGAGTCAGAGGTCGTGGGTTCCAATCCCGGCTCCGCCGCTTGTCAGCTGGGTGACTTTGGGCAAGTCACTTCGCTTCTCTGGGCCTCGGTGACCTCATCCGGAAAATGGGGATGGAGGCCGTGAGCCCCCCGTGGGACAGCCTGATGACCTTGTAGCCTCCCCAGCGCTTAGAACAGTGCTCAGAACATAGTAAATGCTTAACAAATGCCATCATCATTATTGTTATTGGGAGTCAGAGGTCGTGGGTTCAAATCCCGGCTCCGCCACTTGTCAGCTGCGTGACTTTGGGCAAGCCTGTTCACTTCTCTGTGCCTCAGTGACCCCATCTGTAAAATGGGGATGGAGGCTGTGAGCCCCACGTGGGACAACCTGATGACCTTGTATCCTCCCCAGCGCTTAGAACAGTGCTTGGCACATAGTAAATGCTTAACAAATACCATCATTATTATTATTATTATTGGGAGTCAGAGGTCATGGGTTCAAATCCCGGCTCCGCCACTTGTCAGCTGCGTGACTTTGGGCAAGCCTGTTCACTTCTCTGTGCCTCAGTGACCCCATCTGTAAAATGGGGATGGAGGCCGTGAGCCCCATGTGGGACAATCTGATGACCTTGTATCCTCCCCAGCGCTTAGAACAGTGCTCGGCACATAGTAAATGCTTAACAAGTACCATCATTATTATTATTATTATTGGGAGTCAGAGGTCATGGGTTCAAATGCCGGCTCCGCCACTTGTCAGCTGTGTGACTTTGGGCAAGTCACTTCACTTCTCAGTTCCTCATCTGAAAGATGGGGATGGAGGCCGTGAGCCCCCCGCGGGACAACCTGACGACCCTGTATCCTCCCCAGCGCTTAGAACAGCGCTCGGCACGTAGTGAGCGCTCAACAAAGCCCATCATGATTATTATGATTATAATTAAGGCCGGACGTGGGTGGGCTTGGCAGGGGGGCCGTGGGTGGGCTAAGGCCGGCGACCCCCTGCGCGGGCACCACTCGGCAGGTGAAAGATCGACTGGAGGCGGAGCGGAACAACCTGGCCGAGGTGATCCGCCAGGAGTTTGCCGACGGGCTAGTGGCCGCCGAGGAGGAGAACCGGCAGCTGAAGGCGGACATGGCCCGGCTGCGGGCCCGCCAGCGGCTGGACCTCGAACAGGTGGCCCGAGCCAAGCAACTGGAGCTGGAGGAGGTGCATAGGAGGTGAGGGGCCACCCGGGGGGAGTCGGGGGGCGCCGCCCCCCCAAACCACCCCGCCTTCTCAGGGCTCCTGCTGACATCGTAATAATATTCTATTTATTTTATTTTGTTAATATGTTTTGTTTAAACGTTCTGTGTCCTCCCCTTCTAGACTGTGAGCCCACTGTCGGGTAGGGACCGTCTCTAGATGTTGCCGACTTGGACTCCCCAAGCGCTTAGTCCAGTGCTCTGCACACCGTAAGCACTCAATAAATACGATCAAATGAATGAAAGTCCTTATCCATCACCGGCAGGATGTTTGCCCAAGAGGCAGGGCCGTGTGGCCTCGTTATTCTGCCCCGGGCCCTCCTCCCCTCTGGTTGGCAGTGGACCCGAACCATCTGTTTTCTTTGCCCCGTCCTCAGAGGGCACAGAAGACAGTAAACGCATCAGGATCCACCACATATAATCCTTTCCCGGGCTCCGAGCCAGGTCGACCCCTCCAGGAGGCCCTCCCAGACTGAGCCCCCTCCTTCCTCTCCCCCCTCTCCATCCCCTCCACCTTACCTCCTTCCCTTCCCCACAGCACCTGTCTATATGTATATATGTTTAGACAAATTTATTACTCTATTTATTTTACTTGTACATATCTGTTCTATTTATTGTATTTTGTTAATATGTTTGGTTTTGCTCTCTGTCTCCCCCTTCTAGACTGTGAGCCCGCTGTTGGGTAGGGACCGTCTCTATACGTTGCCAACTTGGACTTCCCAAGCGCTTAGTCCAGTGCTCTGCACACAGTAAGCGCTCAATAAATATGATTGATTGATTGATTGATTGATTCCGGGCCCTCCCTCTTCGCTCCCAGAACCCCCTGCTGCCCCGCCGCGCCCTGCTTTGGGTCAGGGGTGTTCTCCGTCTCCCCCATCTAGACCGTGAGCCCACTGTTGGGTAGGGACCGTCTCTATATGTTGCCAACTTGGACTTCCCAAGCGCTTAGTACAGTGCTCTGCACACAGTAAGCGCTTAATAAATACGACTGAATGAATGAATGAATGACTGGGTCCGGCCCTCACCCTCCTGGGCCACCCCAGCCTGGCTTTTTGGTTGGAAGCCTTGGGGTGGGACACCCACTTTTACTGCTCTGCACACAGTAAGCACTCAATTCATTCATTCAATCGTATTTATTGAGTGCTTACTGTGTGCAGAGCACTGTACTAAGCGCTTGGGAAGTACAAGTTGGCAACACGTAGAGATGGTCCCTACCCGACAGCGGGCTCACAGTCTAGAAGGGGGATTCTGGGTAAGACTTGTCAGCTGTGTGACTTTGGGCAAATCACTTAACTTCTCTGGGCCTCAGTGACCTCATCTGTGAAATGGGGATTAATACTGTGAGCCCCCCGTGGGACAAACTGATCAACTTGTAAACTCACCAGCGCTTAGAGCAGTGCTTTGCACATAGTAAGCGCTTAATAAATGCCATTATTATTATTATCCCGGCTCCGCCACATGTCTGCTGTGTGACCTTGGGCAAGTCACTTAACTTCTCTAAGCCTCAGTTCCCTCATCTGTAAAATGGGGATTGACTGTGAGCCCCACGTGGGACAACCTGATCACGTTGTATCCCCCCAGCACTTAGCACAGTGCTTTGCACATAGTAAGCACTTAACAAATGCCATTAAAAAAAAAGTGGCAGAGCTCAATAAATACGATTGAAAGAATGAATCTGCTGTGTGTCCTTGGACGAGTCACTTCACTCATTCAGTCAGTCATTGAGTGCTTACTGCTTAGGAGAAGCAGCACGGCTCAGTGGAAGGAGCCCGGGCTTTAGAGTCAGAGGTCATGGGTTCAAATTCCGACCACGCAGACTGTCTGCTGGGCGACTTTGGGCATTTCATTCATTCATTCAATTATATTTGTGGAGCACTTACTGTGTACAGAGCACTGTACTAAGCACTTGGGAAGTCCAAGTTGGCAACATCTAGAGACGGTTCCCTACCCAACAGTGGGCTCACAGTCTAGAAGGGGGAGACAGAGAACAAAACAGAACATATTAACAAAATAAAATAAATAGAATAAATATGGACAAGTAAAATAAATAAATAGAGTAAGAAATATGTGCAAACATATATACATGGGCAAGTCACTTCGCTTCTCTGGGCCTCAGTTACCGCATCTGTAAAATGGGGATTAAGACTGTGAGCCCCTGCATGGGACAACCTGATCACCTTGTAACCTCCCCAGCGCTTAGTACAGTGCTTTGCACATAGTAAGCACTTAATAAATGCCATCGTTATCATTATTATTATCAATATTGCCCCAAACCAGTCACAAGCTGACCACCGTCCACCTCCTTCCCACAGGGTGAAGTCGGCCATTGGGAGGAAGGAGGAGACTGTGAATACCTTGCGCAAACAATATGAAGTAAGTGGTCTTTTCCTCCCACCCCCCCGCTTCCCGACACCCCACTTTCTCCTGCCCCTCTTCGAGCCCCCCTCTCCCCGCCCCGAGGCCCGGCGACAGGCTCTCCGGCGGCCCTAGAGACCCCCGCTTTTCCCATCGGAAGCGTTAGAGCAACGCGACGATATATCCGTCTCTTCCCACTGAGCCACGCTGCCAGAGAAGCAGCATGGCTCAGTGGAAAGAGCCCGGGCTTCGGAGCCAGTGGTCACGGGTTCAAATCCCGGCTCCGCCAATTGTCAGCTGGGTGACTTTGGTCAAATCACTTCGCTTCTCTGGGCCTCAGTTACCTCATCTGGAAAATGGGGATGAAGACTGGGAGGCCTCCATGGGCCAACGTGATCACCTTGTAACCTCCCCAGCACTTAGAACAGTGCTTTGCACATAAGTGCCATCATTATCAGCTTCCTCTCGTTCCCTGGGAGCTCGAGGGAGGGAGACCCCGGGACGGTCACGGGCGGGCTAAGGAGCCGGTCACCTCTCCCTCCCGGAGACACGGGCGCCGTTTCCGAACCTCCGGGGCGGAGGGAGGCTGGGCGGGCGACGTGTCCGTGCCAGACCGAAGACCCCTCCCCGCCCGCGCCCCCCCGGGTGACCCCGGTGTCTGTGTCTCACCAGGCGGCCGTGAAACGGGCCGACCATTTGGAGGCTTTGCTGGACCAACAGAAGAAGCAGCTTCTGAGCGACGGGTGATGACGGGGTGGCTCCTGGCCGGACGTGGGACGTCGCGGTTGTATTTGAACAGTAAAAGAAGTCAGTTGTCCCCCCGGGTGTGAACTTTGTCTCTCCAGGAGGCCGGGGCGGTGGGGAAGGGGATCAGAAGTCGAGGGGACGGGGGCCTCGAGGAAAGTTGAAGGGGACTGTCCACACAGCTCCCTCTCTAGCCTTCCGGCCAGGCCGAATTCGGCGCCATGGGACTGAGGGGAGGACGACGACAACGATGGGAGGGGAGAGGCAGAGAGCCAGCCTTGGGGGAAATTAGAACGGGAATAGAGGCCGAGGGTCGATGGGATTCTCCCTGGAGGCCCGAGGGAGCCTGGAGGGTGGACTGTTGGGTAGGGACCGTCTCTATATGTTGCCAACTTGGACTTCCCAAGCGCTCAGTACAGCGCTGCTCACAGTAAGCACTCAATAAATACGATGGAATGAATGAGTCATTCATTCGATCCTGTTTATTGAGCGCTTACTGTGTGCAGAGCGCTAGACTGAGCGCTTGGAAAATACAATTCGGCAGCAGATAGAAACCATCCCTACCGAAAAAGAGGCTCACAGTCTAGAAGGGGGAGGACAGGTAACAAAACAAGTAGATGGGCGTCAATACTATAAATAGGATTATAGCTCTATACACATCATTAATAAAATAAATAGAGTAATAAAGATGTGCAAATAGACACAAGGGCTGTGGGGAGGGGGGGGGTAGGGCGGAGGGGGAGGGAGTGGGGGCGATGGGAGGGGAGGAGGAGCAGGGGAAAAGGGGGCGGCTCAGTGTGGGGAGGCTTCCCGGAGGAGGTGAGCTCTCAGTAGGGCTTTGAAGGGAGGAAGAGAGATGGTTTGGCGGATGTGCGGAGGGAGGGCGTTCCGGGCCGGGGGAGGACGTGGGCCGGGGGTCGACGGCGGGATGGGCGAGAACGAGGCCCGGTGAGGAGATTAGTGGCAGAGGAGCGGAGGGTGCGGGCTGCGCTGGAGAAGGACAGAAGGGAGGTGAGGTAGGAGGGGGCGAGGGGATGGACAGCCTCGAAGCCCAGGGTGAGGAGTTTTTGCTTGATTCGAAGGTTGACTGGGAGCCAATGGAGATTTTTGAGGAGGGGAGTGACATGCCCAGAGTGTTTCTGCACAGAGATAATCCGGGCAGCAGAGTGAAGTATATAGACTGAAGTGGGGAAGACAGGAGGATGGGAGATCAGAGAGGAGGCCGATGCAGTCATCCAGTCTGGATAGGATGAGAGATTGAACCAGCAGGGTAGCGGTTTGGATGGAGAGGAAAGGGTGGATCTTGACGATGTTGCAGAGGTGAGGCCGGCAGGTTTTGGCAACGGATTGGATGTGCGGGGTGAACGAGTCGAGGATGACGCCGAGTTTGCGGGCTTGTGAGACGGGAAGGGCGGTGGTGCCGTCTACAGTGATGGGCAAGTCGGGGGAGAGGGCGGGGTTTGGGAGGGAAGGTGAGGAGCTCAGTCTGGGACGTGTTGAGTTTGAAGTGGCGGGCGGGCATCCAGGCGGAGATGTCCCGAAGGCAGGAGGAGATATGAGCCTGGAGGGAGGGAGAGAGAGCGGGGGCAGAGATGTAAATTTGGGTGTCATTTGCGGAGAGATGATAGTGGGAGCGAATGAGTTCAGCAAGGGAGTGAGCATAGATAGAGTCCTGACAGCAACCTCGCTGCCCCTTGAGCGAGGCCCTGACCCCAGCCTCTAGCCGACCCAACCGACGCCCCGACTGCGGCCTCTCTCCCTCCCGACTGACCCGTGGTCCCCACCCCGAGACTTTGCGGCCTCCGCCCGCCCTGCCAGAGGCCCCGACCGCCACCTCGAGTGAGGCTCTGCCCTCTGCCTCTCTTTCATTCATTCATTCAATTCATCTAATCGTATTTATTGAGCACATACTGTGTACTAAGCGCTTGGGAAGTCCAAGTTGGCAACATATAGGGACGGTCCCTACCCAACAGCGGGCTCACCGTCTAGAAAGAAGAAATTCCCCCACGAGCAATGCCTTCTCCTTGACCGCCGGGCGCGGGCAGGTCTTCCTTTTGCAGCCGAGACGGCCGGGGCGTCCTGCCCATCCCCTTCCCCCCGCCCTTTCCCCTCCACCCATCCAGAGGGGGCAGGCAGGCGGAGTCCAGATCCCGGTGTCGCAGCTGGCTCAGAGTCCTCCGGCGTCGGGAAAGAGCCGGGCCCGGAGCTGGCTCTCTTCCCTCCCCACCGGCGGAGATGGACCGGCGGGCCGCCGCCGGGTGGGCCTCCAGGATGCCCCGGCTCTCGTTCCCCTGGCGCTTCTGCCTGGGGATGCTGGTCATCCTGGGAGGGCTCTGGCTGCTCCTAGCCCACCAGTGGTCTCATCGCCTCAACCCTGCGTACCGCTTCCTCTACAGGTGAGCCCCTTCCCCACCCGGGAGCCCCCCGACAGGCCCTCGTCCCCCCTCCGCCTGATCCCTGGGCATCGGGCCACCCCTTCTCCCCTCCCAATCCATCGATCGGACTTATTTTTGAGCGCTTACTATGTGCACGGCGCTGCAGTAAGCACTAGGAAGAATAATCTATCCCTCAGGGGTATTTATTGAGCTCTTACTCTGCGCCCAGCGCTGTCCTAAGCGCTTGGGAGAATAACCGATCCGTTGCTGTGCTAAGCACTCGGAAGAGAAATGGATCCCTTAGGGGTATTTGTTGAGCTCTTACTCTGTGCCCAGCACTGTCCTAAGTGCTTGGGAGAATAACCGATCCGTTGCTGCGCTAAGCACTTGGAAGAGTAATGGATCTCTCAGGGGTATTTATTGAGCTCTTATCTGCGCCCAGCACTGTCCTAAGCGCTTGGGAGAATAACTGAACCGTCGCTGCGCTAAGCACTCGGAAGAATAATGGATCCCTCAGGGGTATTTATTGAGCTCTTACTCTGTGCCCAGCGCTGTCCTAAGCGCTTGGGAGAATAACCGATCCGTCGCTGCACTAAGCACTTGGGAGAATGACCGATCCGTCACGGTGCTAAGCACTCAGAAGAGTAATGGATCCCTTAGGGGTATTTATTGAGCTCTTACTCTGTGCCCAGCGCTGTCCTAAGCGCTTGGGAGAATAACTGAACCGTCGCTGCGCTAAGCACTCGGAAGAATAATGGATCCCTCAGGGGTATTTATTGAGCTCTTACTCTGTGCCCAGCGCTGTCCTAAGCGCTTGGGAGAGTAACCGATCCGTCGCTGCACTAAGCACTTGGGAGAATGACCAATCCATCACTGCACTAAGCGCTCAGAAGAGTAATGGATCTCTCAGGGGTATTTATTGAGCTCTTATCTGCGCCCAGCACTGTCCTAAGCGCTTGGGAGAATAACTGAACCGTCGCTGCGCTAAGCACTCGGAAGAATAATGGATCCCTCAGGGGTATTTATTGAGCTCTTACTCTGTGCCCAGCGCTGTCCTAAGCGCTTGGGAGAATAACTGATCCGTTGATGTGCTAAGCACTCGGAAGAGTAATGGATCCCTTAGGGGTATTTATTGAGCTCTTACTCTGCGCCCAGCGCTGTCCTAAGTGCTTGGGAGAATAACTGATCCGTCGCTGCGCTAAGCACTCGGAAGAGTAATCGATTCCTCAGGGTTATTTATTGAGTTCCTACTCTGCGCCCAGCGTTGTCCTAAGCACTTGGGAGAATAACCGATCCGTCGCTGCACAAAGCACTCAGAAGAGTAATCGATCCCTCAGGGGTATTTATTGAGCTCTTATTCTGCGCCCGGTGCTGTCAATCAATCAGTCATATTTATTGAGCGCTTACTGTGTGCAGAGCACTGTCCTAAGCGCTTGGGAGAATAACCGATCCGTCACTGCACTAAACGCTTGGAAGAGTAATGGACCCCCCTCAGGGGTATTTATTGAGCTCTTACTCTGCGCCCAGCGCTGTCCTAAGCGCTTGGGAGAATAACCGGTCCGTCGCTGCGCTAAGCACTTGGAAGAGTAATCGATCCCTTGGGTATTTATTGAGCTCTTACTTCGCGCCCAGTGCTGTCCTAAGCGCTTGGGAGAATAACCGATCCGTCAGTGGTATTGATCGAGTGCTTGCTATGTGCACAGCATTGTGCTGAGCACTTAGTACAGTGTTCTGCACACAGTAAGCGTTCAATAAAGATGATCGATTGATTGATTGGGAGAGTAATCGATCAGTCAGTGGTATCTACTGAGCGCTTTCTGCGTGCGGGGCACTGTACTATGTACTTGGGAGAGGATAGGAGAGTTGGTGAGTGTGGTCCCAGTCCTCTAGCAGCTTCTAGTCTACTGTGTGCAGAACACTGTAATAATAAAGATAAGAATAATAAAAATGATGGTATTAAGCGCTTACTAAGTGCCAAGCACTGTTCTAAGCGCTGGGGGAGGATACAAGGTCATCAGGTTCATTCATTCATTCATTCAATCGTATTTATTGAGTGCTTACTGTGTGCAGAGCACTGTACTAAGCGCTTGGGAAGTACAATTTAGCAACATATAGAGATGGTCCCTACCCAACAGTGGGCTCACAGTCTAGAAGGTTGTCCCACATGGAGCTCCCAGTCTTCCTCCCCATTTTCCAGATGAGGTCACCGAGGCCCAGAGAAGCGAAGCGACCCGCCCAGTGTCGCTCAGCTGACAAGCGGCGGGGCCGGGATTGGAACCCGTGACCCCTGACTCCCAAGCCCGGGATTGGAACCCACGACCTCCGACTCCCAAGACCAGGCTCTTTCCACCAAGCCAAGCTGCTTCTCAGGGTAGGCGGGGAATGTCGCCGTCAATTGTCTCCCAAGCGCTCAGTCCAGTGCTCTGCACACGGTAAGCGCTCAATAAATCCGACTGAATGAATGAAGAGCGGGAAGGGGAAGGAGGTACCAATCAATCAATCGTATTTATTGAGCGCTTACTGTGTGCAGAACACGGGGCAGACCACTGGTCTGAGCTGAGGAGAGTTGGAACGGTAATTGTGGTAATAATAATAATTGGGGTATTTGTTAAGCGCTTACTATGTACCAGCGTGGCTCAGTGGAAAGAGCCCGGGCTTTGGAGTCAGAGGTCATGGGTTCAAATCCCAGCTCTGCCAATTGTCAGCTGTGTGACTTTGGGTGAGTCACTTCACTTCTCGGGGCCTCAGTTCCCTCATCTGGAAAATGGGGATGAAGACTGTGAGCCTCCCGTGGGACAACCTGATCACCTTGTAACCTCCCCAGCGCTTAGAACGGTGCTTTGCACATAGTAAGCGCTTAATAAATGCCATCATTATTATTATTATTATTACCAGGCACTGTATTGTGGGTCCCGAGCATTGGCCTGAACTTAGGAGAGTAAGAACAGTAATTGTGGTAATAATAATAAATAATTGTGCTATTTGTTAAGCGCTTACTATGTGCCAGGCACCGTACTGTGGGGCAGAGCACTGGCCTGACCTGAGGAGAGTAAGAATGGTAATTGTGGTAACAGTAATAATTTGTGGTATCTGTTGAGCGCTTACTACGTGCAAAGCGGTGCAGACCACTGGCCTGAGTTTAGGAGAGTAAGGACAGTAATTGTGGCGTTGTTCATTGAATCGTTTCTAATCAATCAATCGTATTTATTGAGCGCTTACTGTGTGCAGAGCACTGTACTAAGCGCTTGGGAAGTACAAGTTGGCAACATATAGAGACAGTCCCTACCCAACAGTGGGCTCACAGTCTAAAAGGGGGAGACAGAGAACAAAACCAAACATACTAATAAAATAAATATGAGCCTGCTGTTGGGCAGGGACCGTCTCTATATGTTGCCCACTTGGACTTCCCAAGCGCTTAGTACAGTGCTCCGCACACAGTGAGCGCTCAATAAATATGATTGAATGACTGAATGAAAGGTCTGAGCGCTCGGCCGAGGTGGGACAGAGTCCAGGGGGCGAGATTCGAGACCTTCCCTTCTTTTCTTCCGCCTCTGGCTCTCAAATGTTGTTTGTCTTGGCACTCGTCTGTTTTCTCCAGGTAATCATCCCTGGCACCGGCCCCACCCCCCTTTGCAGCGTTGCTCGGTGGAAAGAGCCCGGGCTTGGGAGTCGGAGGTCATGGGTTCGAATTCTGACTCGGCCGCTTGTCAGCTGGGTCACTTGGGGCGAGTCGCCCCGCTTCTCTGGGCCTCGGTGACCCCGTCTGTAAAATGGGGATGAAGACTGTGAGCCCCACATGGGACAACCTGATTACCTTGTATCCCCCCAGCGCTTAGAACAGTGCTTGGCACATAGTAAGCGCTTAACAAATGCCATCATCATTATTATTATTATTATTTGCCACCCCCAGGCCCAAAGCCTCAGTTCCCTCCTCCGTCAAATGGGGATGGAGACTGTGAGCCCCACGTGGGACAACCTGATTACCTTGTATCCCCCCAGCGCTTAGAGCAGTGCTTGGCACATAGTAAGTGCTTAACAAATGCTATCATCGTTATTATTATTATTCCCCGCCCCCAGCCCCAAAGCCTCGGTTCCCTCCTCTGTCAAATGGGGATGAAGACTGCGAGCCCCACATGGGGCAACCTGATTACCTTGTATCTCCCCAGCGTTTAGAACAGTGCTTGGCACATAGTAAGTGTTTAACAAATGCCATCATCATTATTATTATTATTCCCTGCCCCCAGCCCCAAAGCCTCGATTGACTCCTCTGTCAAATGGGGATGGAGACTGCGAGCCCCACGTGGGACGGGGGACCGTGTCCAACCCGATTTGCTTGCGCTTAGTTCAGTGCCTGGCGCATAGTAAGCGCTTAACAGATACCATAGTTATTATTATCTTTATTATTATTAGCTCCCCTTATCCCAGTTATTATTATTATAATTATTAGGTTCCCTCCTCCGTCAAATGGGGATGGAGACTGCGAGCCCCACGTGGGACAGGGACTGTGTCCAGCCCGATTTGCTTGCGCTTAGTTCAGTGCCTGGTGCATAGTAAGTGCTCAACAGATACCACAGTTATTATTATTATCATTATTATTATCTCCCCTTATCCCAGTTATTATTATAATTATTAGGTTCCCTCCTCCATCAAATGGGGATGGAGACTGCGAGCCCCACGTGGGACGGGGACTGTGTCCAACCTGATTTGCTTGCGCTTAGTTCAGTGCCTGGTGCATAGTAAGCGCTTAACAGATACCATAGTTATGATTATTATCATTATTATTATTAGCTCTCCTCATCACAGTTATTATTCTCATTATTAGGTCCCCTCCTCCTCCTCCTCCTCCTCCACTCTCCTCTCGCCAGCCCCCGATTAGCCGGAGTCCCCGGGAGAGACTCCTTTCCTTTGCCCCCAGGAAAATGGAAATATACCAGCCCCCGGCCTGGAAGACGATCCCACCTCCTCGGACACAGCTTCCCTCCCGGGAGACGATTCCGCCTCCACGGACCCCGGCAGGTGGCAGAGCCCGGGAGTCCCAGAAGCCTCAGCGATCCCAGCAGGCTGCCCTGTCCGGAGACGAATATTCCCAGGAAGACAGTGACTCGGTAGGCCCTCGGGATGGATGGGTCGACCCGGTGGGGTCTCTCCGGGTCACGGCCGATCCGTTTTCCCTGGCGGGGGACGAGGGTCTACCCTGTTTGGCCCGGGAGCTGGCAAAGAAGAAGCATGGCCTAGTGGCTAGAGCCCGGGCTTGGGCAGAGGTCATGGGTTCCAATCCCGGCTCTGCCGCTCGTCTGCCGTGTGAGTTCGGGCGAACTTCTCTGGGCCTCGGTTCCCCCACCTGGCAAATCAATCAATCGTATTTATTGAGCGCTTACTGTGTGCAGAGCACTGTACTAAGCGCTTGGGAAGTCCAAGTTGGAAACATATAGAGACAGTCCCTACCCAACAGTGGGCTTACAGTCTAGAAATGGGGATGGAGACTATTAGCCCCCCGTGGGACAAGCAGGTCACCTTTTTTATAAGCGCTGGGGAGATTACAAGGAGATCTGGTTGTCCCACGGCGGGGAGGGCTTACAGTTTTCATCCCCATTTTCCAGATGAGGGAACTGAGGCCCAGAGAAGTTTAGTGACTTGCCCACAGTCACCCAGCTGACAACTGCCGGAGGCAGGATTTGAACCCCTGATCTCTGACTCCAAAGCCCGGGCTCTTTCCACTGAGCCACGCTGCTTCTCTTGTATCCACCTTGTATCCGCCCCAGTGCTTAGACCAGTGCTTGCCACCGAGTAAGCGTTTCTAGACTGTTGTTGGTTAGGGATTGTCTGTGTCTGTTGCCGAATTGTAGTTTCCAAGCGCTTAGTACAGTGCTCTGCGCACAGCAAGCGCTTAGTAAATACGAATGAACAAATACCATCTTGATTACCCGATTGTAACCTCCCCAGCGCTTAGAACAGTGCTGTTAACATAGTGAGCACTTAATAATCAATCAGTCAATCAATCGTATTTATTGAGCGCTTACTATGTGCAGAGCACTGTACTAAGCGCTTGGGAAGTCCAAGTTGGCAACATCTAGAGACGGGCCCTACCCAACAGCGGGCTCACAGTCTAGAAGGGGGAGACAGACAACAAAACAAAACATATTAACCAAATAAAATAAATAGAGTAGATATGTACAAGTAAAATAAATAAATAGAGTAATAAATACATCCAAACATATATACACATACATACATGTGTATATATATGCATATATGCAATATATGTATCTATGTGCATATATAATATATGCATACATATGCATACATACAATATATGTATATATACATACATGCAACATATGTATATATACCTATACAATATGTGTGTATATACATATATACAATATATGTATATATGCATATATATATACTATATATGCATGTATGTAATAAATCAATCATATTGATTGAGCGCTTACTGTGTGCAGAGCACTGTACTAAGCGCTTGGGAAGTCCAAGTTGGTAACATCTAGAGACGGTCCCTACCCAACAGCGGGCTCACGGTCTAGAAGGGGAAGACAGACAACAAAACAAAACATATTAACCAAATAAAATAAATAGAGTAGATATGTACAAGTAAAATAGAGTAATAAATACACCCAAACATATATACACATATACAATATATGTATATATACACATACACACATATATAATATATGCATCTACATGCACATATATACAATGCATGTATATACATACATATATATACAATATATAAGAATGAATATACATATATTGTATATGTGTATATGCATACACACATATACATGTATATTGTATACATGTATACATATATTGTAAATGTGCGCATATACACACATACAATGTATGTATATGCACGTATATACACACAACATATATGTATATATGCGTATATATACACCATATATGCACATATACAATATATTATATACATGCATATATAGTATATCTATGTATATATACAATATGATTGATTGATTAATTGATTAGTCCAGTGCTCTGCACACAGTAAGTGCTCAATAAGTGTAATTGAATGAATGAATTGCTACTTCTACTACTATATATATTGTATATATACGTGTATATATACATATATTGTATATACGTGTGTATATATATACACATGTATGTATGTATATATGACTCACCCAAGGTCATGCAGCGGACAAATGGCAGCAAACTTTGTGACTCCCTGGCCCGTGCCCTGTCCCTATGCAGGGGACAAATGGCAGCAAACCTTGTGACTCCCAGGCCCGTGCCCTAACCCCATGCAGTGGACAAATGGCAGCAACCTTGCGACTCCCAGGCCCATGCCCTAACCCCATGCAGCGGACTAACGGCAGCAAACCTTGTGACTCCCAGGCCCGTGCCCTAACCCCATGCAGCAGACAAATGGCAGCAAACCTTGTCAATCAATCAATCAATCGCATTTATTGAGCGCTTACTGTGTGCAGAGCACTGTACTAAGCACTTGGGAAGTACAAGTTGGCAACATATAGAGACAGTCCCTACCCAACAGTGGGCTCACAGTCTAGAAGGGGGAGACAGACAACAAAACCAAACATACTAACTAAATAAAATAAATAGAATAGACCCTGCCATTTTCTGAAATATAATGCTGTATTCCAAGGAGCCTGGGCCCTAAGAGTCTCGGGTTCTCAACTGCCTATTTCCACGGGAATTGTAAAGCCGCCCCGAGCTGCTGGCTTCAACCTGTCTGCCGAAAGTGGCCACAGATCCCCTCTAACTCCCGGGCCCCTGCCCTGTCCCCATGCAGCAGACAAATGGCAGCAAACCTTGTGACTCCCAGGCCCGTGCCCTGTCCCTATGCAGCGGACAAATGGCAGCAAACCTTGTGACTCCCAGGCCCCTGCCCTTTCCCCATGCAGCAGACAAATGGCAGCAAACCTTGTGACTCTCAGGCCCGTGCCCTGTCCCTATGCAGGGGACAAATGGCAGCAAACCTTGTGACTCCCAGGCCCGTGCCCTAAGCCCATGCAGTGGACAAATGGCAGCAACCTTGCGACTCCCAGGCCCGTGCCCTAACCCCATGCAGCGGACTAATGGCAGCAAACCTTGTGACTCCCAGGCCCGTGCCCTAACCCCATGCAGCAGACAAATGGCAGCAGACCTTGTGACTCCCAGGCCCGTGCCCTAACCCTATGCAGCGGACAAATGGCAGCAAACCTTGTGACTCCCAGGCCCATGCCCTGTCCCCGTGCAGCAGACAAATGGCAGCAAACCTTGTGACTCCCAGGCCCATGCCCTAACCCTATGCAGTGGACAAATGGCAGCAAACCTTGTGACTCCCAGACCATGCAGCGGACAAATGGCAGCAAACCTTGTTGACTCCCAGGCCCGTGCCCTGTCCCCATGCAGCAGACAAATGGCAGCAAACTTTGTGACCCCCAGGCCCGTGCTCTACCCTATGCAGTGGACAAATGGCAGCAAACCTTGTGACTCCCAGGCCCGTGCCCTAACCCCATACAGTGGACAAATGGCAGCAAACCTTGTGACTCCCAGGCCCATGCCCTAACCCCATGCAGCAGACAAATAATAAAAATAATAATAATGGCATTTATTTAGCGCTTACTACGTGCCAAGCACTGTACTAAGCGCTGGGGAGATTACAGGGAGATCAAGTTGTCCCACTGGGGGCTCTCAGTCTTCATCCCCATTTTACAGATGAGGGAACTGAGGCCCAGAGAAGTTAAGTGACTTGCCCAAAGTCCCACAGCTGACAATTGGCAGAACCGGGATTCGAACTCCTGACCCCTGATTCCAAAGCCCGGGCTCTTCACACTGAGCCACGCTGCTTCTCTAATGGCAGCAAACCTTGTGACTCCCAGGCCCGTGCCCTAACCCCAGGCAACAGACAAGTGGCAGCAAAACTTGTGACTCCCAGGCCCGTGCCCTGTCCCCATGCAGCACACAAATGGCAGCAAACCTTGTGACACCCAGGCCCGTGCCCTAACCCCATGCAGCGGACAAATGGCAGCAAACCTTGTGACTCCCATGCCCGTGCCCTGTCCCCATGCAGCGGACAAATGGCAGCAAACCTTGTGACTCCCAGGCCCGTGCCCTAACCCCATGCAGCGGACAAATGGCAGCAAACCTTGTGACTCCCCGGCCCGTGCCCTAACCCCATGCAGCAGACAAATGGTAATCAATCAATCAATCAATCGTATTTATTGAGCGCTTACTGTGTGCAGAGCACTGTACTAAGCGCTTGGGAAGTACAAGTTGGCAGCATATACAGTCCCTACCCAATAGTGGGCTCACAGTCTGAAAGGGGGAGACAGAACAAAACCAACCATACTAACAAAATAAAATAAATAGATTAGATATGTACAAGTAAAATAAATAAATAGAGTAATAAATATGTAGAAACATATATACATATATACAAGTGCTGTGGAGAAGGGAAGGAGGTAAGATGGGGGGAAGGAGAGGGGGAGGAGGGGGAGAGGAAGGAAGGGGCTCAGTGTGGGAAGGCCTCCTGGAGGAGGTGAGCTCTCAGTAGGGCCTTGAAGGGAGGAAGAGAGCTAGCTTGGCGGATCCCTGTGCAGCAGACTAATGGCAGCAAAGCTTGTGACTCCCAGGCCCGTGCCCTGTCCCCATGCAGTGGACAAATGGCAGCGAACCTTGTGACTCCCAGGCCCGTGCCCTGTCCCCATGCAGCAGACAAATGGCGGCAAACCTTGTGACTCCCAGGCCCGTGCCCTGTCCCTATGCAGCAGACAAATGGCGGCAAACCTTGTGACTCCAAGGCCCGTGCCCTAACCCCATGCAGCAGACAAATGGCAGCAAACCTTGTGACTCCCAGGCCCCTGCCCTGTCCCTATGCAGCAGACAAATGGCAGCAAACCTCCTGACTCCCAGGCCCGTGCCCTAACTCCATGCACCAGACAAATGGCAGCAAACCTTGTGATTCCCAGGCCCGTGCCCTGTCCCCATGCAGCAGACAAATGCCCTATCAATCAATCGTATTGAGCGCTTACTGTGTGCGGAACACTGTACTAAGCTCAGGGGAAGTACAAGTCGGCAACATATAGAGACAGTCCCTACGCTACAGTGGGCTCACAGTCTAAAAGGGGGAGACAGAGAACAAAACCAACCATACTAACAAAATAAAATAAATAGAATAGATATGTACAAGTAAAATAAATAAATAAATAGAGTAATAAATATGTAGAAACATATATACATATATACAGGTGCTGTGGGGAAGGGAAGGAGGTAAGATGGGGGGATGGAGAGGGGGAGGAGGGGGAGAGGAAGGAAGGGGCTCAGTGTGGGAAGGCCTCCTGGAGGAGGTGAGCTCTCAGTAGGGCCTTGAAGGGAGGGAGAGGGCTAGCTTGGCGGATCCCTATGCAGCAGACAAATGGCAGCAAAGCTTGTGACTCCCAGGCCCGTACCCTAACCCCATGCAGCAGACAAATGGCAGCAAAGCTTGTGACTCCCAGGCCCGTGCCCTATCAATCAATCAATCGTATTTATTGAGCGCTTACTGTGTGCGGAGCACTGTACTAAGCGCTTGGGAAGGACAAGTCGGCAACATATAGAGACAGTCCCGACCCAACAGTGGGCTCACAGTCTAAAAGGGGGAGACAGAGAACAAAACCAACCATACTAACAAAATAAAATAAACAGAATAGATATGTACACGTAAAATAAATAAATAAATAGATAGAGTAATAAATATGTAGAAACATATATACATATACACAGGTGCTGTGGGGAAGGGAAGGAGGTAAGATGGGGGGATGGAGAGGGGGAGGAGGGGGAGAGAAAGGAAGGGGCTCAGTGTGGGAAGGCCTCCTGGAGGAGGTGAGCTCTCAGTAGGGCCTTGAAGGGAGGAAGAGAGCTAGCTTGGCGGATCCCTATGCCGCAGACAAATGGCGGCAAAGCTTGTGACTCCCAGGCCCGTGCCCTAACCCTATGCAGCAGACAAATGGCAGAAAACTTGTGACTCCCAGGCCCGTGCCCTGTCCCCATGCAGCAGTCAAATGGCAGCAAACCTTGTGACTCCCAGGCCTGTGCCCTGTCCCCATGCAGTAGACACATGGCAGCAAACCTTGTGACTCCCAGGCCCGTGCCCTGACCCTATGCAGTAGACAAATGTCAGCAAACCTTGTGACTCCCAGGCCTGTGCCCTAACCCTATGCTGCAGACAAATGGCAGCAAACCTTGTGACTCCCAGGCCCGTGCCCTAACCCCATGCAGCAGACAAATGGCAGCAAACCTTGTGACTCCCAGGCCCGTGCCCTGTCCCCATGCAGCAGACAAATGGCAGCAAACCTTGTGACTCCCAGGCCCGTGCCCTGTCCCCATGCAGCGGACAAATGGCAGCAAACCTTGTGACTCCCAGGCCCGTGCCCTAACCCTATGCAGCGGACAAATGGCAGCAAACCTTGTGACTCCCAGGCCCGTGCCCTGTCCCCATGCAGCGGACAAATGGCAGCAAACCTTGTGACTCCCAGGCCCGTGCCCTGTCCCCATGCAGCGGACAAATGGCGGCAAACCTTGTGATTCCCAGGCCCGTGCCCTGTCCCCATGCAGCAGACAAATGGCAGCAAGCCTTGTGACTCCCAGGCCCGTGCCCTGTCCCCATGCAGCAGACAAATGGCAGCAAACCTTGTGACTCCCATGCCCGTGCCCTGTCCCCATGCAGCGGACAAATGGCAGCAAACCTTGTGACTCCCAGGCCCGTGCCCTAACCCTATGCAGCAGACAAATTGCAGCAAACCTCGTGACTCCCAGGCCCGTGCCCTAACCCTATGCAGCGGACAAATGGCAGCAAACCTCGTGACTCCCAGGCCCGTGCCCTGTCCCTATGCAGCCGACAAATGGCGGCAAACCTTGTGACTCCCAGGCCCGTGCCCTGTCCCCATGCAGCAGACAAATGGCAGCAAACCTTGTGACTCCCAGGCCCGTGCCCTGTTCCCATGCAGCAGACAAATGGCAGCAAACCTTATGACTCCCAGGCCTGTGCCCTGTCCCTATACAGCAGACAAATGGCGGCAAACCTTGTGACTCCCAGGCCCGTGCCCTGTCCCCATGCAGCAGACAAATGGCAACAAACCTCCTGACTCCCAGGCCCGTGCCCTGTCCCCATGCAGTGGGCAAATGGCAGCAAACCTTGTGACTCCCAGGCCCGTGCCCTAACCTTATACAGTAGAATGGCAGCAAACATTGTGACTCCCAGGCCCGTGCCCTAAACCCATGCAGCAGACAAATGGCAGCAAACCTTGTGACTCCCAGGCCCGTGCCCTGTCCCCATGCAGCAGACAAATGGCAGCAAACCTTGTGACTCCCAGGCCCGTGCCCCAACACCATGCAGCGGACAAATGGCAGCAAAGCTTGTGACTTCCAGGCCCGTGCCCTAACCCCATGCAGCAGACAAATGGCAGCAAACCTTCTGACTTCCAGGCCCGTGCCCTAACCCCATGCAGCGGACAAATGGCAGCAAACCTTGTGACTCCCCGGCCCGTGCCCTAACCCCATGCAGCAGACAAATGGTAATCAATCAATCAATCCATCGTATTTATTGAGCGCTTACTGTGTGCAGAGCACTGAACTAAGCGCTTGGGAAGTACAAGTTGGCAACATATACAGTCCCTACCCAACAGTGAGCTCACAGTCTGAAAGGGGGAGACAGAGAACAAAACCAACCATACTAACAAAATAAAATAAATAGAATAGATATGTACAAGTAAAATAAATAAATAAATAGATAGAGTAATAAATATGTAGAAACATATATACATATATACAGGTGCTGTGGAGAAGGGAAGGAGATAAGATGGGGGGATGGAGAGGGGGAAGAGGGGGAGAGGAAGGAAGGGGCTCAGTGTGGGAAGACCTCCAGGAGGAGGTGAGCTCTCAGTAGGGCCTTGAAGGGAGGAAGAGAGCTAGCTTGGCGGATCCCTATGCAGCAAACATGGCAGCAAAGCTTGTGACTCCCAGGCCCGTACCCTAACCCCATGCAGCAGACAAATGGCAACAAAGCTTGTGACTCCCAGGCCCGTACCCTAACCCCATGCAGCAGACAAATGGCAGCAAACCTTGTGACCCCCAGGCCCGTGCCCTATCAATCAATCAATCGTATTTATTGAGCGCTTACTGTGTGCGGAACACTGTACTAAGCGCTTGGGAAGTACAAGTCGGCAACATATACAGACAGTCCCGACCCAACAGTGGGCTCACAGTCTAAAAGGGGGAGACAGAGAACAAAACCAACCATACTAACAAAATAAAATAAATAGAATAGATATGTACAAGTAAAATAAATAAATAAATAGGTAGAGTAATAAATATGTAGAAATATATATACATATATACAGGTGCTGTGGGGAAGGGAAGGAGGTAAGATGGGGGCATGGAGGGGGGAGGAGGGGGAGAGGAAGGAAGGGGCTCAGTGTGGGAAGGCCTCCTGGAGGAGGTGAGCTCTCAGTAGGGCCTTGAAAGGAGGAAGAGAGCTAGCTTGGCGGATCCCTATGCAGCAGACTAATGGCAGCAAAGCTTGTGACTCCCAGGCCCGTACCCTAACCCCATGCAGCAGACAAATGGCAGCAAACCTTGTGACTCCCAGGCCCGTGCCCTATCCCTATGCAGTGGACAAATGGCAGCAAACTTTGTGACTCCCATGCCGGTGCCCTAACCCCATGCAGCAGACAAATGTCAGCAAACCTTGTGACTCCCAGGCCCGTGCCCTGTCCCCATGCAGTAGACAAATAGCAGCAAACTTTGTGACTCCCATGCCGGTGCCCTAACCCCATGCAGCAGACAAATGTCAGCAAACCTTGTGACTCCCAGGCCCGTGCCCTGTCCCCATGCAGTAGACAAATAGCAGCAAACTTTGTGACTCCCATGCCGGTGCCCTAACCCCATGCAGCAGACAAATGTCAGCAAACCTTCTGACTCCCAGGCCCCTGCCCTGTCCCCATGCAGTAGACAAATAGCAGCAAACTTTGTGACTCCCATGCCGGTGCCCTAACCCCATGCAGCAGACAAATGTCAGCAAACCTTCTGACTCCCAGGCCCCTGCCCTGTCCCCATGCAGTAGACAAATAGCAGCAAACTTTGTGACTCCCATGCCGGTGCCCTAACCCCATGCAGCAGACAAATGTCAGCAAACCTTCTGACTCCCAGGCCCGTGCCCTGTCACCATGCAGCAGACAAATGGCAGCAAACCTTGTGACTCCCAGGCCCGTGCCCTGTCCCTATGCAGCAGACAAATGGCAGCAAAGCTTGGGACTCCCAGGCCCGTGCCCTAACCCTATGCAGCAGACAAATGGCAGCAAACCTTGTGACTCCCAGGCCCGTGCCCTGTCACCATGCAGCGGACAAATGGCAGCAAACCTTGTGACTCCCAGGCCCGTGCCCTGTCCCCATGCAGTGGACAAATGGCAGCAAACCTTGTGACTCCCAGGCCCGTGCCCTGACCCCATGCAGCGGACAAATGGCATCAAACCTTGTGACTCCCAGGCCCATGCCCTAACCCTATGCAGCAGACAAATGGCAGCAAACCTTGTGATTCCCAGGCCCGTGCCCTGTCCCCATGCAGCAGACAAATGGCAGCAAACCTTGTGACTCCCAGGCCCGTGCCCTGTCCCCATGCAGCAGACAAATGGCAGCAAACCTTGTGACTCCCAGGCCCGTGCCCTGTCCCCATGCAGCGGACAAAAGGCAGGCAAACCTTGTGACTCCCAGGCCCGTGCCCTAACCCTATGCAGCGGACAAATGGCAGCAAACCTTGTGACTCCCAGGCCGTGCCCTGTCCCCATGCAGCAGACAAATGGCAGCAAACCTTGTGACTCCCAGGGCCGTGGCCTGTACCCATGCAGCAGACAAATGGCAGCAAACCTCGTGACTCCCAGGCCCGTGCCCTAACCCTGTGCAGCGGACAAATGGCAGCAAGTCTTATGACTCCCAGGCCCGTACCCTAACCCCATGCAGCAGACAAATGGCAGCAAACCTGTGACTCCCAGGCCCATGCCCTGTCCCCATGCAGCAGTCAAATGGCAGCAAACTTTGTGACTCCCAGGCCCGTGCCCTAACCCTATGCAGCAGACAAATGGCAGCAAACCTTCTGACTCCCAGGCCCGTGCCCTGACCCTATGCAGCGGACAAATGGCATCAAACCTTGTGACTCCCAGGCCCGTGCCCTAACCCTATGCAGCGGACAAATGGCAGCAAACCTTGGGACTCCCAGGCCCGTGCCCTGGCCCCATGCAGCAGACAAATGGCAGCAAATCTTGTGACTCCCAGGCCCGTGTCCTGTCCCCATGCAGCAGACAAATGGCAGGAAATCTTGTGACTCCCAGGCCCGTGCCCTAACCCTATGCAGAGGACAAATGGCAGCAAACCCTGTGACTCCCAGGCCCGTGCCCTAACCCCATGCAGCAGACAAATGGCAGCAAACCTTGTGACTCCCAGGCCCGTGCCCTAACCCTATGTAGAGGACAAATGGCAGCAAACCCTGTGACTCCCAGGCCCTTGCCCTGTCCCCATGCAGCGGACAAATGGCAGCAAACCTTGTGACTCCCAGGCCCGTGCCCTAACCCCATACAGCAGACAAATGGCAGCAAACCTCCTGACTCCCAGGCCCGTGCCCTGTCCCCATGCAGCAGACAAATGGCAGCAAACCTTGTGACTCCCAGGCCGTGCCCTGTCCCCATGCAGCGGACAAATGGCAGCAAAACTTGTATCTCCCTGGCCCGTGCCCTGTCCCCATGCAGCAGACAAATGGCAGCAAACCTCCTGACTCCCAGGCCCGTGCCCTAACCCCATGCAGCAGACAAATGGCAGCAAACCTTGTGACTCCCAGGCCCGTGCCCTAACCCCATGCCATACTGCTTATCTATCGCTGGTTATCGATGGATCTCTGGTATGTACTGAGCGCTCGCTTGCTTTGCGGAGAGCCCCACGCAAAACGCTCGGAAGGGTCCAATCCAATGGAGTCGGTAGACGGGACCCCTGCCCTCAAGGAGTTTAGAGGAGGAGTTGGGCGTTAAAAACAGATGATTGGATTGGTTTCATCACACCCCACAGGCAAACGTTTTCAGTCAATGCTTGCCGATGACAAAGGAAGAAATCATCTTTAGGAGGCATGAAGATGGAGCCATGTGGTCTGGGCTGGCTACCGCTTCAGCAGAACCCTTTCATTTTGGCCTCATGATGGTTTCTGCTTAGTTACTCGGTTTGATGAAGAAAAATTGGATCTCGCACCTGCAGTATTGGGGAACATCCCGCTCCTCAATTTTACTCGCTTTTGGCCCGCCACACATCCCCCATACACCCCCTGACCTGGAATGCCCCCCCCCCCACATCCGCCAAACTAGCTCCCTTCCTCCCTTCAAGGCCCTACTGAGCGCTCACCTCCTCCAGGAGGCCTTCCCACACTCAGCCCCCTCCTCCCCCCTCCATCCCTCCCGCCTTACCTCCTTCCCTTCCCCACAGCACCTGTATCTATGTACATATGTTCGTACAGATTTATTACTCTATTTATTTATTTTACTTGTACCTATCTATTCTATTTATTTTATTTTGTTATTATGTTTTGTTTTGTTCTCTGTCTCCCCCTTCTAGACTGCGAGCCCGCTGTCGGGTAGGGACCGTCTCTAGATGTTGCCAACTTGTACTTCCCAAGCGCATAGTACAGTGCTCTGCACGCAGTAAGCGCTCAATCAATGCGATTGATTGATTTATTATCTACATGCATATATATTGTATATATATATGTATATCTACATATATTGCATATATGTAGATATACATATATATACAGCATATATGCATGTAGATAATAAATCAATCTCATTGATATACATGTATCATATATACACACACATATATGTATGTATATATATACATACACATATGTATCATATATACATGTTGTATATATGTAGATATACATATATTGTACATACATGTATATGTATACATATATTGTATATAGATGTATACATATATTCTATGTGTATATATGCACATATTATATATACATATATTGCATATGTATATATACACATATTGTATATATGTATATACGCATATATTGCATGCATGTCTATGTGTTGCCGACTTGGAGTTCCCAAGTGCTTAGTACAGTGCTCTGCACACAGTAAGCGCTCAATAAATACTATTGATTGATTATATTCATTATATATGTGTATATACAATATATACATACATATACAATATATATGCACATATATATATATAATAAATGCTATCATGATTATTATTATTATTGGGTTCCGCCCATGGGGTGGTCCCGAGCTCCCCAGCCCCCCGCTGCATCCTGACGCCCTTTCCCCCTCCGTCCCGACCCTCCGGCAGGGCTGCCCCCGACCCCAGTGGGCCCGGCTCAATGGGACGGGCCTGGAGGGATCCATCCTGGGCTCTGTGCCCGTCCTACAGTGGAGCAGACACGCCAGCCCCGGGCAGTACGAGCGTTTGCGGCATTACCACGGCAGCTACGGATGGGGGGAGATCGACCGTGACGGTGAGTAGCCCCCCCCGACCCCCCGGGGAGGGGCCGACCCCACCGACAGGCCCCGGGGAAGCCGGCTCGCTCACCTCCGGGGCCGCTCAGGGACCGGAGGAACTAAAGTAGCCGTAGTAGAAGTAGCAATTCATTCATTCAATTGTATTTATTGAGCGCTTACTGTGTGCAGAGCACTGGACTAATCAATTAATCAATCAATCGTATTGTATACATACATATATATATATACATACACAATATGTACGTATATATACACACATATATTGTATATTTGTGTATATAGACACATATACAATATATGTACATACATACATATATAGTGTATATATGTATGTATGTACATATATTGTATATATGTATGTGTGTACATATATTGTATATGTGTGTATATAGATATAGCCATAGTAGCTGTATATATATATATATATAGCTGTAGTAGAAGTAGCAATTCATTCATTCAATTGTATTTATTGAGCGCTTGCTGTGTGCAGAGCACTGGACTAATTAATCAATCAATCGTATTGTATATATACATATATATACACTATATATGTATATATAAACATATATTGTATATGTGTGTATATATACACATATACAATATATGTATATGCGTGCATATATAGTGTATATATGTGTGTATATACATATATTGTATATATGTGTGTATATACATATATTGTATATATGTGTGTATATACATATATTGTATATGTGTGTATATAGATATAGCCGTAGTAGCTGTATATATATATATATAGCCGTAGTAGAAGTAGCAATTCATTCATTCAATTGTATTTATTGAGTGCTTACTGTGTGCAGAGCACTGGACTAATCAATCAATCGTGTTTATTGAGCACTTACTGTGTACAGAGCACTGTACTAAGCGCTTGGGAAGTACAAGTTGGCAACCTAGAGAGACGGTACCTAACCATATGTTGCCAACTTGTACTTCCCAAGCGCTTAGTCCAGTGCTCTGCACACAGTAAGTTCTCAATAAATATGACTGATTGATTGATTAACGACTGTGGCGTTCGTCGAGTGCAGACTCCGCACCTAGCTCTGTGCTTGGTGCGGGGGTAGATTCAGGATCAGCAAATCAGCCCTGGTCCCTGCCCGCTCAGTTTAAGGGAGAATTGGGACGAAATCCCCATTCTTCAGATGAGGAAACTGAGGCCCAAAGCCTTAAAGTGTTATGTGAAAGGAGAGAAGGTTAGCACTCCCCTTGAGAAGGATGGAAGAGGTCCTAGTGGCCTATACAGCACATATATGGTTAATCAATCAATCGTATTTATTGAGCGCTTACTGTGTGCAGGGCACTGGACTAAGCGCTTGGGAAGTACAAGTTGGCAACATCTAGAGAGGGTCCCTACCCAACAGCGGGCTCACAATCTAGAAGGGGGAGACAGAGAACAAAACAAAACATATTAACAAAATAAAATAAATAGAATAGATATGTAAAAGTAAAATAAATTGAGTAATGAATACGTACAAACATATATATATGGTTAAGGCATTGCCACCTACTTCGTGGCATCAAACCAAGTTTTTTAGAGAAGCAGCGTGCCTCAGTGGCAAGAGCCCGGGCTTTGGAGTCAGAGGTCATGGGTTCGAATCCCGGCTCCGCCACCCGTCAGCTGTGTGACTTTGGGCAAGTCACTTCACTTCTCTGTGCCTCAGTTACCTCATCTGTAAAATGGGGATGAAGACTGTGAGTCCCCTATGGGACAATCTGATCACCTTGTAACCTCCCCAGTGCTTAGAACAGTGCTTGGCACGTAGTAAGCGCTTAATAGTAATTATTATTATTATTGAAGCGACCTGCCCGGAGTCACCCGGTGGGAAAGGGGCAGAGCAGGGAGATTAGAACCCGGGTCTGAGGCCCCGGCTCTTTTCGCGAGGCCTGTTCATTCATTCATTCATCCAATCGTATTTATTGAGCGCTTACTGCGTGCAGAGCACTATACTAGGCGCTTGGGAAGTCCAAGTTGGCAACACACAGAGACGGTCCCTACCCAACAGCGGGCTCACAGTCTAGAAGGGGGAGCCAGACAAAATCCCCATTCTTCAGGCGAGGAAACTGAGGCCTAAATAATAATAATAATAATGGCATTTGTTAAGCGCTTACTATGTGGAAAGCACTGTTCTAAGCGCTGGGGGGAGATACAAGGTGATTACGTTGTCCCACGGGGGGCTCACAGTCTTAATCCCCATTTCACAGATGAGGTAACTGAGGCTCAGACAAGTTAAGTGACTTGCCCAAGGTCACATAACAGACGTGCGGTGGAGCCGGGATTGGAACCCATGACCTCCGACTCCAAAGCCCGGGCTCTTTCCACTGAGCCACGCTGCTTCTCATGGCTCAAAGCCTTCAAAGCCTTGAAGCGACCTGCCTGGAGTCACCCGGCGGGAAAGGAGTGATTAGAACCCGGGTGCGAGGCCCGGCTGCTTCCGGGAAACTGGGGGAGGCCCTGGGGTGCGGGGGCCGGGCTGGGATTTGGGGGGCCCGAGGGGGGTGACCACGCTGGGGGGGGCGGCCTGCGTTTCCAGTGGTCCTGGAGTCCCTGAGCCTCCTCAACTCGTCGGCCAACGGCTGCCTGCTGGACGATCGCGCCGGGCGGCCCCGGGCCCGCTGCGCCGTCGTGGGCAACGGGGGCATCCTGTGCGGGGCCCGGGTGGGCGCCCAGATCGACGGGCACCACTACGTGTTCAGGTGAGGGCACCGCCGACCGTGAATTCACCCTGGCACCTCGCGCACAGTAAGCGCGGAACAAACGCCATCATCGATAATCATCAATCGTATTTATTGAGCGCTTACTGTGTGCAGAGCACTGTACTAAGCGCTTGGGAAGTACAAATTGGCAACATATAGAGACAATCCCTACCCAACAGTGGGCTCACAGTCTAAAAGGGGGAGATAATCGGCATCGGGAGATTTCTAGGGCGCTTCCCGAGTGCCGAGCGCTGGGAAGTGGAGGTGAGGCCTCACCTCCTCCAGGAGGCCTTCCCAGACTGAGCCCCCTCCTTCCTCTCCCCCTCCTCCCCGGCCTTACCTCCTTCCCTTCCCCACAGCACCTGGATATATGTATAGATGTTTGGACGGATTTATTTCTCTATTTATTTTACTTGTACATATCTATTCTATTTATTTTATTTTGTTAATATGTTTTGTTTTGCTTTCTGTCTCCCCCTTCTAGACTGTGAGCCCACTGTTGGGTAGGGACCGTCTCTATATGTTGCCAACTTGGACTTCCCAAGTGCTTAGTACGGTGCTCTGCACACAGTAAGCGCTCAATAAATACGATTGATTGATTGATTTTACTTGTACATATCTATTCTATTTATTTTATTCTGTTAATATGTTTTGTTTGGCTCTCTGTCTCCCCCTTTTAGACTGTGAGCCCACTGTTGGGTAGGGACCGTCTCTAGATGTTGCCAACTTGGATTTCCCAAGCGCTTAGTACAGTGCTCTGCACACAGTAAGCGCTCAGTAAATACAATTGATTGATTGATTTTACTTGTACATATCTATTCTATTTATTTTATTTTGTTAATATGTTTTGTTTTGCTCTCTGTCTCCCCCTTCTAGACTGTGAGCCCGTGTCGGGTAGGGACCGTCTCTAGATGTTGCCCACTTGGACTTCCCAAGTGCTTAGTCCAGTGCTCTGCACGCAATAAGCGCTCAATAAATACGATTGAATGAATGAATGAATGTGGACAGGTGACTGTGAGCCCACTGTTGGGTAGGGACCGTCTCTATATGTTGCCGACTTGTACTTCCCAAGCACTTAGTCCAGTGCTCTGCACACAGCAAATGCTCAATAAATACGATTGAATGATTGAATGAATGAATAATAATAATAATGATGGCGTTCATTAAGCGCTTACTATGTGCAAAGCACTGTTCTAAGCGCTGGGGAGGTTACAAGGTGATCACATTGCCCCATGGGGGGCTCACAGTCTTAGTCCTCATTTTACAGGTGAGGTAACTGAGGCCCAGAGAAGTGAAGTGACCTGCCCAAAGTCACACAGCTGACAATTGGCAGAGCTGGGATTTGAACCCATGACCTCTGACTCCAAAGCCCGGGCTCATGAAATGGGGATGTAGACTGTGAGCCCCTCGTGGCACAACCTGATCACCTTATAAACTCCCCAGCACTTAGAACAGTGCTTTGCACATAGTATGTGCTTAACAAATACCATTATTATTATTATTATTATCCATTAAATCACCCAATGCTACTCTTTTCCCAGTGCTCAGCACGGTCCCCGGCACGCAGGAAGCACCTGCTTTAAGTTGTAAAAGCTTTGCACATAGTAAGCGCTTAACAAATGCCATTATTATTATTATCATCATCCATTAAATCTCCCAACGCTACTCTTTTCCCAGTGCTCAGCATGGTCCCCGGCAAGCAGGAAGCTCCTGCTTTAACATGTAAAAGCTTTGCACGTAGTAAGTGCTTAACAAATACCATTATTATTATTATTATTATCCATTAAATCACCCAACGCTACTGTTTTCCCAGTGCTCGGTACGGTCCCTGGCACGCAGGAAGCGCCTGCTTTAACGTGTAAAAGCTTTGCACGTAGTAAGCGTGTAACAAATGCCATTATTATTATTATTATTATTATTATCCATTAAATCTCCCAACGCTACTCTTTTCCCAGTGCTCGGCACGGTCCCCGGCACGCAGGAAGCGCCAGCTTTAATGTGTAAAAGCTTTGCACGTAGTAAGCGCTTAACAAATACCATTATTATTATTATTATTATTATTATTATTATTACGGTGCTCTGCACACAGTGAGCGCTCAATAAATCGGGTCGAGCAACGGAATGAGAGTTTCTTTCTCCCTGTGACCCCGATCCTGCTGGCGCCCAGGACCAATGGAGCCATCACCAAGGGTTTTGAGCAGGACGTGGGCAACAGAACATCTTTCTTCATCTTCTCCACCAACACCCTGATGAATTCCCTCTACAGTTACCGCCGGCACAGCTTCCTGTCACCCCCGCAGTCTCCGGTGAGCCCTCCGTCCCCAGCCTCGGCCTTCAGGGGCCAGGGGACAGCCTCCTCCAGGAAGCCTTCGCTGACTGTGTCCTCCTTTCCCCTCCTCCTGCGTTGTCGCTCCCTTTCTTCATAATAATTCATAATAACTGCGCGATTTGCTAGGCGCGTGCAATGTGCCAAGCGCAGTACTTTTACATTCAATTCATTCATTCATTCATTCATTCAATCGTATTTATTGAGCGCTTACTGTGTGCAGAGCACTGTACTAAGCGCTTGGGAAGTCCAGGTTGGCAACATATACCCGCCAAGCTAGCTCTCTTCCTCCCTTCAGAGCCCTACTGAGAGCTCACCTCTTCCAGGAGGCTTTCCGAGACTGAGCCCCCTCTTTCCTCTCCCCCCAATCAATCAATCAATCAATCAATCGTATTTATTGAGCACTTACTGTGTGCAGAGCACTGTACTAAGCGCTTGGGAAGTCCAGGTTGGCAACATATACCCGCCAAGCTAACTCTCTTCCTCCCTTCAGAGCCCTACTGAGAGCTCACCTCCTCCAGGAGGCCTTCCCACACTGAGCCCCCTCCTTCCTTTCCCCCCACCCCCATCCCTCCCACCTTACCTCCTTCCCCTCCCCACAGCACCTGGATATATGTATGTATGTTTGGATGGATTTATTACTCTTTATTTATTTATTTTATTTGTACATATTTATTCTATTTATTTTATTTTGTTAATATGTTTGATTTCGTTCTCTGTCTCTCCATTTTAGACTGTGAGCCCGCTGTTGGGTAGGGACCATTTCTATATGTTGCCAACTTGGACTTCTCAAGCGCTCAGTACAGTGCTCTGCACATAGTAAGTGCTCAATAAATACGATTGATTGATTGTTGGGTAGGGACCGTCTCCATATGTTGCCAACGTGGACTTCCCAAGCGCTTAGTACAGTGCTCTGCACACAGTAAGCGCTCAATAAATACGATTGAATGAATGAATATGTTGCCAACTTGGACTTCCCAAGCGCTTAGTACAGTGCTCTGCACACAGTAAGCGCTCAATAAATACGATTGAATGAGTGAACGAATGAATGAATGAGCACACAGTACAACAGAATAAGCAGACGTATTCCCTGCCCGCAACGAGCTTGTAATCTAGTCCGTCCGTCAGTGGTATTTATTGAGCACTTACTGCATGCGGACCACTGTACTAAGCAGTCGGGTGAGGATGTATCCCCTGCCCACAGTGAGCTTCCAGTCCAGAGGGGGAAAAAGACAGTAATAGAAAGAAATAAATGACAGATTTGGACCTAAGTGGTGTGGGGCTAGGAGAGGGGAATGAAGAAGGGGAGCGAGTCGGAGCGATGCAGAAGGGAGCAGGAGAAGAGGATTCACTCAGGGAAGGCCTCTCGGAGGAGACGGGCCTTCGATTCATTCATTCAATCGTACTCATTGGGCGCTTACTGTGTGCAGAGCACTGGACTAAGCGCTTGGGAAGTCCAAGTTGGCAACTTATAGAGACGGTCCCTAACCGACAGTGGGCTCACAGTCTAGAAGTGGGATAAGGCCTTGAAGCCAGGGGAGAGTCAACGTCCAATGGATTTGAGGAGGAAGGGCGTTCCGGGCCAGAGGCAGGATCTCGGCGAGACGTCGGCTGTGAAATGGACGAGTTCAAGGTACAGTGATAAGCCTAGCGTTAGAAGAGCGAAGTGAACGGGCTGGGCTCGCGGAGGAGAGTAGTAAGGTGAGTTAGGAGGGGAGTGAGCTGATGGAGAGCTTTATAATAATAATAATAATTGACATTTGTTAAGTGCTTACTATGTGCAAAGCACTGTTCTAAGCACTGGTGAGGATACAGGGTGATCAGGTTGTCCCACGTGGGGCTTACAGTCTTAATCCCCATTTTACAGATGAGGTCACTGAGGCCCAGAGAAGTTAAGTGACTTGCCCAAGATCACACAGCAGACATATGGCGGAGTCGGGATTCAAACCCATGACCTCTGACTCCAAAGCTCAGGCTCTTTCCACTGAGCCACACTGCTTTATAGCCGCCCATGAGGAGTGTCTGTTCATTCATTCATTCATTCATTCAATCGTATTTATTGAGCACTTACTGTGTGCAGAGAGCAGTGGACTAAGCGCTTGGGAAGGACAAGTTGGATGCGGAGGTGGATTGGCAATCCCTGGAGCGTCTTGAGGAGAGGGGAAAAACGTGGCCTGAACGGTTTGGTAGAGAAACGATCCGGGCAGCAGAGTGAAGTGTGGACCGGAGCGGGGAGAGGCAGGAGGAGGCTGATGCGATTATCAAGGCAGGAGAGGAAAATCAATCAATCGTATTTATTGAGCGCTTACTGTGTGCAGAGCACTGTACTAAGCGCTTGGGAAGTCCAAGTTGGCAACATATAGAGACGGTCCCTACCCAACAGCGGGCTCACAGTCTAGAAGTGTTTGGATGAACATGGTAGCAGTTTGGATGGAGGGGAAAGGGCGGATTTTAGCGATGCGGCAAAGGTGGGACCGACGGGATTTTGTGATGGATTGAATAATAATAATGATGGCGTTTACTAAGCGCTTACTATGTGCCAAGCACTGTTCTAAGCACTGGGGAGGTTACAAGGCAATCAGGTTGTCCCATGGGGGGGCTCACAGTCTTCATCCCCATTTTCCAGATGAGGTCACTTAGGCCCAGAGAAGTGAAGTGACTTGCCCAGAGTCACCCAGCTGGCAGTTGGCGGAGCTGGGATTTGAACCCGTGACCTCGGACTCCAAAGCCCGGGCTCTTTCCACTGAGCCGCGCAGCGAATGAGAGAGAGGAGTCAAGGAGGACGCCAGGATTAATTAAGGCCTTGTGAGGCGAGAAGGACTTTGGGGCCATATATAGTGATGGGAAAGTCGGGGGACCACAGGATTTGGGTGGGAAGATAAGGAGTTCTGTTTAAGTCATATTAGGTTTGAGGTGATGGGAGGACAGGGTTTGGGTGGGAATTTAAGGAGTTCTGTTGTAGACGAATAAAGTTTGAGGCGACGGGAGGACATCCAAGTAGAGATATCTTCCGGGCCGGAGGAAATGCGAGACTGGGAGAGAGATCAGGGCTGGAGATGGAGATTTGGGTGGGAATTGAAGCCACGGGAGCAAACCGGTTCTCCAAGGGAGGGGGTGTAATAATAATAATAATAATGATAATGACATGTATTAAGCACTTACTATGTACAAAGCACTGTTCTAAGCACTGGGGAGGATACAAGGTGATGAGGTTGTCCCATGTGGGGCTCACAGTCTTCACCCCCATTTTCCAGATGAGGTCACTGAGGCCCAAAGAAGTGAAGCGACTTGCCCAAAGTCACACAGCTGACAAGTGGCAGAGCCAGGACTTGAACCCATAATAATAATAATGGCATTTATTAAGTGCTTACTATGTGCAAAGCACTGTTGTAAGCACTGGGGAGGATACAAGGTGATGAGGTTGTCCTAAGTGGGGCTCACAGTCTTCATTCCCATTTTTCAGATGAGGTCACTGAGGCCCAGAGAAGTGAAGCGACTTGCCCAAAGTCACACAGCTGACAAGTGGCGGAGCCGGGACTTGAACCCGTAATAATAATAATAATAGTATTTGTTAAGCACTTACTATGTGCAAAGCACTGTTCTAAGCACTGGGGGAGGTTACAAGGTGATCAGGTTGTCCCCCGGGGGACTCACAGTTTTAACCCCCATTTTCCAGATGAGGAAACTGAGGCCCAGAGAAGTGAAGCAACTGGCCCAAAGTCACCCAGCTGACAAGTGGCGGAGCCGGGACTTGAACCCGTGACCTCTGACTCCAAAGCCCGGGCTCTTTCCACTGAGCCACGCTGCTTCTCTGGGAGACGGGGGGACCCAGAACCGAAGCCCGAGGGACCCCCACGGTTCGGGGGGTGGGAGGCGGAGGAGGAGCCCGCGGAAGAGACCGAGAATGAGCGGCCAGAGAGACAGGAGGAGAACCAGGGGAGGACCGTGTCGGTGAAGCCGGGGATTTATAATATATAATTTATATATAATATATATTATATCAATCAATCAATCAGTTGTATTTATTGAGCGCTTACTGTGTGCAGAGCACTGTACTAAGCTCTTGGGAAGTCCAAGTTGGCAACATCTAGAGCCAGTCCCTACCCAACAGTGGGCTCGCAGTCTAAAAGGGGGAGACAGAGAACAAAACCAAACATACTAACAAAATAAAATAAATAGAATAGATATGTACAAGTAAAATAAATAAATAAATAGAGTAATAAATATGTACAAACATATATACATATATAAAGGTGCTGTGGGGAAGGGAAATATATTATAGAATATATAATTTATAGATATGTAAATGGGACTTGCGATGGGGAGAATATCAAACGTCCAGAGGTCCCGGATCAAAGCTTATGGGTGACCTGTGTATGTGTTTGTACAGATTTATCACTCTATTTATTTTACTTGTACATATTTACTATTCTATTTTTTTTTTTTGTTAATGATGTGCATCTGGCTTGAATTCTATTTGTTCTGACGACTTGACACATGTTTCGTTTTGTCGTCCGTCTCCCCCTTCTAGACCGTGAGCCTGTTGTCGGGTAGGGACTGTCTCTATGTGTTGCCGACTTGTGTTTCCCAAGCGCTTAATAATAATAATAGCATTTATCAAGCGTTGACTATGTGCAAAGCACCGCTCTAAGCACTGTGCTAAGCGCTTGGGAGAGGACAGCGTGACAATAAAAAGACACATTCAATCAATCAATCGTATTTATTGAGCGCTTACTGTGTGCAGAGCAATCAATCAATCAATCAATCGTATTTATTGAGCGCTTACTATGTGCAGAGCACTGTACTAAGCGCTTGGGAAGTACAAATTGGCAACACATAGAGACATTCCCTACCCAACAGTGGGCTCACAGTCTAAAAGAGCACTGTACTAAGCGCTTGGGAGAGGACAGCGTGACAATAAAAAGACACATTCAATCAATCAATCGTATTTATTGAGCGCTTACTGTGTGCAGAGCACTGTACTAAGCGCTTGGGAAGTCCAAGTTGGCGACATATAGAGATGGTCCCTACCCAACACTGGGCTCACAGTCTCCCTTTCCACAATGAGCTTCCAGCCTAGAGAAGCAGCGTGGCTCAGTGGAAAGAGCCCGGGCTTTGGAGTCGGAGGTCGTGGGTTCAAATCCCGGCTCCACCAATTGTCAGCTGTGGGACTTTGGGCAAGTCACTTCACTTCTCTGGGCCTCAGTGACCTCATCTGGAAAATGGGGATGAAGACTGGGAGTCCCACGTGGGACCACCTGATCATCTTGTAGCCCCCACAGGGCTTAGAACAGTGCTTTGCACATAGGAAGCGCTTAACAAATGCCATCATTGTTATTAAGTAGCGGAGACGGGATTCGAACCCGGTTAGAACTCCCCGGCGCCGGCCGTAACCACTAGGCCATACAGTCATTCCCGGGGCCGGCTTCCTTCCGCCGCAGGAGACCCGCTACGTCTTTCTCCCCGAACATGACCGGGATTACCTGCTGCTGCAGGCGGCCATCAAGCGCCGCCCCGTCGACCGCGGCAAGGACCGCCTGGCCCGGTGAGTCCCGCACGGAACCCCGCTCCCCTAATGCGTGGCTCAGTGGAAAAGAGCCCGGGCTTTGGACTCAGAAGTCATGGGTTCAAATCCTGGATCCACCAATTATCAGCTGTGTGACACTGGGCAAGTCACTTCACTTCTCTGGGCCTCAGTTACCTCATCTGGAAAATGGGGATGGAGACTATGAGCCCCCTGTGGGACAACCTACCTGCAGCCATCTTAGTTTTAAAATGGTATTTGCGAAGCCCTTACCATGTGCCAGTCACCGTACTAAGCGCCGAGGAGAAGCAGCGTGGCGGAGAGAGCACGGGCTGGGAGTCAGGAGGTCCTGGGTTCTAATCCTGACTTTGCCACATAGTAATAATAATAATAATGATGGCATTTACTAAGCGCTTACTATGTTCAAAGCACTGTTCTAAGCGCCGGAGGGGTTACAAGGTGATCAGATTGTCCCATGGGGGGGCTCCCAGTCTTCATCCCCATTTTCCGGATGAGGGAACTGAGGCCCAGAGAAGGGAAGGGACTTGCCCAAAGTCACACAGCCAACAATTGGCGGAGCCGGGATTTGAACCCATGACTTCTGACTCCAAAGCCCGGGCTCTTTCCACTGAGCCACGCTGCTTCTGCTGTGAGAACTTATTATTACTCTATTTATTTATTTGTACATATCTATGACTTCTGACTCCAAAGCCCTGGCTCTTTCCACTGACCCACGCTGCTTCTGCTGTGAGAACTTATTATTACTCCATTTATTTGTACATATCTATTCTATTTATTTTATTTTGTTAATATGTTTTGTTTTGTTGTCTGTCTCCCCCTTCTAGACTGTGAGCCCGCTGTATGGTAGGGACCGTCTCTATAAGTTGCCAACTTGGACTTCCCAAGCGCTTAGTACAGTGCTCTGCACACAGTAAGCGCTCAATAAATACGATTGAATGAATGAATGAATGAACTTGGGCGAGTCACTTTACTTCACTGGGCCTCATTCCCTCATCTATAAAAGGGGGATGAAGACTGGGAGCCCCACGTGGGACAGGGACTGTGTCCAACCCGATTTGCTTGGATCCACCCCAGCGCTTAGTACAGTGCTGGGCACATAGTAAGCGCTTAACAAAAACCGCTATTATTATTATTATTATTATTATTATAGGGCGATGGGTCTTGCTCCTCTCACTTCTTCCTTCTTCTCCTCCTCTTCCCCTTCCTCCGTTTCCCCTTCCCTTTCCTCCCCCTCCTCCTCCTCTCCCTCCTCATCCTTCCGTCCCCCCACCCGCCGCCCCCACAGGCCGGAGAGGTTTTTCGGGCCCGACCTGAAGCCAGAGAAGTTTAAGATGCTGCACCCGGATTTCATGCGGTACCTCAAGAACAGGTAATGGACGCCCCCTCCTCCCAGCCCCACAGCCTCGCTGGACGCCCCCGAGGTCGGGCACTGAACCTCTCTGGGCCTCGACGTCTCCGCCTCGGAAAGGAGGAGGAGAAGCCCTCCCACGTCCGGCCCCGCTGGCCGGGGTGGTGTGTTGGGAGAATACTTAATAATAATAATAATAATAATAGCATTTATTAAGCGCTTACTATGTGCAAAGCACTGTTCTAAGCGCCGGGGAGGTTACAAGGTGATGAGGTTGTCCCTCGGGAGGCTCACAGTCTTCATCCCCATTTTACAGATGAGCGAACTGAGGCCCAGAGAAGTGAAGTGACTGGCCCAAAGTCACCCAGCTGACAAGTGGCGGAGCCGGGATTTGAACCCATGACCTCTGACTCCAAAGCCTGAGCTCTTTCCACTGAGCCACGCTGCTTCTCTAATAATGATGGCATTTATTAAGCACTTACTATGTGCCAAGCACTGTTCTAAGCGCCATGGAGGTTACAAGGTGATGAGGTTGTCCCACGGGGGGCTCACAGTCTTAATCCCCATTTTCCAGATGAGGGAACTGAGGCCCAGAGAAGTGAAGTGACTTGCCCAAAGTCACACAGCTGACAAGTGGCGGAGCCGGGATTTGAACCCATGACCTCTGACTCCAAAGCCCGGGCTCTTTCCACTGAGCCACGCTGTTTCTCTAATAATGATGGCGTTTATTAAGCACTTATTATGTGCAAAGCACTGTTCTGAGCGCTGGGGAGGTTACAAGATGATGAGGTTGACCCTTGGGGGGCTCACAGTCTTCATCCCCATTTTACAGATGAGGGAACTAAGGCACAGAGACGTTAAGTGACTTGCCCAGAGTCACACAGCTGAGCACACCCAGCTGACAATCAGCAGAGCCGGGATTTGAACCCATGACCTCTGACTCCAAAGCCCGGGCTCTTTCCTCTGAGCCACAAGAGAAAAGTGGGGAGGCCCGGGGGGCGACCTCTCAGGCCGGGCCCTCTCTGCCGCAGGCTCTTGCCGTCCAAACACGCGGGCTTGAGGATCTACCGGCAGTCCACTGGGGCCACCATGCTGCTGGCCGCGCTGCACACCTGCGACGAGGTAGGATGATGATGATGATGATGATGATAATAATAATAATAATAATAATAATGGCATTTATTAAGTGCTTACTATGTGCAAAGCACTGTTCTAAGCGCTGGGGGGATACAAGGTAATCAGGTTGTCCCGCATGAGGCTCATAGTCTTAATCCCCATTTTACAGTTGAGGGAACTGAGGCCCAGAGAAGTCAAGTGACTTGCCCAAAGTCACACAGCTGACAAGTGGCGAAGCCGGGATTTGGGAAGTGACTTTGGGCAAGTCACTTCACTTAATAATAATAATAATAGCAATGATGATGGTGATGGCGTTTGTTAAGCGCTTACTATGAGCCAAGCACTGTTCTAAGCGCTGGGAGGGATACAAGGTAATCAGGTTGTCCCACATGAGGCTCATAGTCTTAATCCCCGTTTTACAGATGAGGGAACTGAGGCCCAGAGAAGCCAAATGACTAGCCCAAAGTCACACAGCTGACAAGTGGCGGAGCCGGGATTTGGGGATTTGGGAAGTGACTTTGGGCACGATCTGGATGGGAATCCAGGCTCCCGGTGAGGAGCCCCCCGCATCCTGGCCTGTGTGCCCCTCCCCCACGCCCCCGGACCGAGCCCACCGTCCCATCCGTCTTCGCCCTTCGGCCCGGGGCGAGGCCGGCCTAGGAGTCAGGTGGACCTGGGTTCTAATCCCGGCACCACCATTGGTCTGCTAGGTGACCTTGGGCAAGTCACTTCGCTTCTCTGGGCCTCGGTTACCTCATCTGGGAAATGGGGATTAAAGCTGCGAGCCCTAGTGGGACAGGGACCATGTCCAACCCAATTACCTTGTTTCTACCCCAGCGCTTATTACAGTGCCTGGCACACAGTAATCACTTAACAGTTACCACAGTTAATATTATGCGACCGTGGGCAAGTGACTTCACGTCTCTGGGCCTCAGTTCCCTCATTCATTCATTCAATCATATTTATTGAGCGCTTACTGTGTGCAGAGCACTGTACTAAGCGCTTGGGAAGTACAAGTTGGCAACGTATATGTCATCTGTAAAATGGGGATGGAGACTGTGAGCCCCAAGTGGGACAGGGACTGTGTCCAACCCAATTTGCTTGTATCCCCCCCAGCACTTAGTATAGTGCCTGGCACATAGTAAGCGCTTAAATACCATCATAATAATGGTCCCCGTAGCAGACCCAGAGTTTTGCCAGCGGCACAAGGCTTAATGACGTCAGGCCGGCCACGTTGTTGTGGTAATTAATAATAATAATAATGGCATTTATTAAGCGCTTACTATGTGCAAAGCACCATTCTAAGCGCTGGGGAGGTTACAAGGTGATCAGGTTGTCCCACGGGGGGCTCGCAGTCTTCATCCCCATCTTACAGATGAGGTAACTGAATAATAATAATAATAATTATGGCATTTATTAAGTGCTTACTGTATGCAAAGCACTGTTCTAAGCGCTGGGGAGGTTACAAGGTGATCAGGTTGTCCCACGGGGGGCTCAAAGTCTTCATCCCCATCTTACAGATGAGGTAACTGAATAATAATAATAATACTGATGGCATTTATTAAGCGCTTACTGTGTGCAAAGCACTGTTCCAAGTGCTGGGGAGGTTCCAAGGTGATCAGGTTGTCCCACGGGGGGCTCCCAGTCTTCATCCCCATCTTACAGATGAGGGAAGTGAATAATAATAATAATAATAATGGCATTTATTAAGTGCTTACTGTGTGCAAAGCACTGGGGAGGTTACAAGGTGATCAGGTTGTCCCACGGGGGGCTCACAGTCTTCATCCCCATCTTACAGATGAGGTAACTGAATAATAATAATAATAATAAAAATGATGGCATTTATTAAGCGCCTACTGTGTGCAAAGCACTGTTCCAAGCGCTGGGGAGGTTCCAGGGTGATCAGGTTGTCCCACGGGGGGCTCCCAGTCTTCATCCCCATCTTACAGATGAGGTAACTGAATAATAATAGTGATGGCATTTATTAAGCACTTACTGTGTGCAAAGCACTGTTCTAAGTGCTGGGGAGGTTCCAAGGTGATCAGGTTGTCCCACGGGGGGCTCCCAGTCTTCATCCCCTTTTTCCAGATGAGGGAACTGAGGCACAGGGAAGTGAAGTGACCGGCCCAAAGTCACCCAGCTGACAGGCGGCGGGGCTGAGATTTGAACCCATGACCTCTGACTCCCAAGCCCGGTCATGGGAGTCAGAGGTGATGGGTTCTAACGGGCTCTTTCCATTGAAGACGAGGCAGTGGGCCTGGGGGTGGCCAGACGGTCTGACCTCGCCCCGCTCGCCGTCCCCCCTCCCCAGGTGAGCGCCTATGGCTTCATCACCCCCAACTACGCCCGATTCTCCGACCACTATTTCGACGGGACGCCCCAGAGGGTGGTTTTCTACTCCAACCACGACCTCCGGCTGGAGATGGAGCTGTGGCAGAGGCTGCACCAGGCCGGCCTCATTCGCCTGCTCATGAGGGAGCCCGAGATCCTCCCGTCGGGCCCTGCGGCCGCGGGGTAGCCACCGGTAGCCACCGTCCGACGCCCCTTGGGCCGCCCCCCGCTCAGGGGAGGAGACGGGGGCCACGGCAGGACCGGTTCCCGACGTTCCCGAGGCCCAGTTGGGGCCTCCCGTCCGGCAGGGCCGGGCGACTCCGAACGAAGCAGCGGGGAGAGGCAGGGGAATCGCTGGGTTGGGGCAGGGGTGCCGCTCGCTTAATAATAATAATAATAATGATGGCATTGATGATGATGATGGCATTTATTAAGCGCTTACTATGTGCAAAGCACTGTTCTAAGCACTGGGGAGGATACAAGGTGATCAGGCTGTCCCACGGGGGGCTCACAGTCTTAATCCCCATTTTCCAGATGAGGCCACTGAGGCACAGAGGAGTTAAGTGACTTGCCAAAGTCACACAGCTGACAGTTGGCGGAGCCGGGATTTGAACCCATGACCTCTGACTCCAAAGCCCGGGCCCTTTCCACTGAAGCCGTGCTGCTTCTCTGTGCAAAGCACTGTTCTAAGCGCTGGGGAGGTTACAAGGTGATCAGGTTGTCCCACGGCATTGAGGGGGGCTCACAATTTTAATCCCCATTTGACAGATGAGGTCACTGAGGCACAGAGAATAATAATAATAATAGCATTTGTTAAGCGCTTACTATGTGCAAAGCACTGTTCTAAGCACTGGGGTATATAAGGTGATCGGGTTATTCCACGTGGGGCTCACAGTCTTCATCCCTGTTTTACAGATGAGCTAACTGAGGCCCAGAGAAGTGAAGTGACTCGCCCAAAGTCACACAGCTGACAATTGGCAGAGCCGGGATTTGAACCCATGACCTCTGACTCCAAAGCCCGGGCTCTTTCCACTGAGCCACGCTGCTTCTAGGAGGCAGAGGTGCCGTCTGGTTGGAGGGCGGGGGTGCTGCCGGGATAAGAGACGGGAATTTCTGGAAGGAGTGCTGCTCGGATGGGAGGCAGAAACGCTGCTGAGCTGGGGCAGAGGTGCTGATTTTGGATAATCAATCAATCGATCAAGCGTATTTATTGAGCGCTTACTATGTGCAGAGCACTGTACTAAGCGCTTGGGAAGTACAAGTTGAAGAGATGGGGGAATTGCTGGGATGGGGTGGGGGGGCCACTGGGATAGCTGCAATCGTGTTTCCCCCAACCCCACATCCTGCCAGGTAGTCCTTCGACGAAAGGCCGGAGATTGCCAACTTGTACCTCCCAAGCGCTTAGTACAGTGCTCTGCACACAGTAAATGCTCAATAAATACGATTGATTGATTGATTGATTGATCTCGGTTTGCTTTGTCCTCTCCCGAGCCCCGAGGACGGCACCCTGCGTATGCCCAATAAACGTTCCCGATGACGAACTGAACGGTTAGTCGACGACTCGTTCCTTCCTCCCAGAAATTGAACGAGGCCTGGCGCACTGATGATGATAAAAATCACACCTCCTCCAGGAAGCCTCCCCCTGACTAATCTCTCATCTCTCCGGCCCGTTTTCCGTCCCCGTCCTTCAGACCTCAACCTCGAAATATTTAACCGAGTAGGAGAAGCAGTGTGGCTCAGTGGAAAGAAGGAGGGCTTGGGAGTCAGAGGTCCTGGGTTCGAATCCCGGCTCCGCCACTTGTCAGCTGTGTGACCTTGGGCAAGCCACTTAACGTCTCTGTGCCTCAGTTATCTCATCTGTAAAATGGGGATTGACTGTGAGCCCCAAGTGGGACAACCTGATCGCCTTGTAGCCCCCCCAGTGCTTAGAATAGTGCTTTGCACATAGTAAGCGCTTAACAAATACCACCATTATTATTATTAATACTCAGCCAAGCAGTCACCTCACCTCCGCGGCCCTGACTTCCCCGTCTGGACGCTGTGTGACTTCCGCTCTCTGAAACTGATCCATTTCCCCCGCCCCCGCTAGATTGTAAGTTGCTTAATAATAATAATAATAATAATAATAATTATGGTATTTGTTAAGCACTTACTATGTGCAAAGCACTGTTCTAAGCGCTGGGGAGGTACAAGGTAATCAGGTTGTCCCACGTAGGGCTCACAGGATTCATCCCCATTTTCCAGATGAGGTAACTGAGGCCCGAGAAGTGAAGTGACTTGCCCAAAGTCACACAGCTGACAATTGGCGGAGCCGGAATTTGAACCCATGACCTCTGACTCCAAAGCACAGGCTCTTTCCACTGAGCCACGCTGCTTCATTCTATCTCCCTTAAGCACTTAGTTCAATGCTCTGCGCGCAATATACTGTAAGCTTCTTGAGGCCGGGGAGCTCTGCGGGACCTTAGTACAATGCTAAGCGCTTAGTCCAGTGCTCTGCACACAGTAAGCGCTCAATAAATACGACTGAATGACTGTGGAGTTCCAGCCCTTCACACACAGGAAGCACTCGGTGAATGTCAATCAAGGGTATTTATTGAGTGCTCAGTATGTAAAAAGAAGAGAAGGTTGTCAAGAGAAGCAGCATGGCTCAGTGGAAAGAGCCCGGGCTTTGGAGTCAGAGGTTGTGGGTTCAAATCCCGACTCCGCCACTTGTCAGCTGGGTGACTTTGGGCAAGTCACTTCTCTGGGCCTCAGTTACCTCATCTGTAAAATGGGGATGAAGACTGTGAGCCCCCTGGGGGACAACCTGATCACCTTGTAACCTCCCCAGCGCTTAGAACAGTGTATTGCACATAGTAAGTGCTTAATAAATGCCATTATTATTATAAACCCCACTGCTCCCAGTTCTGATTCTCTTCAGAGGCCGTACCCTCCTCCTCGCACCTTTTTGACCCTCCCGCCGTCCCGTCCCTCCGCCTCGGCTTGGCGGCTCGCGGCCATCCGATTGGTCCCCGCCGGCGCCGCCGTCACCTGATTGGCTCCCGCCGGATTCAACATGGCGGCGCGCGGTGGCCGGATTCAACATGGCGGCGCGCAGTGGCCGGAGCCAACATGGCAGCGCGCAGTGGCCGGAGCCAACATGGCAGCGCCCAGGCGACGACGCGGGAAACGTGCGTGACGTGACGTGGTGACGTCACCCTGACGGAAAGACGCCGCCAGGACTGGCAGAGGACGGTGAGCAGGACTCTTTCCCTCATTCACTCATTCGTATTTATTGAGCGCCTATTGTGTGCAGAGCACTGTACTAAGCGCTTGGAAATAATAATAATAATAATGGTGGTATCTACGAAGCGCTTACTAAGTGCCGAGCACTGTTCTAAGCGCTGGGTAATCAGGTTGTCCAACGTGGGGCTCCCAGTCTTCATCCCCATTTTCCAGATGAGGGAACTGAGGCACAGGAAATAATAATAACAATAATGTTGTTGTTTGTTAAGCGCTTACTATGTGCCAAACACTGTTCTAAGCGCTGGGGTGGATACCAGCAGATCGAGTTGGACACAGTCCCTGTCGCACGTGGGGCTCCCAGTCTTCATCCCCATTTGACGGATGAGGGAACTGAGGCCCGGAGAATCAATCAATCGTATTTATTGAGCGCTTACTTTGTGCAGAGCACTGTACTAAGCGCTTGGGAAGTCCAAGTTGGCAACATATAGAGACAGTCCCTACCCAACAGTGGACTCACAGTCTAAAAGAAGCGAAGCGAAGTGACTTGCCCAAGGTCCCACAATCAATCAATCAATCGTATTTATTGAGCACTTACTATGTGCAGAGCACTGTACTAAGCGCTCGGGAAGTACAAGTTGACAACACATAGAGACGGAAATAATAATAATAATGGGGGTATCTGCGAAGCGCTTACTAAGTGCCGAGCATTGTTCTAAGCGCTGGGTAATCAGGTTGTCCAACGTGGGGCTCACAGTCTTCATCCCCATTTTCCAGATGAGGGAACTGAGGCACAGGAAATAATAATAATAATAATAATAATGTTGGTGTTTGTTAAGCGCTTACTATGTGCCAAGAACTGTTCTAAGTGCTTGGGTGGGTACCAGCAGATCGAGTTGGACACAGTCCCTGTCTCACGTGGGGCTCCCAGTCTTCATCCCCATTTGACGGATGAGGGAACTGAGGCCCGGAGAATCAATCAATCGTATTTATTGAGCGCTTACTGTGTGCAGAGCACTGTACTAAGCGCTTGGGAAGTCCAAGTTGGCAACATATAGAGACAGGCCCTACCCAACAGTGGGCTCACAGTCTTAAGCGAAGTGAAGTGACTTGCCCAAGGTCCCACAATCAATCAATCAATTGTATTTATTGAGCGCTTACTATGTGCAGAGCACTGTACTAAGCGCTTGGGAAGTACAAGTTGGCAACACATAGAGACGGAAATAATAATAATGGTGGTATCTGTGAAGCGCTTACTAAGTGCCGAGCACTGTTCTAAGCGTTGGGTAATCAGGTTGTCCAACGTGGGGCTCCCAGTCTTCATCCCCATTTTCCAGATGAGGGAACTGAGGCACAGGGAATAAGAATAATAATGGTGGTGTTTGTTAAGCGCTTACTATGTGCCAAGCACTGTTCTAAGCGCTGGGGTGGATACCAGCAGATCGAGTTGGACACAGTCCCTGTCGCACGCGGGGCTCCCAGTCTTCATCCCCATTTGACGGATGAGGGAACTGAGGCCTGGAGAATCAATCAATCAATCAATCGTATTTATTGAGCGCTTACTTTGTGCAGAGCACTGTACTAAGCTCTTGGGAAGTCCAAGTTGGCAACATATCGAGACAGTCCCTACCCAACAGTGGACTCACAATCTAAAAGAAGCGAAGCGAAGTGACTTGCCCAAGGTCACACAATCAATCAATCAATCGTATTTATTGAGTGCTTACTATGTGCAGAGCACTGTACTAAGCGCTTGGGAAGTACAAGTTGGCAACACATAGAGACGGAAATAATAATAATAATGGGGGTATCTGCGAAGCGCTTACTAAGGGCCGAGCACTGTTCTAAGCGCTGGGTAATCAGGTTGTCCAACGTGGGGCTCACAGTCTTCATCCCCATTTTCCAGATGAGGGAACTGAGGCACAGGGAATAAGAATAATAATGGTGGGAATAATAATATTAATGGTGGTGTTTGTTAAGCGCTTACTATGTGCCAAGCACTGTTCTAAGCACTGGGGTGGATACCAGCATATCGAGTTCTAGACTGTGAGCCCACGGTTGGGTAGGGACCGTCTCTATGTGTTGCCAACTTGGACTTTCCAAGCACTTAATACAGTGCTCTGCACACAGTAAGCGCTCAATAAATACGATTGAGTGAATGAATTATTATTATTATAATGAGAAGGAGCGTGGCTCAGTGGAAAGAGCCCGGGCTTTGGAGTCAGAGGTCGTGGGTTCAAATCCCCGCTCCGCCAATTGCCAGCTGTGTGACTTTGGGCAAGTCACTTAACTTCTCTGGGCCTCAGTTACGTCATCTGTAAAATGGGGATGAAGACAGTGAGCCCCCCGTGGGACAACCTGATCACCTTGTAACCTCCACAGCGCTTAGAACAGTGCTTTGCACATAGTAAGCGCTTAATAAATGCTATCATTATTATTGTTATTATTATAGTAAGCGCTCAGTAAATAGCACTGCTGTCCCGCTGCCGGGGGCAGCCTTTGATGCCCTGCAGGTTCCCGTTCCAGGTGTGGCGGGGAGCCCGCGGTGCCCTGAGGCTCGGACCAACCGGGAGACGGCGGACCACCCTGGCGATGGTGGGCGAAGCCGGGCACGCGCCGGAGGCCGGCGGCGACGGCGAGGCCGTTGTCACCGAGGGCGCCGCCAGGATCGTCTTTCCCAGCGCCAACGAGGTGTTCTACAACCCCGTCCAGGAATTCAACCGCGACCTGACGTGAGTGGGCCCCGGGCCTCAGTTTCCCTCCCCGAGTCGTCCCCTTCCGGCGGGTTGGGTGGCTGAGAGATCTAGACTGCGAGCCCGTTGTCGGGTAGGGACCGTCTCTTTATGTTGCCAGCTTGGACTTCCCAAGCGCTTAGTCCAGTGCTCTGCACACAGGAAGCGCTCAATAAATACGATTGAATGAATGAATGAATGCACACAGGAAGTGCCCAATAAATATGATTGAATGAATGAATGAATCCTCCGCAGAGCGTGGCTTGGGAAAGGAAGTTGGCGAGCGGTCGGAGGTGACTGTCCTGCCGTCGGGCGGGTGAGGGGGTCCCGGGGCCGGGAGACCACATTCAGTCATTCGATCATATTTATTGAGCGCTTACTGTGTGCAGAGCACTGGACTAAGCGCTTGGGAAGTCCAAGTTGGCAACATATAGAGATGGTCCCTACCCAACAGCGGGCTCACAGTCTAGAAGGCTTTTCATTCATTCATTCATTCACTCAATCGTATTTATTGAGCGCTTACTGTGTGCAGAGCACTGGACTAAGCGCTTGGCAACATCTAGAGATGGTCCCTACCCAACAGCGGGCTCACAGTCTAGAAGGCTTTTCATTCATTCATTCAATCGTATTTATTGAGCGCTTACTGTGTACAGAGCACTGTACTAAGCGCTTGGTAAGTCCAAGTTGGCAACATATAGAGACGGTCCCTACCCAACAGCGGGCTCACAGTCTAGAAGGCTTTTCATTCATTCAGTCATATTTATTGGGCGCTTACTGTGTACAGAGCACTGTACTAAGCGCTTGGGAAGTCCAAGTTGGCAACATATAGAGACGGTCCCTACCCAACAGCGGGCTCACAGCCTAGAAGGCTTTTCATTCATTCATTCATTCAATCATATTTATTGAGTGCTTACTGTGTGCAGAGCACTGGACTAAGCGCTTGGGAAGTACAAGTTGGCCACAGATGGAGACGGTCCCTACCCAGCAGCAGGCTCACAGTCTAGAAGGGGGAGACAGACAACAAAACAAAACATATTAACAAAATGAAATAAATAAATATGTACAAATAAATTAAATAAATAGAGTAATAAATATGTAGAAACATATATACATATATCCAGGTGCTGTGGGGAGGGGAAGGGAAGGAGGTAAGGCGGGGGGTGATGTGGAGGGGGAGAAGCAGCGTGGCTTAGTGGAAAGAGCCCGGGCTTTGGAGTCAGAGGTCATAGGTTCAAGTCCCGGCTCCACCACTTGTCAGCTGTGTGACTTTGGGCAAGTTACTTTACTTCTCTGGGCCTCAGTGACCCCATCTGCAAAATGGGGATGAAGACCATGAGGCCCCCGGGGGACAACCTGATCACCTTGTAACCTCCCCAGCGCTTAGAACAGTGCTTGGCACCTAGTTAAGCGATTAATAAATGCCATCAGCATTAGGGGGAGAGGAAGGAGGGGGCTGAGTCTGGGAAGGCTAAAACAGTGCTTTGCACATAGCTAAGCGCTTAATAAATGCCATCATCATTGGGGGAGAAGAAGGAGGGGGTTTAGTGTGGGAAGGCTAAAACAGTGCTTTGCACATAGTTAAGCGCTTAATAAATGCCATCATCGGGGGAGAGGAAGGAGAGGGCTCAGTCTGGGAAGGCTAGAACAGTGCTTTGCATGTAGTTAAGCGCTTAATAAATGCCATCATCATTAGGGGGAGAGGAAGGAGGGGGCTCAGTCTGGAAAGGCTAGAACGGTGCCTTGCACGTAGTTAAGTGCTTAATAAATGCCATCATCATTAGGGGGAGAGGAAGGAGGGGGCTCAGTCTGGGGAGGCTAGAACAGTGCTTTGCACATAGTTAAGCGCTTAATAAATGCCATCATCAGGGGGAGAGGAAGGAGAGGGCTCAGTCTGGGAAGGCTAGAACAGTGCTTTGCACGTAGTTAAGCGCTTAATAAATGCCATCATCATTAGGGGGAGAGGAAGGAGGGGGCTCAGTCTGGGGAGGCTAGAACAGTGCTTTGCACATAGTTAAGCGCTTAATAAATGCCATCATCATTAGGGGGAGAGGAAGGAGGGGGCTCAGTGTGGGAAAGCTAGAACAGTGCTTTGCACATAGTTAAGCGCTTAATAAATGCCATCGGGGGAGAGGAAGGAGAGGGCTCAGTCTGGGAAGGGTAGAACAGTGCTTTGCATGTAGTTAAGCGCTTAATAAATGCCATCATCATTAGGGGGAGAGGAAGGAGAGAGCACAGTCTGGGAAGGCTAGAACAGTGCTTTGCACGTAGTTAAGCGCTTAATAAATGCCATCATCATTAGGGGGAGAGGAAGGAGAGAGCGCAGTCTGGGAAGGCTAGAACAGTGCCTTGCACATAGTTAAGCGCTTAATAAATGCCATCATCAGGGGGAGAGGAAGGAGAGGGCTCAGTCTGGGAAGGCTAGAACAGTGCTTTGCACGTAGTTAAGCGCTTAATAAATGCCATCATCATTAGGGGGAGAGGAAGGAGGGGGCTCAGTCTGGGGAGGCTAGAACAGTGCTTTGCACGTAGTTAAGCGCTTAATAAATGCCATCATCATTAGGGGGAGAGGAAGGAGGGGGCTCAGTCTGGGGAGGCTAGAACAGTGCTTTGCACGTAGTTAAGCGCTTAATAAATGCCATCATCAGGGGGAGAGGAAGGAGAGGGCTCAGTCTGGGAAGGCTAGAACAGTGCTTTGCACGTAGTTAAGCGCTTAATAAATGCCATCATCATTAGGGGGAGAGGAAGGAGAGAGCGCAGTCTGGGAAGGCTAGAACAGTGCCTTGCACATAGTTAAGCGCTTAATAAATGCCATCATCAGGGGGAGAGGAAGGAGAGGGCTCAGTCTGGGAAGGCTAGAACAATGCTTTGCATGTAGTTAAGCGCTTAATAAATGCCATCATCATTGGAGGAGAGGAAGGAGGGGGCTTAGTGTGGGAAGGCTAAAACAGTGCTTTGCACGTAGTTAAGCGCTTAATAAATGCCATCATCGTTAGTGGGAGAGGAAGGAGGGGGCTCAGTGTGGGAAGGCCTCCTGGAGGAGGTGAGCTCTCAGTAGGGCATCTAAGGGACCACATCCCCGCCTCCCCCTCTCTCCTCCCGTCCAGTTGTGCGGTCATCACGGAGTTCGCCCGCCTGCAGCTGGCCGCCAAGGGCATCCGGGGTGAGTGTCCACCGTGGCTCCCCGTCGCGCTTCCCGACGCTCTCTCCACCCAAGTTGGTCCTGCCCCCGGAGGCAAAGGCTTCTGGAAGGCGACCTAAGGAAGGCCTCCCGGAGGCGGCGGTTTCCCCGTTGGGGGCCGTCCCTGACGGAGCACCCCCTTCTCCTCTCGGGGGGGGGCTCCCCAGTCATCGTGCCCGGGGAGGACAAGCCGGCCGAGGAGGACGGAGGAGCCGGGGTCCCCGCCGGCGAAGGGCGCAAGACGGCGGCTGTGGGAGAGATTTGTGAGGTGCCGGGGGCCGGGCCGGGCTGGGGAAGGGGGGGGGGGGGTCTCTGATTTTGGGGGGGGTCTCCGTCCTATCCGAGCGCCGTCCACGGCTGGCCGGCGTCGCACTGACCCCGACCACCTGTCCGTCCGTCCGTCCGGGAACAGGAGGGTCTGCGGGTTCTGGAGGGGCTGGCAGCCACGGGGCTGCGCTCCATCCGCTTCGCCCGCGAGGTGCCGGGACTCCGGGCCGTGGTGGCCAACGACGCCTCCGCCCGGGCCGTCGAACTCATGACCCGCAACGTCCAGCTCAACGCCGTGGCCCACCTGGTGCGGCCCAGCCTGGCGGACGCCCGGTACCCGCCGGGGCCGGGGGGCGGCGAGGGCGGCGGGAGCGGGGCGGCGATGGAGCTGGCGCTCACCCGGGCGCCTCGCCCCCGGTGCCCGCAGGACGCTGATGTCCCAGCACCAGGCGGGGCCGGAGCGCTTCGACGTCATCGACCTGGACCCCTACGGCAGCCCCTCTCCCTTCCTGGACGCCGCCGTACGGGCCGTTAGCGAAGGAGGTAAGTACCCCCGGCCCCCAGCCTGCCCCTGGCTTCCCACGCTGGTGGTCTTCCCCCTCTAATCATAGTATCAATCAATCGTATTTATTGAGTGCTTACTGTGTGCAGAGCACTGTACTAAGAGCTTGGGAAGTACAAGTTGGCAATATATAGAGGCAGTCCCTACCCAACAGTGGGCTCACAGTCTAAAAGGCTATAGTAATCGTGGTATTTCTTAAGCGCTTACTATGTGCCGGGCGCCATACTGGGCGCTGGGGTGGACACGAGTAATAATAATAACGATGGCATTTATTAAGTGCTTACTATGTGCAAAGCACTATTCTAAGCGCTGGGGAGGTTACAAGGTGATTCATTCATTCATTCAATCATATTGAGTGCTTACTGTGTGCAGAGCACTGTACTAAGCGCTTGGGAAGTACAAGTCGGCAGCATATAGAGGCGGTCCCTACCCAACAGTGGGCTCACAGTCCAAAAGGCTATAGTAATCGTGGTATTTCTTAAGCGCTTACTATGTGCCGGGCGCCGTACTGGGCGCTGGGGTGGACACGAGTAATAATAATAATGATGGCATTTATTAAGTGCTTACTATGTGCAAAGCACTATTCTAAGCGCTGGGGAGGTTACAAGGTGATTCATTCATTCATTCAATCATATTGAGCGCTTACTGTGTGCAGAGCACTGTACTAAGCGCTTGGGAAGTACAAGTCGGCAACATATAGAGGCGGTCCCTACCCAACAGTGGGCTCACAGTCTAAAAGGCTATAGTAATCGTGGTATTTCTTAAGCGCTTACTATGTGCCAGGCGCTGTACTGGGCGCTGGGGTGGACATGAGTAATAATAATAACGATGGCATTTATTAAGTGCTTACTATGTGCAAAGCACTATTCTAAGCGCTGAGGAGGTTACAAGGTGATTCGTTCATTCATTCAATCGTATTTATTGAGTGCTTACTGTGTGCAGAGCACTGTACTAAGCGCTTGGGAAGTACAAGTCAGCAACATATAGAGGCAGTCCCTACCCAACAGAGGGCTCACAGTCTAGGAGGGGGAGACAGAGAACAAAACAAAACAGATTAACAAAATAAAATAAGTAGAATAACTATGTACAAGTAAAATAAATAGAGTAATAAATACGTACAAACATATATACATATATACAGGTGCTGTCGGGACAGGAAGGAGGTAAGGCGGGGGGGATCAGGTTGTCCCCCGGGGGGCTCCCAGTCTTCATCCCCGTTTTCCAGATGAGGGAACTGAGGCCTAGAGAAGTGAAGTGACTTGCCCAAAGTCACACAGCCGACAGTTGGCGGAGCCGGGATTTGAACCCATGACCTCTGACTCCAAAGCCCGGGCTCTTTCCACTGAGCCACGCTGCTTCTCGGGATGGACACAGTCCCGGGCCCACGTGGGGCTCACAGTCTCAATCTCCGTTTTCCAAACGAGGAAACTGAGGCCCAGAGAAGTGAAGTGGCTTGCCCAAAGTCCCATAACAGGTGAGTGTCGTGGCTCAGCGGAAAGAGCCCGGGCTTGGGAGCCAGAGGTCGTGGGTTCTAATCCCGGCTCCACCATTTGTCAACGGTGTGACTTTGGGCAAGTCACTTCACTTCTCTGAGCCTCAGTTACCTCATCTATAAAATGGGGGTGAAGACAGTGAGCCTTATGGGGGACAAGCTGATCACTTTGTATCCCCCCCAGCGCTTAGAACAGTGCTTTGCACATAGTAAGCGCTAACAAATGCCATCATTATTACTTGGGCAAGTCCCTTCAATTCTGTGCGCCTCAGTGACCTCATCTGGAAAATGGGGATGAAGACTGTGAGCCCCACGGGGGACAAGCTGATCACCTTGTTTCGCCCCCAGCACTTAGAACAGTGCTTTGCACATAGTAAGCGCTTAACAAATGCCATCATTATTATTTGGGCAAGTCCCTTCAATTCTGTGCGCCTCAGTGACCTCATCTGGAAAATGGGGATGAAGACTGTGAGCCCCATGGGGGACAAGCTGATCACCTTATATCCCCCACCCCATGCATAGAGCAGTGCTTTGCACATAGTAAGCGCTCAACAAATGCCATCATTATTATTTGGGCAAGTCCCTTCAATTCTGTGCGCCTCAGTGACCTCATCTGGAAAATGGGGATGAAGACTGTGAGCCCCACGGGGGACAAGCATAGTAAGCGCTTAACAAATGCCGTCATTATTATCTGGGCAAGTCCCTTCAATTCTGTGCGCCTCAGTGACCTCATCTGGAAAATGGGGATGAAGACTGTGAGCCCCACGGGGGACAAGCATAGTAAGCGCTTAACAAATGCCATCATTATTATTTGGGCAAGTCCCTTCAATTCTGTGCGCCTCAGTGACCTCATCTGGAAAACGGGGATGAAGCCTGTGAGCCCCACGGGGGACAAGCTGATCACCTGGTTTCGCCCCCAGCGCTTAGAACAGCGCTTGGCACATAGTAAGCGCTTAACAAGTACCACCGTCATAGGAGGCGGGTCCTTTTGACTCCCAGGCTGGGCCGCAGCCGCCACGCCGTGCTGCTGCTCGTTGGGGGCGGGGAACGTGCCTGCCTGTTGTCGTCATCATCAACCATCATCAATCGTATTTATTGAGCGCTTACTGTGTGCAGAGCACTGTACTAAGCACTTGGGAAGTACAATTTGGCAACGTATAGAGACAGTCCCTACCCAACAGTGGGCTCACAGTCTAAAAGTCTCTCTAAAAGCGCCTGGGAAGCCGTCCTCTCCCAGGCGCTCAGCGCAGTGCTCCGCGCAGGGTAAGCGCTCGGGTAAACTGAGCGAACGCCCGCGTCCCGCCCCTCAGGCCTACTCTGCGTCACGTGCACGGACATGGCCGTGATGGCGGGCAACAGCGGGGAGACCTGCTACAGCAAGTACGGGGCCATGTCTCTCAAGAGCCCGGCCTGCCACGAAATGGTGAGCGCGGGGCCCGGGGTGGGCGGGGCGGGCGGCGGGGCCCCCCGCCCCCCGTGCCTCAGTGTCCCCTCCCCGCCCCAGGCGCTGCGCATCGTGCTCCACAGCCTGGATCTGCGTGCCAACTGCTACCAGCGCTACGTGGTGCCCTTGCTGGCCATCAGCGCCGACTTCTACGTCCGCCTCTTCGTCCGCGTCTTCACCGGCCAGGCCAAGGTCAAGGCGTCCGCCAGGTGAGGCCCCTCGCGTGCCCCCCCGTCTTCGGTCTCGCCGGCCCGTCGATCCCCCCCGACTTCAACCCCGCCCGTGCGTCCCCAGCAAGCAGGCCCTCGTGTACCAGTGCGGCGGCTGTGGCACTTTCCACCTGCAGCGGCTGGGCAAGGCTAGCAGCCAGGGCAACCGGTGAGTAGCCGGGCGGGCGGCGGGCCGGGGGGCGCGACCGGGGAGAGGACCCCCTCAACCCCGGCCGCTCCGCCCGCAGCGTCAAGTTCTCGGCGGCCAGCGGCCCCCCCGTCGGCCCGGCCTGCGAGTTCTGCCAGCAGCGGCACCAGGTGAGAGCGGGCACCGCGCCACCCCGGGATCCCCCTCCACCCTGCCGCCTGCCCGCCCGTGCCCACCCGTCCCCCCACCATCCACAGCTCGGGGGGCCGCTGTGGGCCGAGCCCATCCACGACGCGGACTTCGTGGGCCGCGTCCTGAGCGCCGTCAGCCAAAACCCCGGACGCTTCCACACGGCCGCCCGGATCCAGGGCGTCCTCAGCATGGTGTCCGAGGTAAGTGCCCGCCCCTCCTACCACCCTCCCCTCCCCTACACCTGAGCGGGCCGGGCGTCACTCGACGGGTGGCATTTATTCACTTCCCTTCTCTGGGCCTCAGTCCCCTCCTCCGTAAAATGGGGATGAAGACGGTGAGCCCCCCGTGGGACAACCTGATCACCTTGTAGCCCCCCCTCAGCGCTTAGAACGGCGCTTTGCATCATCATCATCATCATCATCATCAATCGTATTTATTGAGCGCTTACTATGTGCAGAGCACTGTACTAAGCGCTTGGGAAGTACAAATTGGCAACATATAGAGACAGTCCCTACCCAACAGTGGGCTCACAGTCTAAAAGGGGGAGACGGAGAACAAAACCAAACATACTAACAAAATAAAATAAATAGGATAGATATGTACAAGTAAAATAAATAAATAAATAGATAGAGTAGGAAGCGCTTAACAAATGCCATCATCGTCATCATTTATTGAGCGCTCGCTCCGGGCGAACAAATGCCATCGTCGTCATCGTTTATTGAGCACTCGCTCCGGGCGAACAAATGCCATCGTCGTCGTCATTTATTGAGCGCCTGCTCTGGGCGAACAAATGCCATTGTCATCATCATTTATTGAGCTCTCACTCCGGGCGGGAGCGCCGTCCTGGGCTCCGACGGGCAGGGGGTGGAAGGACGTGAGATTTGGGGCACCCATGGGGGTCAGGAAATCACCCGTCCCTGCCGTCCCCCGCACCCAGGAGCTGAGCGACGCACCCCTCTACTACACGCTGACCCAGCTGAGCAGCACCCTCCATTGCAGCACCCCCTCCCTGCTACAGTTCAGGTGCGTTGGGGGGCTTGGGGCGGGGTGGGGCGGTGGGATCGGGGTCACCTGTCAGCCTGGGGGGGGTTCTATTAATTTTATTTTGTTAATATGTTTTGTTCTCTCTCCCCCTTCTAGACTGTGAGCCCACTGTTGGGTAGGGACCGTCCCTATATCAATCAATAGTATTTATTTTTTTTTTTAATGGCATTTATTAAGCGCTTACTATGTGCAAAGAACTGTTCTAAGCGCTGGGGAGGTTACAAGGTGATCAGGTTGTCCCACAGGGGGCTCACAGTCTTAATCCCCATTTTCCAGGTGAGGGAACTGAGGCCCAGAGAAGTCAAGTGACTGGCCCACAGTCACACAGCTGACAAGTGGCCGAGCCGGGATTTGAGCCCATGACCTCTGACTCCCAAGCCCGGGCTCTTTCCATTGAGCCACGCTGCTTCTCCTATTTATTGAGCGCTTACTGTGTGCAGAGCACTGGACTAAGCACTTGGGAAGTACAAGTTGGCAGCATCTAGAGACAGTCCCTCTCCAACAGTGGGCTCACAGTCTAGAAGGGGGAGACAGAGTAAATAATAGAGTAATAAATATGTACAAGACTTCCCAAGCACTTAGTGCAGTGCTCTGCACACAGTAAGCGCTCAATAAATACGATTGATTGAGTGACTGATTAACACATTGAGCCCCCCCCTTCCTCTCCCTCTCCATCCCCCCCGCCTTACCTCCTTCCCTTCCCCACAGCACCTGTATATATGTTTGTACGTATTTATTACTCTATTTATTTTACTTGTACATATCTATTCTATTTATTCTGTTGTGTTAATATGTTTGGTTTTGTTCTCTGTCTCCCCCTTCTAGACTGTGAGCCCACTGTTGGGTAGGAACCGTCTCTATGTGTTGCCAACTTGGACTTCCCAAGCGCTTAGTGCAGTGCTCTGCACACAGTAAGCGCTCAATAAATACAATTGAGTGATAGGTTAGCACACTGAGCCCCCCCTTCCTCTCCCCCTTCCCCTCCCTCCATCCCCCCCACCTTCCCTTCCCTTCCCCACAGCACCTGTATATATGTTTGTACGTATTTATTACTCTATTTATTTTACTTGTACATATCTACTCTATTTTATTTTGTTAATATGTTTGGTTTTGTTCTCTGTCTCCCCTTTCTAGACTGTGAGCCCACTGTTGGGTAGGGACCGTCTCTATGTGTTGCCAACTTGGACTTCCCAAGCACTCAGTGCAGTGCTCTGCGCACAGTAAACGCTCAATAAACACGATTGATTAGTACAGTGCTCTGCGCACAGTAAGCGCTCAATAAATACGATTGATTGAATGAATGAACGAATGACCCCCGCTCACCCTCCCGCAGATCGGCAGTGCTGCATGCCGGCTATCGCGTCTCCCTGTCCCACGCCTGCAAGGACGCCGTCAAGACGGACGCCCCCGCCTCGGCCCTCTGGGACATCATGCGCTGCTGGGTGAGGGGCCGGGGGGCGGGGGGCCACGGGGCCGCGGCCGGGGGGTGGCCCGGGCCCTGACCGCCTGCCCGCCCCCAGGAGAAGGTGAACCCCGTCAAGCGGGAACGACTTTCCGAGACCAGCCCGGCCTTCCGGATCCTCGCCACGGAACCCACGTGAGGGGCGGGCCCGGGGGGGGGATCCCGGTATCCCCAGCGTCCCACCTCAGTTTCCCCCCGGGAGGGGCCGAGGCCGGAGAAGGGCGGGTCCCCGGAAACCAGCAAGCACCCCGCCTCAGTTTCCCCCCTCGGGCCCCCTCCCCCAGGCTGCAGGCGGATTTCTCCATCCGGGCCGACGCCAACCCGAGCTCCCGCCAACGCAAGCTGAAGCGCTTCCAGGTCAACCCCGAGGCCAACTGGGGGCCCAAGGCCCGCGCCCGCCCAGGGTGAGCGTCCGGCCGTGGGTGGAGCGGAGCCTAGTAAGCTCTCCGCTCGGCGGAGAGTCGGTCAATCCAGCCACCAGTGCTATTTATTGAGCACCTCCTCAGGGCAGGGCACTGCACTCAGCACAGGGAACGGCCCTAGACGGCGCTGACCGTTCCTCCGTCCACCCTTCCATCCATTCGGCGGGGCTTAACGGAAGGAGCCCGGGCTTGGGAGTCGGAGGTCACGGGTTCTAATCCCGGCTCCGCCGCCCGTCAGCTGTGTGACCTTGGGCAAGTCACTTCACTGGGCCTCAGTTCCCTCATCTGGAAAATGGGGATGAAGACTGGGAGCCCCCCCCCCGTGGGACAACCCGATCACCTTGTAACCTTCCCAGCGCTTAGAAGCAGCGTGGCTCAGTGGAAAGAGCCCGGGCTTTGGAGTCAGAGGTCATGGGTTCAGATCCCGGCTCTGCCAATTGTCAGCTGGGTGACTTTGGGCAAGTCACTTCACTTTTCTGGGCCTCAGTTCCCTCATCTGTAAAATGGGGATGAAGACTGCGAGCCCCCCATGGGACAACCCGATCACCTTGTAACCTCCCCAGCGCTTAGAACAGTGCTTTGCACATAGTAAGCGCTTAATAAATGCCATTATTATTATTATAGAGAGGCAACATGGCTCAATGGAAAGAGCCTGGGCTTGGGAGTCAGAGGTCATGGGTTCTAATCCCAGCTCCGCCACATGTCTGCTGTGTGACCTTGGGCAAGTCACTTAACTACTCTGAGCCTCAGTCCCCTCATCTGTAAAATGGGGATTAAGACTGTGAGCCCCACATGGGACAACCTGATCACCTCATAACCTCCCTAGCGCTTAGAAAAGTACTTCGCACATAGTAAGCACTTAACTATTGCCGTCATTATTATTATTACTATAGGAAGCACTTAACAAATACTGACACTATTACTATTATAATAATAATAACAATATTGATGGTGTTTGTTAAGCGCTTACTATATGCAAAGCACTGTTATTCATTCAGTCATTCAATTATTTATTGAGCACTTACTGTGTGCAGAGCACTGTACTAAGTGCTTGGGAAGTCCAAGTCGGCAACACATAGAGACGGTCCCTACCCAACGGCGGGCTCACAGTCTAGAAGCGGGGAGACAGACAACGAAACATATTAACAAAATAAAACAAATAGAATAGTAAATATGTACAAGTAAAATAGAGTAATAAATCGGTCCAAACATCTATCCAGGTGCTGTGGGGAGGGGAAGGAGGTAGGGAAAAAGGGGGTTTATCTGGGAAGGCCTCCTGGAGGAGGTGAGCTCTCAGTATTCATTCAGTCAGTCGTATTTATTGAGCGCTTACTGTGTGCAGAGCACTGTACCAAGCACTTGACGTCCACTCCCTCTGGTCTGTCAATCAATCAATTGTATTTATTGAGCGCTTACTGTGTGCAGAGCACTGGACTAAGCGCTTGGGAAGTACAAGTTGGCAACATATAGAGACAGTCCCTACCCAACATCCCTCTCTCCATCCCTCTCTCCATCTCCCGGTCCATCCGTCCCCCCCACCGTCCGTCCCGCCCCCGTCCACCCGTGTTTCCCCAGAGGGAAGACCCAGGCCCTGGAGGAGAAGAGGCAGCAGCATCAGAACAAGCGAAAGGAGGCCGGCGGGGCCAGCGACCGGCTCAAGGCCTTCCCTTGCAAGAAGTTCAAGCAGGTCAGTGTCCACCCTTGGGGGGCCGGGCCCGCCTCCCAGGACCCCCATGCGTCCCCCTCATCCTTGACCGGTCTCGTCGTCTCTCCCCGCAGGGAGCCTGCACCCTGGGCAGCGACTGCTGCTACTCCCACCCGGCCCCCGCCGGCCCCGGGGACAACCTGAGCGCGGGGCCGGGCCGTCCAACCCATTAAAGGCTGAGCGGTGGTCAAGCGTGGTGTGTGTGTGTGTGTGTGTGTGTGTGTGTGTGTGTGCGCGCCCTGGCGCTGTCACGTTGTGGGCAAGAAGAAGACGGAGCCGGAGGCCGGACCAGGGCGAGTCGGAGCGGGCACCCTGAGACCCCTCTCCTCCCCGGCACGGACCGGGCCTCGGCTCCCGGCCGCCCAGACCGGCTTCGGCCCGACGGGGCTGCCCGGTTGGAGGACGCGTCGCTCGGCTCACGCCCCCGGCCTCGGGGCGGAGGGCACGGCCGAGCCAGGGAAGACCCCAAGGAGTCCGGCCTGAGCTTCCGGAGATCTCGGAGCACCCGAAATTGGGGTCCCTCCCCCCCGCCAGGCTCGGGGAGAGAGCGATGCCAGCAGGGGCCGGCCCCCCTCCTCCGTTCTCTAATTCCGGCCCCGTGGGTCACCTGCCCGCTGGGGTGGATGCACAGATGACCCAGATTCTCCCCGGGTAATGATCCAAGCAGCCCCATGGGCACCCTACGGCAGTCTAAGCGTATTTATTGAGCGCTCGTCGTGGGCCGAGCACTGTACTAAGCACTTGGTAGTGCTAAGTACCACCAACACATTCTCTGCCCTCAGTGAATTTTGAGTCTAGAAGGGGGAGACGGACGTGAATATAACATCAGTGATAGAGACCCAGGAATCTCGGGGTTGGGGATTGGGGCCGTAGATTCCATCAGCTGCTTCGGGGCGTCGTGGATTCGAGTCAGGACAGAAATTCATTCATTCAATTGTATTTATGGAGCCCATTGGGGCTTACTGTGCGCAGAGCACTGTACTAAGCGCTTGGGAAGTACAAGTTGGCAACAGATAGAGACGATCCCTACCCAACGGCGGGCTCGGAAAAATGAAACACTGGCTGTCGGGGACGGGGGAGGGAAGCGGGGAGGGCAGCCCGGAAGAGGCGAGCTTTCAGGAGGGCTTTGAAGATGGGGACGGCCAGGCCGACGATACTTAGCGTGGTATTTGTCGCTCAGTCAGTGGTATTTACTAAACGCTTACCGCATGCAGAGCAGTGTGCTAAGCGCTCGGGAGAGTCCCATATAGCAATATAACAGACACATTCTCTGCCCACAGTGAGCTTACAGTCTGGAGGGGGAGGCGGACGTTAATAGAAATAAAGGAATGACGGAGCTGGACGTAGGTGCTGTGGGGTTGGGAGGGTGGATGATGATGATGATGGCATTTATTAAGCGCTTACTATGTGCAAAGCACTGTACTAAGCGCTTGGGAAGTACAAGTTGGCAACATATAGAGACGGTCCCTATTCATTCATTCATTCATTCAGTCGTATTTATTGAGCGCTTACTGTGTGCAGAGCACTGGACTAAACGCTTGGGAAGTACGAGTCGGCACATATAGAGACAGTCCCTACCCAACGGCAGGCTCACAGTCTAGAAGGGGGACACAGACAACAATCTATCAATCGTATTTATTGAGTGCTTACTGTGTGCAGAGCACTGTACTAAGCGCTTGGGAAGTCCAAGTTGGCAACATATAGAGACAGTCCCTACCCAACAGCGGGCTCCCAGTCTAGAAGGGGGAGACAAACAACAAAACATATTAACAAAATAAAATAAATAGAATAGTAAATGTACAAGTAAAATAGAGTAATTAATATGTACAAACATATATATATATATATATATATATATATATATATACAGGTGCTGTGGGGAGGGGAAGGAGATGAGAGGTGGATGGGGAAATATAATAATGGCATTTATTAAGCGCTTACTATGTGCAAAGCACTCTTCTAAGCGCTGGGGTAGATACAAGGTGATCAGGTTGTCCCACGTGGGGCTCCCAGTCTTCACCCCCATTTTACAGACGAGGGAACTGAGGCCCAGAGAAGTGAAGTGACTTGCCCAAAGTCACCCGGCTGACAAGTGGCGGAGTCGGGATTTGAACCCACGACCTCTGACTCCAAAGCTCTTTCCACTGAGCCACTCTGCTCAGTGCCCCAGTAGAGGCTGGGGCAGGTTGAAGGGGATTTTGGGGGACTGGGGAGGAGCGGGAAGGGTGGTGGGAGATTGGGAGGAATTGCGGGGCTTTGGGGGGAACTGTGAGTAATAATAATAATAACAATAATAATAATGCAATAATAACAATGATTAATTATAAATCATCAACACACAACTAATATTTAATATTAATAAATCCAGATGTCAATATAATAAATATAATTATGTATAATTGGTATATTGTATATCAATATATTATACACGATATATTAATGTAATATAATACTATGGTATATAATGTATAGTCACTGTAAATTAATAATCCATTATTCATTATAAATACTATTAATTATCATTGATTATTAATGGTAATGATTATTACTATGTGCCAAGCACTGTTCTAAGCGCTGGGGGAGGTTACAAGACAGCGTGGCTCGGTAGGAAAGAGCCCGGGCTTTTGGAGCCAGAGGTCATGGGTTCAAATCCCAGCGCTGCCAATTGTCAGCTGTGTGACTTTGGGCAAGTCACTTCACTGGGCCTCAGTTCCCTCATCTGGAAAATGGGGATGAAGACTGAGCCCCACGAACGACAACCTGATCACCTTGGAACCTCCCCAGGGCTTAGAACAGTGCTTTGCACATAGTAAGCACTTAATAAATGCCATTATTATTATTATTATTATTATCAAGTTGTCCCACGGGGTGCTCCCAGTCTTCACCCCCATTTTGCAGATGAGGTCACCGAGGTCCAGAGAAGTGAAATGACTGGCCCAAAGTCACATAGCTGACAATTGGCGGAGCTGGGATTTGAACCCATGACCTCTGATTCCCTGATTCTGATTCTGACTTAATAATTCCCATTATTAAGTACCCTGAGGTGCGTCTGATCCAGCCCCCGTTTCAGGGGGCAAGTTAGTCAATCAGTGGTATTTATTGAGCATTTAGTCATCGGTCCATCGTATTTTCTGAGCACTTAGTCCAGTGCTCTGCACACAGGAAGCGCTCAATAAATATGAATGAATTGAGCGCTTCCTCTGTACAAACCATTCATTCATTCATTCAATCGTATTTAATGAGCGCTTACTGTGTGCAGAGCACTGTACTAAGCGCTTGGGAAGTACAAACCAGTGTATTAAGTGCTGGGGAGAGAACACTAGCGTGGCTTAGTGGAAAGAACCCGGGCTTGGGAGCAGAGGTCGTGGGTTCTAATTCCGGCTCCGCTACTTGTCTGCTGTGTGACGTTGGGTAAGTCACTTCACTTCTCTGGGCCTCAGTTCCCTCATCTGTAAAATGGGGATGAAGACTGGGATTCCCCCCGTGGGACAACCTGTTTACCTTGTATCTCCCTCAGCGCTTAGAACAGTGCTCGGCAGAGAGTAAGTGCTTAACAAATACCAACATTATTGTCACAACCACATTTCCTGCCCACAGTGAGCTGCCAGTCTGGCGGGTGGGGGGACAGGGGGACAGGAAGGAATAGAAATATAGAAATAAAGGAAATTTATGAAGAAATCAATGAATAAATAAATTAATAAATGATAATATAATATAGATAATATAATGCAATTATTTAAAAAGATATGTAATAACATATTAATTACTATGATAATATAATCTAATGATAATGAATGAATAAATTTATGAATAAATAAATGAAATATAGAAATGGAGGGAAGCGTGGCTCAGTGGAAAGAGCCCGGGCTTGGGAGTCAGAGGTCATGGGTTCTAATCCCAGCTCTGCCACTTGTCCCCTGGGTGACTTTGGGCAAGTCACTTCACTTCCGAGCCTCAGTGACCTCATCTGGAAAATGGGGATGAAGGCTGTGAGCCCCACGTGGGAGAACCTGATCGCCTTGTAACCTCCCCAGCGCTTAGAACAGTGCATCGCTCATAGTAAGTGCTTAACAAATGCCATTATTATTATTATTAAATAAATCCATGAAAGATCAATCAATCAATCGTATTTATTGAGCACTTACTGTGTGCAGAGCACTGTACTAAGCGCTTGGGAAGTACAAGTTGGCAACATATAGAGACAGTCCCCAACAGTGGGCTCACAGTCTAAAAGATATGGACATTCATTCATTCAATCGTATTTATTGAGCGCTTAGTGTGTGCAGAGCATCATCATCATCAACATCATCAATCGTATTTATTGAGCGCTTACTATGTGCAGAGCACTGTACTAAGCGCTTGGGAAGTACAAGTTAAAAACATATAGAGACAGTCCCTACCCAACAGTGGGCTCACAGTCTAAAAGGGGGAGACAGAGAACAAAACCAAACATACTAACAAAATAAAATAAATAGAATAGATATGGACAAGTAAAATAAATAAATAAAAAGAGTAATAAATATGTACAAACATCTATACATATATACAAGTGCTGTGGGGAAGGGAAGGAGGTAAGATGGGGGTATGGAGAGGGGGACGAGGGGGAGAGGGAGGAAGGAAGGGGCTCAGTCTGGGAATCAATCAATCAATCAATCAATCATATTTATTGAGCGCTTACTATGTGCAGAGCACTGGACTAAGCACTTGGAAAGTACAATTCATCAAGAGAGAGACAATCCCTGCCCACAACGGGCTAAAATTCAGAGGACGTGGGTTCTAATCTCAGCTCTGCCGCTCATCAGCTGAGTGACTTTGGGCCAGTCACTTCACTTCTCCGGGCCTCAGTCCCCTCACCTGTAAAACAGGGTTGAAGATTGTGAGCTCCACGTGGGACAACTTGATGACCGCCTATCTACACCTGTGCTTAGCACAGTCAGTGCTTAACAAATACCCTCATCATGATGAAATCAATCAATACGATGGAATGAAATAATCAGGAAGGTATTTTAGACTGTGAGCCCACTGTTGGGTAGGGACTGTCTCTATATGTTGCCAATTTGTACTTCCCAAGCGCTTAGTACAGTGCTCTGCACATAGTAAGCGCTCAATAAATACGATTGATGATGATGATTAAGCGCTTACTATGGGCCAAGTACTGTAAATAATGGTGGGATTTTTGTTAAGCGCCAACTTGTACTTCCCAAGCGCTTAGTACAGTGCTCTGCACACAGTAAGCGCTCAATAAATACGATTGATTGATTGATTGTCAAGCACCGTGCTAAGCGCTGGAAGATTTGTGCGGGGATGAGCTTGTACCCACCCCAGCGCTCAGCACAGTGCCTCAACAAATACCATCGTCATTATTATTCTAGACTGTGTGAGCCCATTGTGAGCAGGGATTGTCTCTATTTGTTGTTGAATAATAAGAAAAGCAGCGTGGCTCAATGGAAAGAGCCCGGGCTTGGGCGTCAGAGGTCATGGGTTCAAATCCCATTTGGCAGCTGTGTGACTTTGGGCGACTCACTTCACTTCTCTGGGCCTCAGTTCCCTCAGCTGTAAAATGGGAATGAAGACTGGGAGCCCCACGTGGGACAACCTAATCACCTTGTATCCTCTACAGCGCTTAGAAGAGTGCTTGGCAAATAGTAAGTGCTTAATTATTCAATTATTCAATTCAATTATTATTATTGAATTGGACTCTCCCAAGCGCTTAGTCCAGTGTTTGGCACATAGTAAGCGCTTAACAAGTGCCATTATTATTATTATTATTGAATTGGACTCTCCCTAGCGTTTAGTCCGGTGCTTGGCACGTAGTAAGTGCTTAACCAATGCCATCGTTATTATTATTATTGAATTGGACTCTTCCAAGTGCTTAGTCCAGTGCTTAGCACATAGTAAGTGCTTAACAAATGCCATCATTATTATTATTATTATTGTTGTTGAATTGGACTCTCCCAAGCGCTTAGTCCAGTGCTTGGCACATAGTAAGTGCTTAACAAGTGGCATTATTATTATTATTATTATTGAATTAGACTCTCCCAAGCGCTTAGTACACAGTAAGCTCTTAAATGCCATCATTATTATTATTGAATTGGACTCTCCCAAGCGCTTAGTACCTAATAAGCTCTTAACAAAAGCTCTTAACTGCTCCATAAACATGATCGGATGATGATGGTGACAAACGCTTAGTCCAGTGCTGGGCACCCCCTAACTGCTCCATAAACATGATAGGATGATGATGATGGTGACAAATGCTTAGTCCAGTGCTTGGTATGTATTAAGCGCTTAACAAGTGCCATTATTATTATTATTATTATTATTGAATTGGACTCTCCCAAGCGCTTAGTACACAGTAAGCTTTTAACAAATGCCATCATTATTATTATTGAATTGGACTCTCCCAAGCGCTTAGTACCTAGTAAGCTCTTAACAAAAGCTCTTAACTGCTCCATAAACATGATAGGATGATGATGGTGGTGACAAACGCTTAGTCCAGTGCTCTGCACCCCCTAACTGCTCCATAAACATGACAGGATGATGATGGTGACACACGCTTAGTCCAGTGCTCTGCACCCCCTAACTGCTCCATAAACATGACAGGATGATGATGATGGTGACAAACGCTTAGTCCAGTGCTGTGCACCTCCTAACTGCTCCATAAACATGACAGGATGATGATGGTGGTGACAAACGCTTAGTCCAGTGCTCTGCACCCCCTAAGTGCTCCATAAACATGATAGGATGATGATGATGGTGACAAACGCTTAGTCCAGTGCTCCTGCTAACTGCTCCATAAACATGACAGGATGATGATGATGGTGACAAGCGCTTAGTCCAGTGCTGTGCACCCCCTAACTGCTCCATAAACATGATAGGATGATGATGATGGTGACCAACGCTTAGTCCAGTGCTGTGCACCCCCTAAGTGTTCCATAAACATGACAGGATGATGATGATGATGATGACAAATGATTATTCTAGTGCTCCCGCTAACTGCTCCATAAACGTGACAGGATGATGTTGATGGTGACAAACTCTTAGTCCAGTGCTGTGCACCCCCTAACTGTTCCATAACCATGATAGGATGATGATGATGATGATGATGGTGACAAACGCTTAGTCCAGTGCTCCTGCTAACTGCTCCATAAACATGACAGGATGATGATGACGGTGACAAACGCTTAGTCCAGTGCTCCTGCTAACTGCTCCATAAACATGACAGGATGATGATGACGGTGACAAATGCTTAGTCCAGTGCTCTGCACCCCCTAAGTGCTCCATAAACAGGATGATGATGATGGGGACAAACGCTTAGTCCAGTGCTGTGCACCCCCTAAGTGCTCCATAAACATGATAGGATGATGATAATGGTGACAAACGCTTAGTCCAGTGCTCTGCACCCCCTAACTGCTCCATAAACATGATTGGATGATGATGATGGGGACAAACACTTAGTCTATTGCTGTGCACCCCCTAAGTGCTCCATAAACAGAATGATGATGATGGTGACAAACGCTTAGTCCAGTGCTCTGCACCCTCTAAGTGCTCCATAAACATGACAGGATGATGGTGACAAATGATTAGTCCAGTGCTCCGCACCCCCTAAGTGCTCCATAAACATGATAGGTTGATGATGATAGTAATGATGCTGGGTGATGCCCTCCCTCCCCCACCCTCCAAGCCGGGCTTTCTCCCCGGGCCCTCGTGCAAATCAATTGGCAGGTGGGGGAGGGTCCAGAGGGCCCGTGGGTGGGCCTCGTGCCAGCCGTGCCCCCTCCCCCGGGCCGCCCAAGATGGCGCGGGGCTCAGCACTGGAACAGCTCCCCGGCCTCTAAGCCCCTCCCCTGCAGCCCCCAGCCCACCCCGGGGGGCCTGCATTGCCCTACACGCTGGGGCCAGGCAAGCCCCCCACCCGGTTGGCAGCCTGCACCCCTTCAGGGAGGGGAAAGAAGGGGGGCGGGGGGAAGCCCCCCAGCTGCCCCTGGAAGGGAGGGGGACCCCAAAAGGGGCAGGGTCTTGAGCACCCAAGCCCCCCACCCTCTCTGGGCGTTATGGAGGGGTCACCCCTCCTCCCCAAATCCCTGCAGGACAAGATGGAGGAGGAGGAGGAGGAGGCAACACTGCAGCCGGTCCTTGCCGCCGGCCCCTGAGCTGCTCATCCCTCCCCACCCCCCCACCCCCCCTCTTTTTGGCATTTTTCTTTTTCCATCCCGTCCCCCCAACCCTCTTCTCCCTCCTCCGACGGCTGACCAGGGAAAAGCTCGCCCGCATCCTACCTCCAGCCCGGTAAGTTCCCAGTCTTCAGCATCCTCCCTCATTGATTGTTTCTTTTTTTTTTTGGCAATTCCTCCCCCTGCCCCATCCCCCCGAGACTGGAGCCCCCTCTTTCCTCTCCCCATCCCCCCCGCCTTACCTCCTTCCAATCCCCACAGCACCTGGATATATGTATGGACGTATTTATTACTCTTTATTTATTTTATTTGTACATATTTGCACATATTTATATGTACATTTGTACATATTTATTCTATTTATTTTATTTTGTTAATATGTTTTGTTCTCTGTCTCCCCCTTCTAGACTGTGAGCCCACTGTTGGGTAGGGACTGTCTCTAGATGTTCAAGGCCCTACTGAGAGCGCACCTCCTCCAGGAGGCCTTCCCAGGCTGAGCCCCCTCCCCATCCCCCCCCCCCCCCACCTTACCTCCTTCTCCTCCCCACAGCACCTGGATATATGTATATGTGTTTGGACGTATTTATTACTCTGTATTTATTAATTTTATTTGTACATATTTATTCTATTTATTTTATTTTGTTAATATGTTTTGTTCTCTGACTCCCCCTTCTAGACTGTGAGCCTGCTGTTGGGTAGGGACCGTCTCTATATGTCCAAGGCCCTACTGAGAGCTCACCTCCTCCAGGAGGCCTTCCCAGACTGAGCCCCCTCCTTCCTGTCCCCCTCTTCCCGCTCTCCATCCTCCCCTCCTTACCTCCTTCCCCTCCCAACAGCACCTGTATATATGTATAGATATTTGGACAGATTTATTACTCTATTTTATTTGTACATATTTATTTTTTTTATTTTATTTTGTTAATATGTTTTCTTCTCTGTCTCCCCCTTCTAGACTGTGAGCCCACTGTTGGGTAGGGACCGTCTCTATATGTTCAAGGCCCTACTGAGAGCTCACCTCCTGCAGGAGGCCTTCCCAGACTGAGCCCCCTCCATCCTCTCCCTCTCCTTCCCCTCCCCATCCCCCCTCACCTTACCTCCTTCCAATCCCCACAGCACCTGGATATATGTATATATGTTTGGACATACATATTACTCTGTTTTATTTGTACATATTTATTCTGTTCATTTTATTTTGTTAATATGTTTTGTTTCGTTCTCTGTCTCCCCCTTCTAGACTGTGAGCCCACTGTTGGGTAGGGACTGTCTCTAGATGTCCAAGGCTCTACTGAGAGCTCGCCTCCTCCAGGAGGCCTTCCCAGGCTAAGCCCCCTCCCCATCCCCCCCCGCCGTACCTCCTTCCCCTCCCCACAGCACCTGTATATATGTATATATGGACGTATTTATTACTCTGTATTTATTTTATTTGTACATATTTATTCTATTTATTTTGTTTTGTTAATATGTTTTGTCTTGTTCTCTGCCTCCCCCTTCTAGACTGTGAGCCCACTGCTGGGTAGGAACCGTCTCTAGATGTTGCCAACTTGGACTTCCCAAGCGTTTAGTACAGTGCTGTGCACACAGTAAGCGCTCAATAAATATGAATGAATGAATGAGAGCTCACCTCCTCCAAGAGGCCTTCCCAGACTGAGCCCCCTCCTTCCTCTCCCCCTCCCCATCCCCCCTGCCTTACCTCCTTCCCTTCCCCACAGCACCTGGATATATGGATATATGTTTGGACGCATTTATTACTCCTATTTGTACATATTTATTCTATTTATTTTATTTTGTGAATATGTTTTGTTTCGTTCTCTGTCTCCCCCTTCTAGACTGCGAGCCCGCTGTTGGGTAGGGACCGGTTCTAGATGTTGCCAACTTGGACTTCCCAAGCGCTTAGTACAGTGCTGTGCACACAGTAAGCGCTCAGTAAATAAGAATTGAATGAATGAATCCTCGGGGGTCCCGTGTTTGGATCCGTGGGGGGGGGGGGATGATGTTGGGTTTTTTTCTTCCCCCCTCTCTTCCCATCCTTTCGCAAGGACATGACATCCTTCCAGGCCCGGCTGGGAGGCGGGTGGTTTTTCCAGCCCCTGTGAAATGGCATTTTTGGCAGGACTGTGGTAAGACGTGAGAAGGGGAACCAACCTCCGGCCCTGCACGTCCCAGGGGGGTCGGGGGGGTCCGACTAGACGAAAACTTGCCCCCCACCCCCCGTGACCCTCCGCCTCCCCACCCTGGAGATGAGGAAACTTGCCAAGATTTGGAAAATGCGGCCTGCTTGCTTGTCCCATCACAGTAAGAAGAGGACAAATTGTGGGGTGTGTTTGTGTGTCTGTGTGTATGTGTCGACTGTCGCACTCCAGGGCCCCTGTGCTGTGCAACGGGTCTCCCGGTGAGGCCAAGCGTTTAGCGCAGTGCTCTGCACACAGTGAACTCCTTGTGGGCAGGGAATGTGTCTGATTATTGTTGTATTGGACTCTTCCAGGCGCTTAGTACAGTGCTCTGCACACAGTGAACTCCTTGTGGGCAGGGAATGTCTGTTAATTGTTGAATTGGACTCTCCCAAGTGCTTAGTGCAGTGCTCTGCACACAGCGACCGTGTTGGGGGAAGAAAATGTGTCTGTTTTTCTGTTGGACTCTCCCAAACGCTTAGTGCACTGCTCTGCACACAGTGTACTCCATGTGGGCAGGGAATGTGTCTGGTTATTGTTGTACTGGACTCGCCCAGGCGCTTAGTACAGTGCTCTGCACACAGTGAACTCGTTGTGGGCAGGGAATGTCTGTTTATTGTTGAATTGGACTCTCCCAAGTGCTTAGTGCAGTGCTCTGCACACAGTGAACTTGTTGGGGGCAGAAAATGTGTCTGTTTTTCTATTGGACTCTCCCAAGTGCTTAGTGCAGTGCTTTGCACACAGTGAACTCCATGTGGGCAAGGAATGTGTCTGGTTATTGTTGTACTGGACTCGCCCAGGCGCTTAGTGCAGTGCTCTGCACACAGCGAACTTGTTGGGGGCAGAAAATGTGTCTGTTTTTCTGTTGGACTCTCCCAAGCGCTTAGTGCAGTGCTCTGCACACAGTGAACTCCATGTGGGAAGGGAATGTGTCTGTTTATTGTTGTATTGGACTCTTCCAGGTGCTTAGTACAGTGCTGTGCACACAGTGAACTCGTGGGCAGGGAATGTCTGTTTATTGTTGAATTGGACTCTCCCAGGTGCTTAGTGCAGTGCTCTGCACACAGCGACCGTGTTGGGGGCAGAAAATGTGTCTGTTTTTCTATTGGACTCTCCCAAGCGCTTAGTGCAGTGCTCTGCACACAATGAATTCCATGTGGGCAGGGAATGTGCCTGTTTATTGTTGTATTGGACTCTTCCAGGTGCTTAGTACAGTGCTCTGCACACAGTGAACTTGTGGGCAGGGAATGTCTGTTTATTTTTGAATTGGACTCTCCCAAGTGCTTAGTGCAGTGCTCTGCACACAGAGACCGTGTTGGGGGCAGAAAATGTGTCTGTTTTTCTATTGGACTCTCCCAAGCGCTTAGTGCAGTGCTCTGCACACAGTGAACTCCATGTGGGAAGGGAATGTGTCTGATTATTGTTGTATTGGACTCTTCCAGGTGCTTAGTGGAGTGCTCTGCACACAGCGACCGTGTTGGGGGCAGAAAATGTGTCTGTTTTTCTGTTGGACTCTCCCAAGCGCTTAGTGTAGTGCTCTGCACACAATGAACCCCTTGTGGGCAGGGAATGTGTCTGGTTATTGTTGTATTGTACTCTCTCAAGCGCTTAGTCCAGTGCCCTGCCCACAGTAAGCGCTTAATAAATACGATTGAAGGAACAAATGACTGGGGGATGAGAGGGCAGCAGCTTCTGGCTCCCGCTTGCCCCCCGCTTGACGGTGGGTTGGGGTTTTGGGGGTCCCCGTGCCCCCTGGGCAGAAGCCAAGGCAGGCTTTGGAGTCAGAGGTCATGGGTTCAAATCCCAGCTCTGCCAATTGTCAGCTGGGTGACTTTGGGCATGTCACTCGACTTCTCCGGGCCTCAGTTCCCTCATCTGTAAAATGGGGGTTAAGATAGTGAGCCCCCCGTGGGACAACCCAATCACCTTGTAACCTCCCCAGCGCTTAGAACAGTGCTTTGCACATAGTAAGCGCTTAATAAATGCCATCATCATCATCAGAAGCGGGAGACAGCAGAGTTCTTTCCCCTGAAAATGGACTGGGGAGATATTCTGTGAGGAAAAGTCTAAATACTTTTTCATCTCCAATATAAAAATGCGAGAGACGCTTCTCAGAATTCAGGGTCTATTTGATACAACCAGTAAATGTTTCCAAGTGTGTTTTGGTTAGGATATGAGGAGACACTGTTCTAAGCGCTGCGTGCTGTTCTCTATATTCATTCAGTTGTATTTATTGAGCGCTTGTGTGCAGAGCACTGTACTAAGCGCTTGGGAAGTACAAGTTGGCAACATATAGAGACGGTCCCTACCCAACAGCGGTTTCACAGTCTAGAAGGGGGAGACAGACAACAAAACAAAACATATCAACAAAATAAAAGAAATAGAATAAATATAATAATAATGGCATTTATTAAGCACTTACTATGTGCAAAGCACTGTTCTAAGGGCTGGGGAGGTTACAAGGTGATCAGGTTGTCCCAAAAGGGGCTCACAGTCTTCATCCTCATTTTACAGATGAGGTAACGGAGGCACAGAGAAGTTAAGTGACTTGCCCAAAGTCACACAGCTGACAATTGGCAGAGGTGGGATTTGAACCCATGACCTCTGATTCCAAAGCCTGGGCTCTTTCCACTGAGCCACGCTGCTTCATATGCTCTATATGCCAGACGGCCACTCTCTCCCAGCCACCAAGATCCCACCTCCTCCAAGACGGAGATTAAGCCCTCTTTTCCCCGCCTCCCTCTCCCTTAATAATAATAATAATAATGGTGGTATTTGTTAAGCACTTACTATGTGCCAAATAATAATGGTGGTATTTGTGAAGTGCTTACTATGTGCCAAGCACTGTTCTAAGCGCTGGGATAGATACAAGGTCATCAAGTTGTCCCACATGGGGTTCACAGGCTTCATCCCCCATGCAAATACCATTATTTTTATTCCCCCCCATCCCCTCCCCACAGGGCAGACTTGCTGAAAAGGCGTTCTGGGATTGCTCTTGGATTTGCTCCCTTTTCTCACCCCTTCTTCATCATCATCATCATCAATCGTATTTATTGAGCGCTTACTGTGTGCAGAGCACTGTACTAAGCGCTTGGGAAGTACAAGTTGGCAACATATAGAGACAGTCCCTACCCAACAATGGGCTCACAGTCTCCTATCCATAATTTTATTTATTTAAAAACAATAATGATGGCATTTGTTAAGCGCTTACTATGTGCCAAGCACTGTTCTAAGTGCTGGGATAGATACAAGGTCATCAAGTTGTCCCACATGGGGCTCACAGGCTTCATCCCCCATGCAAATACCATTATTATTATTCCCCCCCATCCCCTCCCCACAGGGCAGACTCGCTGAAAATGCGTTCTGGGATTGCTCTTGGATCTGCTCCCTTTTCTCACCCCTTCTTCAACCCCACAGCGCCCGTATCCATAATTTTATATATTAAAAAATAATAATGATGGCATTTGTTAAGCGCTTACTATGTGCCAAGCACTGTTCTAAGCGCTGGTATAGATACAAGGTCATCAGGTTGTCCCACATGGGGCTCACAGGCTTCATCCCCCATGCAAATACCATTATTATTATTCCCTCCCCAGAGGGCAAGAGTCGCTCAAAAGGTGTTCTGGGATTGCTCTTGGATTTGCTCCCTTCTCACCCCTGCTTCAACCCCACAGCGCTTTATGGCCGTATCCGTAATTTTATTTATTTAAAAATAATAATGATGGCATTTGTTAAGCACTTACTATGTGCCAAGCACTGTTCTAAGCGCTGGGATAGATACAAGGTCATCAGGTTGTCATCATCATCATCATCAATCATATTGAGCGCTTACTGTGTGCAGAGCACTGTACTAAGCGCTTGGGAAGGACAAGTAGGTTGTCCCACATGGGGCTCACAGGCTTCCTTACCCATGCAAATACCATTATTATTATTTCCCCCCCCCCCCATCCCCTCCCCACAGGGCAGGCTCGCTCAAAAGGCGTTCTGGGATTGCTCTTGGATCTGCTCCCTTTTCTCACCCCTTCTTCAACCCCACAGCGCCTAATGTCCGTATCCGCAATTTTATTTATTTAAAAATAATAATGATGGCATTTGTTAGGTGCTCACTATGTGCCAAGCACTGTCCTAAGCGCTGGGGGGGATATAAGGTGATCGGGTGGTCCCACATGGGGCTCCCAGCCTTCATCCCCACTTTCCAGATGAGGGAACTGAGGCCCAGAGAAGGGAAGCGACTTGCCCAAAGTCACCCAGCTGACAAAGTTTGTTGTTTGTCTCCCCCTTCTAGACTGTGAGCCCACTGTCGGGTAGGGACCGTCTCTATATGTTGCCAACTTGGACTTCCCAAGCGCTTCGTCCAGTGCTCTGCACACAGTAAGCGCTCAATAAATACGATTGAATGAATGAATGAAAGTGGCAGAGCCGGGATTAGAACCCATGACCTCTGGCTCCCAAGCCTGGGCTCTTTCCTCTGAGCCACGCTGCTTCTCCGATAATTTATTTCTGTTAGCGTCCCTCTCCCCTCCCCTAGACTGTAAGCTTGTGGTGGGCAGGGAGTGTGTCATGGCTCAGATACCCCTCACTAATTATTATTATTAGGTCTGTGTTGGGCCTGTTTTCCTCAGAACTAGTGGATGGAGCCCGGGCCTTGTCTGCTGTGTGACCTTGGGTAAGTCTCTTCACTTCTCTGGGCTTCAGTTGCCTCATCTGTAAAAGGTGAATTAATTCACCATGTGGGGCAGGGACTGGGTCCAACCTGTTGATGTTCGTATCTTCCCCGGTGCTTAGAAAAGTGCCCGGTATGTAGTAAGCGCTGAACAAAGACCGCAATTATTATTATTATGGTGATGATGATGATTATTGGGTCTGTTTTCCTCAGAAAAGCCAGAGCTCCGGAGCTGAGGGAGACGGATAGCCCTTACTCAGCCGGGAACCCCCGCTTCCCGATGAGGCCCTGGGCCTGGCAGCTGTGGAGGGGATTCGAACTCAGGCCCGAACTGAGCCCTTTCCCCCAGGAGGGAGCGAGCGGGCAGCACCGCTGGGGCACCGGCGACCCCCCGGAGATGGGGCAGGGGCTCCACGCATTGCATGTCTGACGTCCCCCGGCTCCGTCACATTTAAGACCTAAAAATACCCCAGGAAAAAAGGTACCGAGATGCTCTCGAGAAAATCGATCGCATCCCCGGGCTGAAGACCTAATAATAATAATAATGATGATGGCATTTATTAAGCGCTTACTGCATGCAAAGCACTGTTCTAAGCGTTGGGGAGGTTACAAGGTGATCAGATTGTCCCACGGCGGGGCTCACAGTTTTAATCCCCATTTTACAGATGAGGTAACTGAGGCCCGGAGAAGTGAAGTGACTTGCCCAAAGTCACACAGCTGACAATTGGCGGAGCCGGGATTTGAACCCATGACCTCTGACTCCAAAGCCCGGGCTCTTTCCACTGAGCCACGCTGCTTCTCCAATGGCTAATGGCTTCCCTTCCTTCTCCTTCCCCTCCTCTTCCTCCCCCCCTCCTCCTCCTCCACTGATCGATACTGACTATCGTCTTGTCCTCTTCCGAGCGCTTAATACAGTGCTCTGCACACAGCACTCAGTAAGTACCGTTGATTCTTACTGACTCTGTTGTACTGTCATTTCCCAAGGGCCGTGCACACGGTGAGTGCTCAATAACTCTCATTGTTTGATTGATTGGGCTCTAGGTGCTCAGTAAATGCCATTACTAGTCCTACCAGTACACCGTAAATACCACTGTCCTCCTCCTCTTTTTATGAGCGTTCAATAAATGCAGCCATTCCTCTACTCTTTCAACAAGCTTCCTATAAACACCACTATTTTCCCAGGATGAGTGTGAAATAAGCACCATCATTTTCTTACTATGATTGTTCAAGAAATACCACCATTCTCCTCCCCCTTGGGCTCAAACATGACCATTCTTCTACTAGGCATGCTCAATAAACACCACCATTCTCCTACAGGGGTTTGTTAAGCGCTACCATTCTCCTACCAGGGTTTGGTAAACAGAACCATTCTCCTACAGGAGTCCAATAAACCCTACCATTCTCCTAAAGGGGTTCAGTTATCACTACCATTCTCCCACAGGGGTTAAATAAACACAACCATTCTCCTACAGGGATTCAGTAAACACTACCATTCTCCTACAGGGGTTCAGTAAACACTACCATTCTCCTACAGGGGTTCAGTAAACACTGCCATTCTCCTACAGGGGTTCAGTAAACACTACCATTCTCCCACAGGGATTCAATAAATACTACCATTGTCCTACAGGGATTCAATAAACACTACCATTTTCCTACAGGAATTCAATAAGCAGTACCATTCTCCTACAGGGGTTCAGTAAACACTACCATTCTCCTAGGGGTTCAGTAAACACTACCATTCTCCTACAGGGGTTCAGTAAACACTACCATTCTCCCACAGGGATTCAATAAATACTACCATTGTCCTACAGGGATTCAATAAACACTACCATTTTCCTAGAGGGATTCAATAAACACTACCATTTTCCTACAGGGATTCAATAAGCAGTACCATTCTCCTACAGGGGTTCAATAAACACTACCATTCTCCTATGGGGTTCAGTAAACACTACCATTCTCCTACAGGGGTTCAGTAAACAATACCATTCTCCCACAGGGATTCAATAAATGCTACCACTGTCCTACAGGGATTCAATAAACACTACCATTTTCCTACAGGGATTCAATAAACACTACCATTTTCCTACAGGGATTCAATAAACACTACCATTTTCCTACAGGGATTCAATAAACACTACCATTTTCCTACAGGGATTCAATAAGCAGTACCATTCCCCTATAGAGGTTCAATAAACACTACTGTTCTCCTATGGGGTTCGGTAAACACTACCATTCTCCTACAAGGATTCAATAAATACTACCATTCTCCTACAGGGGTTCAGTTATCACTACCATTCTGCTACAGGGGTTCAGTTATCACTACCGTTCTCCTATGGGGGTTCAGTTATCACTGCCATTCTCCCACGGGGATTCAATAAACACCACCATTCTCCCACAGGGATTCAATAAACACCACCATTCTCCCACAGGGATTCAATAAACACCACCATTCTCCTACAGGGATTCAATAAACAGTACCATTCTCCTATAGGGGTTCAGTGAACAGTACCATTCTCCTACAGGGGTTCAGTAAACACTACCATTCTCCCACAGGGATTCAATAAACACCACTTTTGCCCTACAGGGGTTCAGTAAACCCTACCCATTTCCTACTACAAGCATTTAATAAACACTACCATTCTTTCTCAGAGATTCAATAAACACTACCATTCTCCCACAGGGATTCAATAAATACTACCACTGTCCTACAGGGATTCAATAAACACTACCGTTTTCCTACAGGGATTCAATAAGCAGTACCATTCTCCTACAGGGATTCAATAAGCACTACCATTCTCCTACAGGGATTCAATAAATAATACCATCATTATTATTATTACCATTCTCCTACAGGGGTTCAGTTATCACTACCATTCTCCCACAGGGATTCAATAAACACTACCATTCTCCCACAGGGAACCCACTGTTGGGTAGGGACCGTCTCTATCTGTTGCCAACTTGTACTTCCCAAGCGCTTAGTCCAGTGCTCTGCACACAGTAAGCGCTCAATAAATACGATTGAATGAATGAATGGGTTCAACTCCCCGCTCCACCACCTATCAGCTGTGTGACTTTGGGCGAGTCACTTCACTTTTCTGGGCCTCAGTTACCTCATCTGGAAAATGGGGATGACGACTGTGAGCCCCCCGTGGGACAACCTGATCACCTTGTAATCTCCCCAATGCTTAGAACAGTGCTTTGCACATAGTAAGCGCTTAATAAATACCATCATCATCATAGTAAGCGCTTAATAAATGCTATCTTATTATACGAGGTACCTACATGAGGCTCCCAGTCTTCACCCCCATTTTCCAGATGAGGTAACTGAGGCCCAGAGAAGCGAAGTGACTCGCCCAAAGTCACCCAGCTGATAAGCGGCGGAGCCGGGATTAGAACCCACGACCTCCGCCTCTCAGGCCCTTTGACTAAGCCAGGCTGCTTGTGTTGCCAGTTTGTACTTCCCAAGCGCTTAGTACAGTGCTCTGCACATAGTAAGCGCTCAATAAATACGATTGATGATGCTTCAAGCGTGGAGGGGGAGAAAGATGTTCCTATCAGTGAATAAATCACAGATGTAGACAGAAGGGCTGTGGGGCCGAGGGAGGGGTGAATAAAGGCGGCAAATCCGAGTGCAGGGGCGACGCAGCGGGGAGTGGGAGAAGAGGAAATGGGGCCCTAGTCACGGAAGGCCTCTTGGAAGAGGTGGGCTTTTAATAATAATAACAATAATAATAATAATAATAATGGTATTTGTTAAGCGCTTACTATGTGCAAAGCACTGTTCTAAGC